>NC_045960.1:101474210-101790769 GCF_010909765.2 Amblyraja radiata
ACCGTCAGCGCGGAACACACACACATACGCACACACGCACACACACACACACACACACACACACACACACACACACACACACACACACACACACACACACACACACACACTCACACCCACACTCACACTCACACACAAAGACATCGCAAAGGTGGGGGCCAGGGAAAGCGGGGGAGCGCTGTCTGAAATTCACATGGTGCAAAGCCAAGGTGATACCTGCGATGAATAGGAAGGTTAAAGATGGCTAGCACAGTATATGGTAAGTCCTATAAAAGAGCGGGGAGGGGGGGAGGGGAGAAGGGGGGGATGAGAAGGGGGGGGAGAAGGGGGGAGGGAGAAGGGGGGGGAGGAGGGGGGGGGGAGAAGTGGTGGAGACACTTTTAAGAAGCCAGACACCTTTTAATAAGCCAGAGATACACAGCTGTGAAGTTTAGCGGGCATTTAACATTACCAGTCGGTTTTCCTTGGTTCTGAAAACTCGTGCTTACGTTTTTTTTGTCCCCAATGAGCCAATTAAAATGCCCGGTCAGCAAAGGAGATTTCCTACGGCTACCTCAACTACCTACAACGACATGGCGACCCCACTTCCACTGCACTACGACTTCAAAAGTATCGATTTTCTCCATGGCAACCAATTTTTGATCGCAGAAAAATTTTCAACGCGTTAAAAAATGTTGCGCGACCATACGGAGGCCGTGAATAGTTACCACCATGCGGGAACTCCTCGCAACCATGAAGGAGACTCACCAGAGACCACCTACGAACATTTGGCGACCATGTGGCGAGCGTAGAGTCTCCTGAACTCGCATATAAGGTCGCCTAAGTGGGACGGGCCCTTTAGGGTTCAATGCATCTGGGGGTATCTTTCTGGATTCAAAGCTTCTGCCTAATGGTCTACACGACTTGCTAGATGCCAAAAACGCAAAGACTCAACAAATAAAAACAAAACTCACGTTTGAAGAAGGGTCCCAAAAAATCTCTTATCCACCATTCTCCAGAGATACTGCCAGTCCCACTGAGTTGCTCCAGCTCTTTGTATCTGCTTTGTAAATCAGCATCTGCAGTTCCTTGTGCCTATACTATTTGTCGATAATATTGCCCAGCTTTATTTTCCACATCTGAGATAAGCCCACACTGTGGAGGGTGCAGAGTAGATCACTGGGCCTTGAAGTGCTGCAGGAGGCCTGGTGGGCTGTTGTGCTTCTGCTGACTCTAGCCCTTCCAATATACCCCACACCGCAGTCTTCTCCCCGAAAAAAATTGCACCACTTCTCCTCCAAGTGTGGGCCCAGTTTTAAAAAAGTGTCGATGAAATGTGGCAGTTTCACCTTGCTGCATCAAGTGTTGCGAACCTCAGTGACTACATTTTAATCTAATTTCCAGTCAAGTTCTTTGCAGAATGTATTAAATCCAACATCACCATCTATGGTGGTTGATAATGTGGAGATGAGGCAGGATAAATAATTCTCAGCACCAGTCAATCAGGTTGGCTATGGCATTGTCACTGGTGACAGTTTTAAACCACGGAGCGCTGGTTACCGAGCCCAGAACGTACTTCTCCCAAACTTCTCAGATGAGAAAACAACGTTGATAGAACATCATCTTATGTGGTGTAATGCATAGAGTAAAGTAGTTATCAGACAGCACCAGAGACCCGGGTTCAATCCCCACCTCCAGTGCGGTCGGAGTTTGCACATTCTCTCTGTGACCATTTGGGTTTCCCTGGTTTCCTACCACATCCCCAAAAGGAGCAGGATGATAGGTTAATTGCCAAAAAAATTTGTCCCTAGTGTGTAGGACATTGGTGGAAATATGTGGCTATTTAAATGTGTGGAGATTGAAAGTGGGATAGCATAGAACTTGTGCGAACGGGTGATCGATGGTGGGCGTAAACTCCGTGGGCCGAAGGGCCTGTTTCCGTGCTATATCTCTAAACAAACACTTCCATGGTCTTGCTTCCCACTGTTTCATTTCCATCTCCTTACTCACATCCATTGTTTATTAATCCCCTCTTGCCACCAGCCCTGCCCTGTCAAAACCTGAATTCCTTTTCCTTGCCTCCCCCCTACCTTTAGACTTTAGAGATACAACGCGGAAACAGGCCCTTTGGCCATGGCCGTCCAGCGATTACCCCTTTACACTAACCCTATCCTACATATTAGGGAGAAATTACATTTTTTTACCTAAGCCAATTAACCTACAAACCTGTACATCTTTGGAGTGTGGGACGAAACCGGAGCACACAGAGAAAACCCACACGATCAGAGGGAGAAAGTACAAACTCTGTACAGGTTGTACCCAGAGTCAGGATTGAACCTGGGTCTCCAGCGCTGTAAGACAGCAGCTCTACCGCTGTGCCATTGTGCTGCCCAGCACCGGGTTCCAAAAGATCGCTCAATGGCTTTTCCTTCAACAAAGTGTGGGCCTTGCAAACAGGATTCCATTACAGTTTTGACCTTGTCCACTGCCCAGGGCTCTCAGCAGAACACTCCTCATGTTATGCGTCGGAAGGAACTGCTGATGCTGGTTTAAACCGAAGTTAGACACAAAATGCTGGGACTCGAAACTCAGCGGGACAGGAAGCATCTCTGGAGAGAAGGAATGGATGACGTTTCGGGTCGAGACCCTTCTTCAGACGTTATTTCAACGTTGAAACAATTTACACTTGGAGAGTATTCCTACAGTTCCAAAAAAATCTACAGATTTTTGCTACTTCTGCATGTGGTTCATTTTCTACACAAAGAAAATATTTTGCCTCTTGGAAGGTAAAGTGTAAAAACATGTTGTATGATGCACAGTGTGAAATATCAAATTATGTTAATGTTGTTGGTGAATGTTTCGCTCATGGTGTATTTGTCTTATGCTGTGTACAACTTCCAGAGCAGGGGAAGCAAGACCACAAATCAGAATATGAAGCAGGGACTAGAGGTATGTTTTTTAATTGGTAAAGGTTAAGAACTGTTCATTGCTGGAGCCACAACTGTTCACCACCTTCACACATGATATAGATTCATCAATTAGAAGTACAACTAATTAGAGAACTCAGGCAAAATGCTAAACGTCTTTAAGGGTGAACAATATTCAAAAGAGTGATACTTTGGCAGGAACATTAGAACATACTTAACTTTGTGACCCTGCAGCTACATTCAACAGGATTGTGCTGGATTGAGGTATATTGTGACTCCATCAGCCACTGTGTAAGTATTGATGTGCCTTTAACTCAAGTGTTGTATTTGTCTTAAACTGGGCTAAGGACTAGAGATTGTGCCCTCAATACAAATGCACCGAATTACTAAACCTTTAAGAGGGAACTGCAGATGCTGGAAAACCGAAGGTATACAAAAATGCTGGATCAACTGCAGCATCTGCAGTTCCTTCTTTGTCTACTCCACTGCGAAATCTCCACAGGTTATGCCTACTTTGAAGAAGTTCTCCTCCTCCCTCCAAAGACGCCTATTTCCTTCGCTCCATAACAAAATGTCCCAATTTTTATACATAGTGTCCTGACTGCTGAAACAGGAAAGCAGACTATTATCTAAATGGTGGCCGACTAGGAAAAGGGGAGATGCAGCGAGACCTGGGTGTCATGGTACACCAGTCATTGAAAGTGGGCATGCAGGTGCAGCAGGCAGTGAAGAAAGCGAATGGTATGTTAGCTTTCATAGCAAAAGGATTTGAGTATAGGAGCAGGGAGGTTCTACTGCAGTTGTACAGGGTCTTGGTGAGACCACACCTGGAGTATTGCGTACAGTTTTGGTCTCCAAATCTGAGGAAGGACATTATTGCCATAGAGGGAGTGCAGAGAAGGTTCACCAGACTGATTCCTGGGATGTCAGGACTGTCTTATGAAGAAAGACTGGATAGACTTGGTTTATACTCTCCAGAATTTAGGAGATTGAGAGGGGATCTTATAGAAACTTACAAAATTCTTAAGGGGTTGGACAGGCTAGATGCAGGAAGATTGCTCCCGATGTTGGGGAAATCCAGGACAAGGGGTCACAGCTTAAGGATAAGGGGGAAATCCTTTAAAACCGAGATGAGGAGAACTTTTTTCACACAGAGAGTGGTGAATCTCTGGAACTCCCTGCCACAGAGGGTAGTCGAGGCCAGTTCATTGGCTATATTTAAGAGGGAGTTAGATGTGGCCCTTGTGGCTAAGGGGATCAGAGGGTATGGAGAGAAGGCAGGTACGGGATACTGAGTTGGATGATCAGCCATGATCATATTGAATGGCGGTGCAGGCTCGAAGGGCCGAATGGCCTACTCCTGCACCTAATTTCTATGTTTCTATGTTTCTATGAAGACCAATGTGCCAGCTTGAGGACAGGTGTCAGACGCTATGGAGTAGCGATGAAGAGGTGGGGCCTCGTGGACAGCGCCTCCTGCGAGTGTGGGGACCCAATACAGACAGTGGAGCACATGGTCACCAGTTGCCCCAAACACCGGCCACCGAATGGTGAACGAGGTCTGATTGACGTGGACGATGACACGTTGGTGTGGCTCGCCTCAACGGAGCTGCAGGTCTAAAAGACATACGACAGAAGAAGACCAATGTGCCAGAGCCTCTTCACCTCACTATCGACCTGCGATGCCACTTTCAGAGAACTATGTCCTTAAAGCAAAGAGTTTCTTATTTGTACCTTCACTGAAACGTTTCAGAAGCGTTAATGTTTCTTGCAGATAATCAGCAAAAGTCTTCAAATAATATTCGATTTAAAACACGTCTCCAGTAAATTATATCTTGTAAATTATTGCCAGAGTTGCTCACAACAGCGGTCAGAAGATTAATCTTTATTTCCTGAAGGCTCCCAGAAGATTCTGGAGAGTCGGTAAATCTATTTCAAACCCTAGATAATTTTAATGAGCCAGAATGTCATTTGCTGTCTGAAAAAGCAAACACGGCTGAGCACTCCCCGTTCAGCCTACTGTGACTGCAATACTGCCAATTGTGCCCTCATTTTGCTCACAGATAGTGACTGATGTTCCACCCTGCTGAGCAAATTAGGCATTGGAGTAAATGAGAGATATAACAGGCCTTTCAGCCCACTGATCCCACACCTACAATCAATAACCTATTCACACTAATCCTACCCGAGACCATTTTTATTCTTCTCACAATCCTGTCAAGTCCATCTCCACCCCCACGCAAAATATTCTACGACTTTTGTACACACTCAGAGGAATTTAGTTTAGTTTAGAGATACAGCGCGGAAATTGGCCTTTTGGCCCACCGAGTCAAAGGAATCGGCGATCCCCGTACACTAGCACAATCCTACACCCTAGGGAAAATTTACAATCTTTTAGCAAAGCTAATTAACCTACAAACCTGTATGTCTTTGGAGTGTGGGAGGAAACTGGAGATGCTGGCGAAAACCCACGGGGTCACGGGGAAAACGTACAAACCCCATACAGACAGCACCCGCAGTCAGGATCGAACATGGGTGTCTGGCACTGTAAGGCAGCAACTCTACCGCTGTCGCCCACTAGTGCGAGCAGGGAGTTGGTGTTGTCCGATCCTGCAACTCACTGAGTTGAGGCTTGCCTTTCCTCTCTGGGCCAGTATAATGCTATCATTGCCAAGTGTTAACCATACTCAAATCTAGCCTATAGCTGCAGGAAGAGCACATGCGCTTTTTAAAAGCAACTTCAATGTAACCTGTCACCAGGGGCACCGTATTGATGGCAGCCTCTGCCTACAGTCTGTTTTTCTGTCTTTTTTAAATGTTTTAGTCAGTTTTAAAAGTTTGTTTTGGAGATTTCTTTAGCTTTTCTATGTGGGGGAGGGGGGTAGGGTAAGGGGGAAACTGTTTCCCAGTCACTTCCTGGCGAGGACGCGGTTATTCTCCGAGTCGCATCCTCGCCCCACTTCTCGCGGCCTACAACCTGGATTGGAACGGCCTCTCCTGCCGCGGACCCGGACCAGAGCTTCAGCAGCAGCAGCGCTGGATTCACCGCGGAGCAGGCGATTGCTTACCTGGATCGCCGTTGAAGCTCCAGATCGTGGGACCTGCTGCTTCAACATCGGAGCTGTTGTTCGTAGAGCTTCCAGCGCGGGCGGCGCTGACTTCAACATCGCGGAGTCCTGGGGCCCTTTGCCGAGGGCTGCCAGTGTTGAATCTCCACCCAGCGCGGCCTGTGGACTTTGGGAGCCGCGGACTCCGGTAGGAGGTGGCCGGTTCGGATGTTCAAGCCGCTGAGGATGTCCTCCAGTCCCAACGTCGGACTTCCATCACTCCGGCGAGCGGGCCTGAACATCGGGCCACCCGTAGTGGCGACAGCGGGGGGTTCGGGAGCGTCCCGACCATGGGAGGACAACACAGGAGGATGACTGGATTTTGGAGCCATTCCCTCACAATGGGAAACTTTGATCCCGCTGTATGGGGATGTCTGTGTTAAAGACTATCGTGTTCCATTCTCTTTATTATTCGTATGGCTGTATGGTGACCACACATTTCACTGTACCAATTGGTACATGTAACAAATAAATGTATCTTGTATCTTCTTGTATCTTCATTGACAATTAATTTGGGCTTGATTTCTTTGGAGAGTACTTCAGTTCTCACTTGTGTGAAGAAGTGACAATGAACTTGCTAAAGAATGCTGTGCTGGCATGGAGAGTGGACTCTCACTTCAGGCACTCCTGTTTACTGGCCGGAGGAAGAGGAGACAGGCCATCTTGTCAGGAGGAGGAGGAGGAGGAGGACAGCAGGAGGATGCCGGCCAGCTTCAGGTGGCACTTCTCACATCACCACATGACCATGCAAGTCCAGAGGAAACATCATGCATGATCCCATACAAAGGCACGGAGAGAAAGCTGCCAATGTTTGTAGCCCATTGCACAAGACAGTTGATACCAAACGGGGAAAGATGGCACTGCACAGAGTGAATGCTGACCCATAGTGTTGGCACTGCACCTGTAGGCTGCAGGAGCCTGTGGCAGAGTACAAGCATCTCTCTAGAAACATAGAAACATAGAAAATAGGTGCAGGAGTAGGCCATTCGGCCCTTCGAGCCTGCACCGCCATTCAATATGATCATGGCTGATCATCCAACTCAGTATCCTTCATCCAACTCAGTATCCTTTTTTTTCTGTACTAATTCATTGCTGGGTTTAAAGCCCGTATTTACACTGGTCTGGGAACCAAGCACAAGAATTAGGGCCCTTGGCCAAGATTTGTTCATAGAAACATAAAAACAGAAAATATGTGCAGGAGGAGGCCACTCGGCCCTTCGAGCCAGCACCGCCATTCATTGTGATCATGACTGATCATCTCCAATCAATAACCCGTGCCTGCCTTCTCCCCATATCCCTTGATTACACTAGCCCCTAGATTCCACTAGCTCCTAGTCACACTAGCAAAATCTGTTAGTGTGACGAGCAGATTTTGCCTTTAATCTGCAGGTGGAGGAAGAGGAACTGTATAAGTTGCACCTTGGGTGTGGGCAAAGGTCCAACACAGCGAGCGAAAGCTAACTGGCGGTGATCCCCAGGTGAGATAGAACCTTGCGATTATGTCAGGAGCAAGATATCACCCTGAACAGAACTGGCGATGAGCAATACTTGCTCCCTAGTGTACAAGATTTATTTGTGGTATTTGCTTCTCAATATCTTAGAAAGCTGGATATGTCTCGTGTACATTGCACAGTTGACCCGCACTCAGTCATGTAATTGGCATGTATAGGCACAAGGGACTATGTGCACACAAGAAGCAATGAGGTTGTCACTAGCCCCAAAGATCTTTCTTCGTCAGTTACGTGTGGAATTGCAAGGGATCCTGGAGTGTCTCATTGTAACCAAGGCAATAACTCATTGCCATAGAGACCGAACAGTCACTACACAAGTGGGTTGCTTTGACCTGTGTGATGCTGAGCTTCCTGAGTGTTGTGAGACTAGCACGTCACCCAGGCAAAGGGAGGCGACTCTGTCACACAGGTGACCTGTTTCATGTGAAAAGGCACCTACTGCAGAACATCCAGGTTTGGACCAACTCTCGTTGCCACAGTGTTTATATCGCTAGTCCAGGGACGTTGTGATCCCGGCATGTTGATACTGAATGATCAATGGAGCCATGGATTGCTGTGTGGACCTGATTGGACTCCAACTTGTTAAGATGGTCAATGCATGGCATGTGTGGTGCAGATATTTAAGCACCTAAGAACATAATTTGAATGTAGATGTTATAGAAACAGAAACATAGAAAATAGGTGCAGGAGTAGGCCATTCGGCCCTTCGAGCCTGCACCGCCATTCAATATGATCATGGCTGATCATCCAACTTAGTATCCTGTACCTGCCTTCTCTCCATACCCCCTGATCCCTTTAGCCACAAGGGCCACATCTAACTCCCTCTTAAATATAGCCAATGAACTGGCCTCAACTACCTTCTGTGGCAGAGAGTTCCAGAGATTCACCTCGGTCCTAAAGGATTTCCCCTTTATCCTTAAACTGTGACCCCTTGTCCTGAACTTCCCCAACATCGGGAACAATCTTCCTGCATCTAGCCTGTCCAACCCCTTAAGAATTTTGTAAGTTTCTATAAGATCCCCCCTCAATCTTCTAAATTCTAGTGAGTACAAGCCGAGTCTATCCAGTCTTTCTTCATATGAAAGTCCTGACATCCCAGGAATCAGTCTGGTGAACCTTCTCTGTACTCCCTCTATGGCAAGAATGTCTTTCCTCAGATTATTGTGCATAACCCCTTCAATTAATTAAGTTAAATGCAAGTGATTAAATTAGCGGAAAAAAAAACAATTTCAGGAGGATATACATTTTGAACACCAGAAATTAAGCTTTATAAGTCTATGTGAGGCCCATTATGCCCCATTATGATTCTTGACAGAATGCTTTCATCTTGATGATTCAAAGCTATGTTCAGCTTTCTTTCAAAGACGCGTTGAACATGATCAATATTGAGATCCATCTTGTGAGTATTTCTTTCTGCATTAAAGTTTTTTTGCAAAGTGCCCAGCATACCTGGCCAAGTGCTGAAGACCTGAAAAATGATTGAGTAACTCAGCAATTCAGGCATCATGTCTGGAGAAAGGGAATAGGTGACATTTCAGATCCATCAGACTAAGAGTCTGCAGACCTGTGCAGATCAACTGGCTGGAATATTCAAGGACATCTTCAACCTTTCGCTTTTGCAGTTCCCATCTGCTTCAAAAGAATATCAGATTACCAGACTGGTTCCTGGGATGTCAGGACTTTCATATGAAGAAAGACTGGATAGACTCGGCTTGTACTCGCTAGAATTTAAAAGATTGAGGGGGGATTTTATAGAAACTTACAAAATTCTTAAGGGGTTGGACAGGCTCGATGCAGGAAGATTGTTCCCGATGTTGGGGAAGTCCAGGACAAGGGGTCACAGTTTAAGGATAAGGGGGAAATCCTTTAGGACCGAGATGAGAAAAACATTTTTCACACAGAGAGTAGTAAATCTCTGGAACTCTCTGCCACAGAAGGTAGTTGAGGCCAATTCATTGGCTATATTTAAGAGGGAGTTAGATGTGGCCCTTGTGGGTAAAGGGATCAGGGGGTATGGAGAGAAGGCAGGTACAGGATACTGAGTTGGATGATCAGCCATGATCATATTGAATGGCGGTGCAGGCTCAAAGGGCCGAATGGCCTACTCCTGCACCTATTTTCTATGTTTCTATGATTCTATGTTTCTATCTATTGTTCCAGTGGCCACGAAGAGCAGTGACCTCTCTCAATGATTACCATCCAATAGCACTTACGTCCATTGTAAAGAAGTACTTCAAGAGGTAGGTTATGGCGCAAATCGACACCTGCCTTAGAAATGACCTGGATATGCTTTGACTTGCCTATTGTCACAACATATCAACTGTAGATGCTATTCCATTGGCTCTCCACCCTGCTGTGGGCCATCAGGATAATAGCATACTTCAAGCTGCTGTTCATCGACTATAACTTCAATATAATCATTCCCTTTAAACTTATCACCAAGTTCCATGACCTGGGCCTCCGCACCTCCCTTTGCAACTGATCCTAGACTATCTCATCATCATGTCACAATCAATGCAGATTGCGTCTCCTCTTCACTGACCATCAACACACGTGCACTTCAAGGCTACGTGTTTAGACATTAAAATTTAGGCTTTAGAGATCCAGAGTGGAAACAGGCCCACCGAGTCCACACCGACACTAACACTATCCTACACACTAGGGACAATTTTACATTTTTACCAAAGCCAATTAACCTACAAACCTGTACCTCTTTGGAGTGTGGAAGGAAACCGGAGATCCTGGAGAAAACCCATGCAGGTCACGGGGAGAATGTACAAACTCAGTTCAGACAGCACCCGTAGTCAGCACCTATAGTCAGGATCAAATCTGTGGCCCTGCCGCTTTAAGGCAGCAACTCTACCGCGGCGCCATTGTGCCGCACTTTGTGTACTCTTGGGAAAAGGAGAAGGATAATGGGATCTGGGGGTCCTTGTACATCAGTCTATGAAAGTAAGCATGCAGGTACAGCAGGCAGTGAAGAAAGTGAATGGCATGTTGGCCTTTATAACAAGAGGAATCGAATATAGGAGCAAAGAGGTCCTTCTGCAGTTATACAGAGCCCTAGTGAGACCACACCTGTAGTATTCTGTGCAGTTTTGGTCCCCTAATTTGAGGAAGGACAATCTTGCTATTGAGGGAGTGCAGCGTAGGTTTACAAGGTTAATTCCCGGGATGGGGGGACTGTCATATGCTGAGAGAATGGAGCAGCTGGGCTTCTACACTCTGTAGTTTAGAAGGATGAGAGGGAATCTCATTGAAACATATAAGATTGTTAAGGGCTTGGACACGCTAGAGGCAGGAAACATGTTCCCGATGTTGAAGAACCAGGGGACCACAATTTAAGAATAAGGAGTAAGCCATTTAGAATGGAGACGAGGAAACACTTTTTCTCACAGAGAGTGGTGAGTCAGTGGAATTCTCTCCCTCAGAGGGCGGTGGATGCTTTCAAGAGAGAGCTAGATAGGGCTCTTAAAAATAGCGGAGTCTGGGGATATTGGGAAAAGGCAGGAACGGGGTAATGATTGGGGATGATCAGCCATGATCACATTGAATGGCGGTGCTGGCTCGAAGGGCCAAATGGCCTCCTCCTGCACCTATTGTCTATTGTCTATTGTCTATTGACTCTTTAGGAGTCTTATTTGACTCCATATTTCAACAACGTGTTGGTAGCGAATCTGACTATAATAACTATGCTCTTAGAGTGGATTAACGTGAAAGAAATAGAAAAAGATAGACTGGTGTGAAATACGCTAAGCTATTGGGTTAGATGGGTATAAGCAGAGGGGAATGGGACTAACGGAATTGCTTCCGTGGCCAGTATCATTGCCTGAGGGGCCAAATAGGCACCTCCTCTGTGGCTGTAAGATTGTTATCAGTCATTGACGACTAATTGTCAAATATACTTGAGAAATGCTTGTTGCTGACGTGGCTTTTTTCTATCACATTAAACAAAAGCAGAGATGACCTTGGTGGGTGGGTGAGCGAGTGGAATTTGCATACTGGCATAATTTGTTTATAACCATATTGGTTGTAAGCAGCTGATTTCTGTTAATAAGTGTTTGTGCATGGAGAAGCTGTTTGTTTAATTATCAACCTCAGCTGTGGGGCTATAAATTGATTATCATGTTACAAAATGTGTTCGGGGGTATAGGAATTTGACACCAAAAATGTTTGCAAAATTATCTATAATTTGCATTGTCCAGTACTTGCAGTCTGTAGCTGTATTAAAAAAAAAAAGAATTTCTGATAACTCTAAATGGCCAAATTATGACCATCACATTTTTTGGAAGAATCATATCAATCTTGTCACTATTTCACTGAAATACCTTTCTTTCCACCAACATATCTAATTGTCTCGTACAATTGTATCCTGTCTGCTTCAGTAGTTTTCCTTATTAATTCACCACATAACCCTCAGTTTGAAAATCGTTCTACCTAATCAGAGGAAGGCAGGAAATTTAAAAACATATATGCAGATTCAAAAATCAGTCCGAAGAAGGGTCCTGACCTGAAGCATCGTCAGTCCATTACATTCACAGATGCTGCCTGTCCCGCTGAGTTCCTCCAGCACTTATTGTCTTTCTCAGAAATAAACAAACCGAACTGCTTCACATAAAGAACAAATAATTAGTTGCCACTGACGGAATATGCAGCCCTTCTACAAGTACACGTAAAACAAAACTTGAGGCAAAAAACAAAGTGCTGGAGGAACTCAGCAGGCAGGCAGCTTCTGTGGAGGGAATTGACAGATGATGTTTCAGGTTGGCACCCTTCAGACTGAGATGCAGGCAGAATGGTGCTCTGCGGAGATAGGATCACTCTAATGGCAACATCGTCACTTCCCTCATTGCTCGCATTGGGGGTTCTGGAACCTAATTGAATGTTCTCAAATGGATTGATTGCCAGTAAATGCTTTTTTCAGAATATACATAAACAAAGAGTATTAAACCGGTTTCAGGCTTCACTCAGAAATATAACCATATAACCATATAATAATTACAGCACGGAAACAGGCCATCTCGGCCCTACAAGTCCGTGCCGGACACTTATTTTCCCCTAGTCCCATCTACCTGCACTCAGACAATAACCCTCCATTCCTTTCCCATCCATATAACTATCCAATTTATTTTTAAATGATAAAATCGAACCTGCCTCCACCACTTCCACTGGAAGCTCATTCCACACAGCTACCACTCTCTGAGTAAAGAAGTTCCCCCTCATGTTACCCCTAAACTTCTGTCCCTTAATTCTGAAGTTATGTCCTCTTGTTTGAATCTTCCCTACTCTCAATGGGAAAAGCTTGTCCACGTCAACTCTGTCTATCCCCCTCTCATCATTTTAAAGACCTCTATCAAGTCCCCCCTTAACCTTCTGCGCTCCAGAGAATAAAGACCTAACTTATTCAACCTTTCTCTGTATCTTAGTTGCTGAAACGCAGGCAACATTCTAGTAAATCTCATCTGTACTCTCTCTATTTTGTTGACATCCTTCCTATAATTGGGCGACCCAAATTGTACACCATACACCAGAATTGGTCTCACCAATGCCTTGTACAATTTTAACATTACATCCCAACTTCTATACTCAATGCTCTGATTTATAAAGGCTAGCATACCAAAAGCATTCTTTACCACCCTATCTACATGAGATTCCACCTTCAGGGAACTATGCACGGTTATTCCTAGATCCCTCTGTTCAACTGCATTCCTCAATTCGCTACCATTTACCATAAATAGAGAAGTGGATTAGTTCAGTAATAGCTGTCCTATTTCTTTACTATCAGTCAAGAGAGGTGCCTCAAAGGTTGCCAATGTTGAGAAGCTAAGTGTATTTATTGCTCATGTCCAACAGCATGCTGGGTAAATGAAGAGAGAGGAGTTCAAGTGTTAAAATGGATGAATCTGTTGAGTGACTTCAAAGAAAAAGTATAATATAAATTTATTACGGGTTAATAAGAACATTTATTTATTGAAGGACATAGCAGGCATGTAAAAAAGGCAATGCTACGGTGGTCATAGGAGATTTCAACATGCGGGTAGACTGGGAAAATCAGGTTGGTACTGGACCCCAAGAAAGGGAATTTGTATAGTGCCTCCGAGATGGATTCTTAGAGCAGCTGGTAGTGGAGCCTATCAGGGAAAGGCAATTTTGGATTTTGTGTTATGCAATGAACAGGATTTGATTAGGGAACTCAAGGTAAAGGAACCATTAGGAGGTAGCAACCACAATATGATACGATTTAATCTTCAATTTGAGAGAGAGAGAGAAGGTGATATTGGATGTGTTGGTATTACTGCTGGACAAAGGGAACTATAGAGGTATGAGGGAGGAGCTGACCAAAGTTGACTGGAAAGCAACCCCAGCAGGGTTGACGGTGGAACAACAATGGCAGGAATTTCTGGGAATAATCCAGAAAATACAGAATCTTTTCATTCCAAATGATGAAGGAAGAAAGATTGTAGGGGGAGAAAGAGGCGACCGTGGCTGACAAGGAAAGTCAAGGACAGTATGAAGCTAAAAGAGAAGGCGTATAACATAGCAAAGATTAGTGGGAAGCCAGATGATTGGGAAGCTTTTAACAATGACAGATGGTAACTAAAAAGAAAATACGGAGAGAAAAGATGCAATACGAAGGTAAGCTAGCCAATAATATAAAAGAGGATAGCAAGAGTTTTTTCAGTTATATAAAGAGCAAGAAAAAGGCAAGAGTGGATGTTGGACCGCTGATAAATGAGCAGGAGAAATGGTGCAGGAGATAATGGGGAATAAAGAAATGGCAGAGGAGTTGAATAAATTTTGCATCAGTCTTCATAGTAAACGACACCAGCAACGTGCCTGAAATTCAAGCGTGTCAGGGGGTGGAAGTTAGTGACGTGGCTATTACCAGGGAGAAGGTGCTTGGGAAACTGAAAGGGCTGAAGGTGGATAGATCACCTGGATCTGATGAACTGCACCCTAGGTTTTCTGAAAGAGGTGGCTTTAGAGATTGTGAAGGCATTGATAGTGATATTTCAGGAATTACTAGAGCCAGGAGTGGTTCCAGATGATTGGAAAATTGCCAATATTACCCCGCTGCACAAGAAGGGAGCAAGGCAGAATAGTGGGAACTATAGGCCGGTTAGTCTGACCTCGGTGGTTGGTAAAATTCTAGAGTCCATTATAAAGGATGAGGTTACAGAGTACTTGCTTTGTGAAGGGGTCTTTGTGAGGTCTTGCATGACATATTTGCTGGAATTCTTTGAAGAAGTAAATAGCAGGACAGACAAAGGAGAGTCAGTAGATGTTGTCTACTTAAAGTTTCAGAAAACCTTTGATAAGATGCCACACGTTAGGCTACGTAGGAAGATGAGAGCCCACGGTATCATTGGGCAGATACTAGCATGGATAGCAGCTTGGCTGGATGGCAGAAGACAAAGAGTGGCAATAAAGGGGGCTTTTTCTGGTTGGCTGCTAGTGGAGTCCTGCAAGGGTCGGTGCTGGGGCCACTACTCTACACGTTGTATATTAATGATTTGGACGAGGGGATTGAAGGCTTTGTGGCAATGTTTGCGGATGAGGGGCATATAGGTGGAGGGGCAGGTAGTGTAGAGAAAGCAGGGACTCTGCAGAGGGACTTGAACAGGTTGGGAGTGTGGGCAGAGAAGTGGCAGATGGAATATCGTGCAGCAAAGTGTGGAGTCATGCATTTTGGTAGTAGGAATAAATGGGGTGAGAATCTAGAAATCAGAGGTGTTAATGATTAATGGAGGTGGTTCATCATCTGCAGTATGGTGACATTTGCTACCTGAAAGCTCATGCTAAAATAACTGTTCAGAATAAATAATCACAACAATCTGGAGCTCAATGTTCTTAAGACAGTGGAATTGATTGTAGACTTTAGGAGAGCTCCCCCCCACCCAACTCACCCATCAACAACACCACAGTCACATCTGTGGAGTCATTTAAGTTCCTTGGAACCATCATCTCCAAGGACCTTAAATGGGAGGCCACCACCGACTCCACAGTCAAAAAGGCCCAACTGAGGATGTACTTCCTGCGGCATCTGAGGAAACTCAATCTGCCACAATCAATGATGGTCCAGTTTTACACTACCATCATAGAGTCTGTCCTCACCTTCTCCATCATGGTCTGGTTTGGCTCAGCCACCAAGCATGACATCCGGAGGCTGCAGCGAATTGTTCGATCAGCCGAGAAGGTTGATGGCTGCAACCTTCCCCCCCCCCCCCCCCATCGACAAACTGTACATTGCAATGACCAGGAAGTGAGTGGGTAAGATCATCTCTGACCCCTCTTACACTGGCCGCAAACTCTTTGAATCACTTCCCTCTGGAAGGCGAATCCGGACTGTCAAAGCCGCCACAGCGAGACATAAAAACAGCTTTTTTTCCACGAGCGTTAGCTCTACTCAACAACCAAAAGTCTGCAGCCTCCTTTTCCTCTGGTATTTTATTTAACTATTTACAGTTTAAATTATAATGTTTTATTTTTAATTGGTTACTGTATATTGTGTTGTTACTTGTGAGCAAAGCACCAAGCAAATTCCTTGTATTTATACATACTTGGCTAATAAAATGTATTCCATTTAAATTCAATTATTCAATTCAATTCAAATGTTGCTGTATGCAGCCACTCATTGGTCATCACTCATGCACATTGGTTCATTATATAAAGAGTTGTGAGTCAAATGGATCATTGCGCAATTGTGAAAAATAATCTTGTTTCTTACCTAATCATTGATGAAACACTTTTGAGCCTGGGGGCATTACCATGAGAGCAAAAAGGACTAACTTCCAAAAATCGCCACCATTGTCTTGTGAGAGAGATATTACTTCAGCCACAGACTTCAGTTTTACCCTGGCTTTGATGAAGTTTGGGGCTAACTAGCTTTGGTAGAACATGATCTGGCCATCTTTGTGTAAATGGGACCGAAGCACTGCTGCACTCACGGTTGATAATTGAGAGCAGTCTGAATTGTAGTGAAAGATTGGATTGGATTTATTCTGCTTTTTATGAAGTGTGCTTCTGGCCAGCATTTCACTGTGCAAATAGTATTGTTATAGCTGAAGAAGAGGCATGGACTCCAATTAGATGCACACATGAACATCACGATTGTAATTGTGTATTGTCTTTCTGTTGACTGGTTAGCACACAACAAAAGCTTTTCACTGTTCACTGAACTCAACTCGGACTTGGTGCAACCGAGATTCTTGATCACATCTACTTGCTCAAGATAGTTAAAAACACTTCGGACATATCTTCTGAGTTCACCTTGCTGGGCTCTGTCACCACAGACCTGGGATGTTTGATTGCTTCCTCCCCTCCTGTTGGTTTTGTAATGGTTTGCTACTGATCAGAGTTGCATGAGGCTAGACTGTAAAACCTAAATGAGATTTGTTACTTGTGGGAGCTCTTAACTCAGTTAAAGCATAGAACCATATAAAATAGGTGCAGGAGGAGGCCATTCGGCCCTTCGTGCTAGCAGCGCCATTCATTGTGATCATGGCTGATCGTCCCCTATCAATAACCCGTGCCTGCCTTCTCCCCATATCCCTTGACTCCACTAGCCCCTAGAGCTCTATCTAACTCTTAAATCCATCCAGTGACTTGGCCTCCACTGCCCTCTGTGGCAGGGAATTCCATAAATTCACAACTCTCTGGGTGAAAAAGTTTTTTCTCACCTCAGTCTTAAATGACTTCCCCTTTACTCTAAGACTATGGCCCCTGGTTCTGGACACGCCCAACATTGCGAACATTTTTCCTGCATCTAGTTTGTCGAGTCCTTTTATAATTTTATATGTTTCTATACGATCCCCCTCATCCTTCTAAATTCCAGTGAATACAAGCCTAGTCTTTTCAATCTTTCCTCATATAACAGTTCCGCCATCCCAGGGATCAATCTCGTGAACCTACGCTGCACTGCTTCAATCACAAGGATGTCCTTCCTCAAATTAGGAGACCAAAACTGTACACAATACTCTAGATGTGGTCTCACCAGAGCCCTATACAACTGCAGAAGAACCTTTTTACTCCTATACTGAAATCCTCTTGTTATGAAGCATGCTGTTTCGCATAAATTATGTGAAGGCCTGTTGTACTGATTGAGAT
Organism: Amblyraja radiata; assembly: GCF_010909765.2. Classification (NCBI taxonomy): domain Eukaryota; kingdom Metazoa; phylum Chordata; class Chondrichthyes; order Rajiformes; family Rajidae; genus Amblyraja; species Amblyraja radiata. The sequence continues at coordinate 101,491,842 of NC_045960.1, forward strand.
AAAAGAACCTGATCGCATTAATGTTGTGTACAATAAAAAACCTTAATATTTCATACTTTCGCTTAGACCTTTCAACATTGACCTGGATTTGGCAGCAGCAATGATGGCAAAGCCAATAGTTTTGGCATCAATACTCTGCAAAACTGACAGGGTCTTTTAAGATTTCATAAGAGATTTTAAAACATAGAGCAGGAGTAGGCTAATTGGTCCCTCAAGTCTAATCCACCATTCAGTAAGAAAACGGCTGATGTAATCTAGGTCACAACATCAGTTTTTCAAGCTCTCTCCCTATAGATCTCGGCTTTGTTACAGATCAAACATATGAGAAAGACACTGACTGCTGGTGTAACTCAGCAGGTTAGGCAGCATCTCTGGAAAATATGGGTAGGTGGCGTTTTGGGTTGCAATCCTTTTTCAGATTGAATACAGGGGCAGTGGGAAAGAAAGCTGAAGGTGTGGGTGGTGGGGGGGGGGGGGGGGGGGGGTGGGGGGTTTGCAGGAGTGCAGGACAGAGCATTCGCCATAATAGGTGAACACAATCGAGGGAGTTTTTTTACCTTCATCTTTTAAGATTTTTAGACTGATTTTATAGACAATAGACATTAGGTGCAGGAGTAGGCCATTCAGCCCTTCGAGCCAGCACTGCCATTCAATGTGATCGTGGCTGATCATCCACAATCAGTACCCAGTTCCTGCCTTCTCCCCATATCCCCTGACTCCGCTATTTTTAAGAGCCCTATCTAACTCTCTCTTGAAAGCATCCAGAGAACCTGCCTCCACCGCCCTCTGAGGCAGAGAATTCCCCAGACTCACCACTCTCTGTGAAAAAAAGTGTTTCCTCGTCTCCGTTCTAAATGGCTTACTCCTTATTCTTAAACTGTGGCCCCTGGTTCTGGACTCCCGCAACATCGGGAACATGTTTCCTGCCTCTAGCTTGTCCAAACCCTTAACAATCTTACATGTTTCAGAATTATATGTTTTATGTTATAACAGAATTAGTTTTGGGAAACCAACATCATCAGTTCAGGAACAACGATAGTTGTGAAGGATTGCCCTTCTGTCAATATCCCAGCCTCGATCGCAGTGGGAAAACCTGTTTATGTAGATGGTCACCTACTGCTGAATTACTGGTACATAGTAAGAGCTAGAGATGGCAGTTGAATAAGTTTCCTCAGTTAGCTTAACTTGGAGGCTGTTGCAAAATGTTCATCTCATTACCAGGTATCTGTAATGGTGCAAGCAGATTTTCGTGGGAATTGATCAATGATTGGAGAAAGCACATTTCCAGGTTACAAAAATTTATGTTTATTGTAATAAAATACGGGCAAAAGAATTAATAAAGCAAAACATTTACACAAGGGTGGTGGTTATATGGAATGAGATGCTGGAGAAGAGAGTTGAGGCAGGTACTATCGTAACGTTTGCGAGGACAGTGAAGGTTTGGCCTGAAGGGGCAGTTTCTGTACTACAGGAGCAGTTTCAGCAAACAGATTGGAGTTTGTTTGCCACTCAGGCCACCTTTGAGTCTCAAGTGGACATTAACACATACACCTCATCTGTTTTGGACTACATAAAATCCTGCAACGACAACGTCACAACCCACAAACAAATAAAGACCTTCCCTAATCAGAAGCTGTGGATGAGCAGAGAGGTCAGACTCTTGCTGAAGGCTCGCGATGCCGCATTTAGATCTGGCGACGCTGAGGAATACAGCTCATCCAGGGCCAACCTGAAAAAGGGAATCAGGAGCGCAAAATCAAATACAAACGGCAGATCTAGGAGCATTTTCAAAACAACTCCGACCCCAGACGCATGTGGCAAGGCATCAAGTCCATTACGGACTACAATAAAGTTAACACCCCCCCCCCAAGTCAACGCCTCCCTTCCTGACCAGCTAAACTACTTCTATGCTCGTTTTGACCGGGACAACAAAACACCAGCCATCAAAGCTGCCCCACCCCAGAATAAACAACCCCTCAGTCTCTCCACCTCTGCTGTACAAGGCGCACTGAGCAAAGTGAATGAGCACAAAGCTGCCAGCCCCGATGGCATCCCCGGTGTGTGCTCAGGTTATGTGCTGGACAACTATCCCTGGTCTTCACTGACATTTTCAACCTGTCACTGGCCCAGGGTGTCGTCCCTACTTGTCTCAAGACCTCAACCATTGTGCCAGTGCCCAAACAATCAACTTCAGGGAGTCTCAATGACTTTCGCCCAGTGGCACTCACCCCTGTCATCGCAAAGTGCTTTGTGAGGCTGATCTTGGCTCACCTCAAAGCCAGCCTCCCCCCCCACACTGGACCAACATCAGTTTGCCTACCGGACCAATAGGTCTACAGAGGATGCCATATTTGCAGCCCTTCACTCTGCCCTGACCCACCTGGACAACAACAACTCCTACATCAGGTTGTTGTTCATCGACTTCAGCTCCGCATTTAATACTGTCATCCCCGCCAGTCTGATCACCAAACTCAGCGGACTTGGCATCACCACCTCCCTCTGCAACTGGACACTGGATTTCCTCACCAACAGACCACAGTCTGTTAGGATCAACAACCTCACCTCCTCCACTATAACACTGAACACTGGCGTGCCACAGGGATGTGTGCTCAGCCCTCTCCTCTACTCCCTCTTCACCCATGACTGCGTCCCTATGTATGGCTCCAATGCCATCATAAAATTTACTGATGACACCATGGTGGTAGGACTGATCAGGGACAATAACGAATCAGCCTATAGGGAGGAGGTCCAGCACCTGGCAGCTTGGTGTACCAATAATAACCTCGTCCTCAACTCAAAGAAGACAAAGGAAATCATCGTAGACTTCAGGAAGACCAGAGGTGGCAGACATACCCCCATCCACATAAACGGGACTGAGGTGGAGCGCGTCTCCAACTACAAATTCCTCGGGGTACATATCTCAGAAGATCTGTCCTGGTCCCTCAATACCACCAAACTGATTAAAAGGCGCAGCAGCGCCTCTACTTTCTGAGGAGGCTTAAGAAAGTTCACCTGTCCCCCCAGATCCTGTCCAACTTCTACCGCTGTACCATCGAAAGTATCCTGACCACCTGCTTCACGGTATGGTACAGCAGCTGCACCACAGCTGACAGGAAGGCACTGCAACGGGTGGTGAAAACTGCTCATCACATCATCGGTGCCCCGCTCCCTGCCATGGATGCCTTCCGCTGCAAACGGTGTCTGAGACGGGCCGGGAAAATCATTAAGGACCCCTCACACCCTAACCATGGACTATTTGCCCCTCAGGGAGGCGGTACAGGAGCCTTAGGTCTCGCACAAGCAGGCTGAGGAATAGCTTCTTCCAAAATACCATTACCCTGCTGAACTCACAGGCCCGACGCTAGCTATCTTTTATACTCTCCTATCTGTATACATTTATTTGCCCATGTACCAGTTTAATTCATCCACATTGTACATATTGTTTTAACCAGTATTTTTACTACTTTGCACTCTGATTAGATGCTAAACTGCATTTCGTTGTACCTGTTGTGCAATGACAATAAAGTTGAATCTAATCTAATCTAATCTAATCTAATGTGGACAGGTACATGGATAGAATAGGTTTAGAGGGATATGGGCCAAGCATGGGAGGTAGGACTCGTGTAGATGGGACATGTTGGTTGGTGTGGGCGAGTTGGGCTGAAGGACCTGTTTCCACGCTGAATGATTCTATAACTCTAAATCCCATGCCCTTCTGCTCGTCAAGTCTTCACTGATACAAGCAGCAGGTTGGAAGCCATGAGTTTCATGGCCTTCTGCCCATCAGGGATTCCGGTTTGAGATGGCTGGTCTGAAGAACTCCAGGGTCCTAGCACTGGGTCAGGATGATTGGTCTATGTGATTTCCCGTGAGCTTACTAACAGCTCAATATGCTGTGCTTCTTCCTTAATCCACAAACAACAGTCAATATTGTTTTAAAAATCTAAGTATCTTGCATAGTGACAGGAACAGCGGTTATTTATAACATTAGGATTGAGCTAATCTCCAATGGCTCAGAGAAAAATGTTAGCCTTGTTTTACCACTATATTCCTTGAGGCTGCATGTTCTGAGGCCTTGGGATTTACTCATTCTTCCAAGTGAGCCCAATTATTTTCCTGAGCACTTAATTGATTTTCTAAGTGAGCCTACTTGCTTGACACAGGGACTATTAGCAGACAACCCGATTTTAGCTGAAGAGCCTGTTTTAACCTTTAAATTACAATATCCCCATCCCTTCACATTTCATTGGCATTGACAGAAAATGTCAATAAGTCTGAAGAAGGCTTTCGGCCCGAAACGTGGCCTATTTCCTTCGCTCCATAGATGCTGCTGCACCCGCTGAGTTTCTCCAGCACTTTTGTCTACCTTCAATGCCAATAAGCGAGTTCGGTATTCTAAAAAATGCAAGGAGTCATGGGATTTGTCAAAGGTCACTCGCTATATAGAAAAAGCTAACAAAACGCTGACTGCATAAACTGTGTATAGATTCTAATCTTTAATCATGATTTAGGTGTAAAAATATATTTAATCAGAGGAACGGGGGTGCCAGGTAGCAGGAGAGTGGGGTGCAACAACGAGGTAGAGGGGGCAGTTGCGAGTGGGAGACGGGGGGGGGGGGGGGAGAGACTGGACAGGAGAGACATTCTTGGCAGCTGTGCGCACACAGACCCACGCCTCATCTACAGCCAGGATCGAACCCGGGTCCCCAGTGCCACAAGCGCTGTCAAACTGCCACTAGACTGTCTTCGTTTTCTGCACTTTGAAGCTTCTTTATCCAAGATTCTGAAGTCTGCTTCTGAATGGTTACTGGGTGGTTTTAATCTCCCTGATATAGATTGGTCCACCAATTCTCTTTGTACTGGGGGAAGAAATACCGCATGTAGCAAGATTATGTTGGATTTGGCCAATGATTTTAACCTCACTCAAATGGTGAGACAGAAATATATTTGACTTGTGTTTTGTCAGCCATCCCTCCTTTGTAGAGAGTTGTGATGTGACATCAGGCATAAGCGACGGTGATGCTGTTATTGTCCAAGCCAAGATGACAGCCAAAGAAGTTGGACAACCGAGAAGGAAGATTTTCCTCTACAAAAAGGCAGATTTCTCTTCCATAGATGAACTCATGTCAGAATTTAATGGGAAATTAACAGATTATGTGGCAGCAACAGACATAAACACAGTGTGGTTAGATTTTAAACAAGTTCTTATCGGGGCCATGGGCCGTTTTATTCCGTCAAAAATATGTTCCACCAGATATAATTTACCTTGGGTAAATTCATCAATTAGGCGTGCAATTAGGAAAAAACAAAGGCTTTATAACAGAGCACGAAAATCTGGGTCAACTTCCGCATGGACAGATTTCAAGAGATTTCGGCGTGCAATTGACAGACAAATCAGGAAAGCACATCAAGTATACATCCATGATGTGATAGGGGAAAGTTTAAAATCAGAAGACACAAAGCCTTTCTGGAATTACATCAAGAAGATGAGCCAGGAAGTATTTGGAATCTCAAGCCTTAAATCGATGGGGCGGACAGTACCTTGGCAGCAGACAAGGCCGAAGTGTTAAACCAGCAGTTTTGTTTGTTTTTTACTGAAGATAACCTAGATGAATTCCTGTCATTGAACTCACAATAAACTCCAAAAATTGCAGATCTAAAGGTAACAACGAATGGGGTGCAGAAATTATTGGAAGAAATAAAACAAAAGAAGGCATCAGGTCCAGACCAGATACCAGCCAGAGTTTTAAAGAATTGTGCAGCAAGCTTAGCTCCAGTCTTCCAAAAGATTTTTCAGAAGTCTGTGGATAGTGGAGAACTCCCAGAAGATTGGCTGAATGCTAACATTGTTCCCATCTACAAAAAAGGAGATAGGATAAATCCTGCAAATTATCGCCCAGTTTCACTGCCCTCCATACCATGCAAGATTCTCAAACATATAATCCACCGACATATTATGGACCATAATGACTTGCACAAGGTACTAACAAACCACCAACGTGGCTTTAGACAGGGTCGATCATGTGAAACCCAACTGGCCAACGGGACTCATCAATGAGTCAAGCCAGGTCACTCGATAACAAGGGCCACACTGACCTGATTATATTAGACTTCAGTAAGGCTTTTGATAAGGTTCCCCATAAGTGGCTCCTGTACAAGCTCAACCATGTAGGAATAGACGGCAACCTCTTAAAATGGATTGAGATCTTTTTGACAATGAGACACCAGCGAGTTCTCTTGGAGGGAGAGACGTCTATTGAAACTTCTGTGACATCAGGTGTACCACAGGGAACTGTCATGGGTCCATTGCTCTTCCTACTGTATATCAATGACATTCCAAATGCAGTTTCGTCCAGAGTTCGACTCTTCGTAGATGATGCCATAATTTATAGAGAGATTAAAACACCAGAAGGTACACAAAAAGGCTGGAGAAACTCAGCGGGTGCAGCAGCCTTTATGGAGCGAAGGAAATAGGCGCCGTTTCGGGCAGAAACCCTTCTTCTTCGGCCCGAAACGTTGCCTATTTCCTTCGCTCCATAGATGCTGCTGCACCTGCTGAGTTTCTCCAGCCTTTTTGTGTCCCTTTGATTTTCCAGCATCTGCAGTTCCTTCTTAAAACACCAGAAGACAGCTTGTCCTTACAGAAGGATCTGGATGCTGTCGTTCAATAGAACCAAATGTCATAGCATGCATGTCTCACACAAGATCAAACCTCCTTTATCGGAATACAACATGGGTAGCCATACATTGCTTGCTGTCAACCATCACCCATATCGAGGAGTCGAACTAAGGAACGATTTAAGTTGGGTGACGCATATTAATCAAGTGTCCAACAAGGCAAATAGAACTCTCGGCCTTCTCAAGAGAAATGTTCACGCATGTAGTACATCCGTCAAAGAGAATGCCTTGGTCAGGCCCAAATTGGAGTATTGTGGAACCGTATGGGATCCTTTCAACAACAACAACAAGATCACCCTGGAGAAAGTACAACGCCGAGCAGGCCGCTTTGTATGTAATGACTACAAGCACAAATTAATCGTGAATAATATGCTGACTTCTCTCGGATGGGATATCCTAGAGCTCCGCAGAATCAGGCTAAGACTTATTGCAATTTACAAGGAGATTCACAAAATCACGCCTTCAAATCTCCCGTCATCCCAGAGCACCCAAATGTCTGAAACAACAGTTTGAATTGATGGCACCATAGCTATGCCCCCTAACATGGACAGGTGAAAGGTGTTTCAATAACATTTCAAATGCATATTTCAAAAAAACTATGTTATATGCTCACTGAAATTAAACAGTTTTCCCATGAATTTGAAAATCTCTGATTTATGGATTGGAGAGGGCAGTTCAAACCAGAGGGACAGACATGTCCTCATCCAAGCAAGCAACAATTGGTTGCAACTCAATAAAAATACTTGATATTTAGTAAAGGACAACATAAAGATTTGTCTGAAGAAAAGTTCCGACCAGAAATGTCACCTATTCCTTTTCTAAAGTGAAACTGACCCGCTGATTTACTCCAGCATTTTGTGACTATCTTCAGTATAAACCAGCATCTGCAATTCCTTCCTACACAAAGATTTAAAACAGAGACTGACGCTCTTCGTTAGATAAGCTGCACATTAGATGTCAGTCAAAATAACTAGGGTGAATAGATACAGGTTATACAGCAATGAGTTCCGCAATAAAACTGCCACTGCATGTCGTATATTCTCACCAAGCACTGCTGTGGAACCATGTTTCTCCAGTGTACCTTCACTAAATCCTCTCTATTATTCCCTCCACAGACTGAAGAGTCATCTGACATTTGGTAAAAACTGGGAAATTTACTAAGCCGTCTTGCACCAAAAAGCTGCATGGATTTGACTGGAGCTACAATTTTAATGAGGTAAGATATTGCAGCTAGTTGTTCGTTCGTTCAACACATGGTATGAATCTACATATTGTGCGCAAGAGGACTTTCTTGTTTGTCCATCCCTTTAGAGTATATTTTTAGAAACCCCCCTTGTGCATTCTAGATGTGCAAGATCTGCGGGTCAGTTTCACTTAGATATCAGACGGGAAAAAAGAGTAATTGTATTGGACCGCAGAAACGGTTTTTTTAAATGGTGGCTCATAAAGTAAAGCTCCAAAAGGGAGTTTCCCATACTTTGTATACAGTTGATTTACAGGACCTTTTGTTTGTTCATTTGAAGATCATTTTAAGTGCGTGCATTTTGCGTATAACAATTGCACAAAAGAATTTTTTATTTGATCTACTAAACTTTTGATAAAGCTGTTCAGAATTGCCCAGAAAATTCACTTCTTATGTACAAGTATTCATGCTCAGCATCAAATTATTTAAATTCTAAATGAATGTAATCATCATGCAAAATCTAATTACCCTGAATTGTCTTCTTCTGCAGCTTAGAAGATGTCAAATGAGATCCTTAATTATTTGAAATTATAAAGAATCACCTGGTGGAGTATAAGAAAGGCAGCTTGACAAGGTAATTTGTACAATCCCATTTCACAAAGGGCTATTTTTCTTTTTTTGCTGGGGGGGGTTGAGCTCATCATAAATGTCAGTGAAATAACAAGCAATTTTAGGATTTGTCATCAAACTTTACTGTGAAGCAATAAGGGCATATACTGACGATGCTAATCAGAGTGTGCTTTTTCTAGGTGCCATGAACTCCAATCCAGCAATCTCCGATTATATCTTTTATTTTTAAAGCACCGACCTGTAAAAGGGACGTTTGAGAAGGATGTTTATAATTCAACAGAGATACAAGAAACAGATGTTGGAATGTTGAGCAAAAAACTGTAAAAAACAAACTGCTGGAGGGCCTCAGTAGGTTAGCCAGCATCCTTGGTGGGAAATCGTCAGATAACTTTTTTGATTGGGACCCTTCTTCAGTCAAAGTATTCTTAAACCATCTTCTTGCAGGTGCTTAATGATCTCAAATTTAATTCTGCAGTCGAATCTACAAAATGTTTATTCACCATTTACAAAAATTGAGTAATCAGGAAGTCATGTTGCAGCTTTATAAATATTTGGTTCTTTTCCCTGGAAAGTAACTCTTTTAGAACTAGGTGATGGGTGTGAATCGTTCTTGCTTAGCCTTACCTTTTTTAGATTCTTTACTTATTTTCTTTTTCTTTTCTTAAGGCCCCCCTTTTCTGTGGGGCCTTTTTTTTCTTCTCTTCTTTTCACATTTTCAAGCACGCAGTCTACTTAGCCATTATCATTCACTTAACGCCAACTACTGCGAACTACACTTCACCACTATCCTCACTCTTCTTTCTCTTTTTTCTTTTCTCTTTTTCTATTATAGGTTAAAGTTAAAAAAAAAAGAAGTTGTACAAGAAATGTAGTATGTTGCATATTATGAATAAGATGTATGTACATTGCTTCTAATAAAATAAAATAAATAAATAAAAATAAAATAAATAAATATTTGGTTAGGTCACATTTAGAGTATTGTGTACCAGTTGTGGTAGCCCCATTACAGGAACAATGTGGAGGCTTCAGAGAGGAGGCTGATGGGGTTTACCAGGCTGCTGCATGGATTAAGGAGAAATTTGGCTTATTTTATCTGGAACTTTGGACACAGAGGGGGATCTGCTAGAAGAGGTGGTGGTGGAATAGCAGCATTTAGATAAACGTATGAATGGACGTATATGGAGCATGTGCAGGGAAAAGGGATTAGTTTTACTCCGCATCATGTTCTGCACAACCATTGTGGCCACTTTGGGGAAACATAACTTTCTAAATAGAATGGGTTTCTTTTTGCCCAGCAGATTAATAATACGTTTGGAATTCTATACTTTATTGGACTTATTTTAAAAGAGATAAGGATAAGAATGTGATCTAGCAATATTTTGCACTGTTTTTGGAGTGCACCAATTTCAATAGACAATAGACAACAGACCAGGAGTCAGAGGATATGGGGAGAAGGCAGGAGTAGGCTATTTGCCGCTTCGAGCCAGCGTGATCATGGCTGATCATCCCCAATCAGTACCCCGTTCCTGCCTTCTCCCCATATCCTCTGACCGCTATTTTTAAGAGCCCTATCTAGCTCTCTCTTGAAAGCATCCAGAGAACCTGCCTCCACTGCCCTCTGAGGCAGAGAATTCCACAGACTCACCACTCTCTGTGAGAAAAAGTGTTTCCTTGTCTCCGTTCTAAATGGCTTACTCCTTATTCTTAAACTGTGACCCCTGGTTCTGGACGCCCCAACATCGAGAACATGTTTCCTGCCTCTAGTGTGTCCAAGCCCTTCACAATCTTATATGTTTCAATGAGATATCCTTTCATCCTTCTAAACTCCAGAGTGTATAAGCCCAGCTGCACTATTCTCTCAGCATATGACAGTCCCGCCATCCTGGGAATTAACCTTGTAAACCTATGCTGCACTCCCTCAATAGCAAGAATCTCCTTCCTCAAATTAGGGGACCAAAACTGCACACAATACTCCAGGTGTGGTCTCACCAGGGCTCTGTACAACTGCAGAAGGACCTCTTTGCTCCTATATTTGATGCCTCTTGTTATAAAGGCCAACATGCCATTCGCTTTCTTCACTGCCTGCTGTACCTGCATGCTTACTTTCATAGGTACACAAAATTGCTGGAGGAACTCAGCGGGTGCAGCAGCATCTATGGAGCGAAGGAAATAGGCGACGTTTCGGGCCGAAACCCTTCTTCAGACTGAAGAAGGGTTTCGGCCCGAAACGTCGCCTATTTCCTTCGCTCCGTAGATGCTGCTGCACCCGCTGAGTTCCTCCAGCAATTTTGTGTACCTTCGATATTCCAGCATCTGCAGTTCCCTTTTGAATGCTTACTTTCATAGACTGATGTACAAGGACCCCCAGATCCCATTGTACTTCCCCTTTTCCCAGCTTGACGCCATTTAGATAGTAGATATTTCAAAACCATGACATATGCTTTATACTGTTTTAACTTTTTTTTAAATCTTGTTTCTCTGGGTGTCTACATTTTTAGCTAATGAAGTTATTACATCTGATGGAAGCGGCATACCAAATCTCATTGTACCTCTGTGCAATGACAATAAAAGATTTTATTATAATATTATTATTATTCATATCCATGGCAACTGCCTTAATTTTATGTTTGAAATATTTTTATTAATATAGCATCCCGCCATACTATTTAGTGATGTCGTAACTGATAAGGTAGGAAGATTCATCAGGATGCTGACACTTAAATAAAATCCGATGCTACATAAATTTAAGGGTGGTAGAGCTGCTGCCATATAATGCCAGAGACCCGGGTTCATCCGCAGCGCTTGTAACCTTTGAAGGTCTATGCAGCCCACGTGCCGACAGCGCTGCTTCAAGCCGTCAATTTCAAGCGGGGTTTTGAAATATGGATTGTCATTATTTTAAGTGTATCTTAGGAAACAAAGAGAGAAGAATGGAGTTCGTGTACCGATAATGTGGTAAGTACATTTTGTGTTTATGTTTTTAAATACCGTATTTCCCGGCGTGTGGGGGTGAGTTCCTTACACAGCGTTTGGGGAGTCTGGCCCAGGGTAAAGTTGCGGAGAAGGCACGAATGTTGTGAAGGAGGGGATCGGGATCATGCCACTTGCGATGCTCCTTGCACAGAGGCGTGCAACGCCACCGCATGGTGGCCGGGGGGGAGAAGTAGCTCGGGTGGCTGCGAGTGGCTCATGTCAGCTTCCCACAAACCCTTAAATTCCGACAGCTCGATTGAGTTTACTCGGCTGTGGGAATTTAAGGATTTGCGGGCAGCGGCTGACATGAGCCAGGTCGGTGAGCGGCAGGTGAGAGGTGTTCAGACGGAGAGCACTGCCAGAGGTGAGCGGGGGCCGGCAGAAGGCGCTGAAGTGGCGGCTAGTTCTGCTGTCGACTCCCTGCGGCCGCTCGCAGCTACCCGAGCTGCTTCTATCCCCGGCTACAATGCAGTGGCGCCCGGAGCGCTGCGGCAGTGGTGAGTGAGTTACTGGCATTATCCCCGATCCCCAACTTCTCAACGCTCCTGCCCTCCCCGCAACTTTACCCCTGGCACAGACTCTCCACACACTGTGAAAGGAACTCTCCCCCCAATTGGTCCCTTGAACAAGTGTTGTCATTCAATTAGATGACAACTGATTCAACTTTTCCCTGTACTCCCAGTTTTCCCACCATCTCTCCACCTGCCATTACCCTTCACCCCCATTCAGTAATTCAGAATAAAGGAGACTTGGAAGCCTTGGGCAAATTGAATTGTTACTGTCTTTATTTTTATTTTTTATTTTTACGGAGAGAACAATCTGCGCATGCGCGTTTTTTTGTTTTTTTTAAAGCCGACTGACTGCCTACCAAAGATTATAGATGAACCTCTATAATCTTTGCTGCCTACCTTGAGTAATCACTCACGGCACGTGCCTGCTATGGATGCTGTCTTACAATTTGTACGTTCTCCCTGTGACTGCGTGGGTTTTCACTGGGTGCTCTAGTTTCCTCCCACACTCCAAAAATGCACAGGTTTGTAGGTTAATTGGCTTCAGTAAAGAATGTAAATTGTCCCTCGTATGTAGGATAGTGCTAGTGTACGGGGATCGTTGGTCAGCCCAGACTCCATGGGCCGAAGGCCCTGTTTCCACGTTGTATCTCTAAACTAAGCTCTCCTCCCAAGATGCTGTTTGACCCACTAAGTTCTTACAGTATTTTGTTTTTTTGCTACACATAGAAACATAGAAAATAGGTGCAGGAGGAGGCCATTCGGCCCTTCGATCCTGCACCGCCATTCGATATGATCATGGCTGATCATCCAACTCAGTGTCCCATCCCTGCCTTCTCTCCATACCCCCTGATCCCTTTATCCACAAGGGCCACATCTAACTCCCTCTTAAATATAGCCAATGAACTGGCCTCAACTACCTTCTGTGGCAGAGAATTCCACAGATTCACCACTCTGTGTAAAAAATAATTTTATCATCTCGGTCCTAAAATACTTCCCTCTTATCCTTAAACTGTGGCCCCTAATTCCCAACATCGGGAATAATCTTCCTGCATCTAGCCTGTCCAACCCCTTAAGAATTTTGGAAGTTTCTGTAAGTTCCCCCCTCAATCTTCTATATTCTAGCATGTACAAGCCAAGTGTATCCAGTCTTTCTTCATATGAAAGTCCTGCCATCCCAGGAATCAGTCTGGTGAACCTTCTCTGTACTCCCTCTATGGCAAGAATGTCTTTCCTCAGATTAGGAGACCAAAACTGTACGCAATACTCCAGGTGAGGTCTCACCAAGACCCTGTACAACTGCAGTAGAACCTCCCTGCTCTTACACTCAAATCCTTTTGCTATGAATGCTAACATACCATTTGCTTTCTTCACTGCCTGCTGCACCTGTATTCCTACTTTCAATGACTGGTGTACCATGACACCCAGGTCTCGTTGCATCTCCCCTTTTCCTAATCGGCCGCCATTCAGATAATAGTCTACTTTCCTGTTTTTGCCACCAAAGTGGATAACCTCACAGTTATCCACATTATACTGCATCTGCCATGCATTTGCCCACTCACCCAACCTATCCAAGTCACCTTGCAGCCTCCTAGCATCCTCCTCACAGCTAACACTGCCCCCCAGCTTCGTGTCATCCGCAAACTTGGAGATGTTGTATTCAATTCCCTCATCCAGATCATTAATATATATTGTAAATAGCTGGGGTCCCAGCACTGAGCCTTGCAGTACCCCACTCTTACTCTTTGCTTCCTGTCTGGCAGCCAGTTCTCTATCCACATCAATACTGAACCCCCAATACCGTGTGCTTTAAGTTTGTATACTAATCTCTTATGTGGGACCTTGTCGAAAGCCTTCTGAAAGTCCAGATATAACACATCCACTGATTCTCCCTTATCCACTCTACTAGTTACATCCTCAAAAAATTCTATAAGATTCGTCAGACATGATTTACCTTTCATAAATCCATGCTGACTTTGTCCAATGAATTCACCACTTTCCAAATGTGCTGCTATCCCATCTTTAATAACTGACTCCAGAATTTTCCCCACCACCGATGTTAGACTAACTGGTCTGTAATTCCCCGTTTTCTCTCTCCCTCCCTTTTTAAAAAGTGGGGTTACATTAGCTACCCTCCAGTCCTCAGGAACTACTCCAGAATCTAAAGAGTTTTGAAAAATTATCACTAATGCATCCACTATTTCTGCGGCTACTTCCTTAAGTACTCTGGGATGCAACTTATCTGGCCCTGGGGATTTATCGGCCTTTAATCCATTCAATTTACCAAACACCACTTCCCAGCTAACCTGGATTTCACTCAGTTCCTCCATCTCATTTAACCCCCGGTCCCTTGCTATTTCCGGCAGATTATTTATGTCTTCCTTAGTGAAGACAGAACCAAAGTAGTTATTCAATTGGTCTGCCATGTCCTTGTTCCCCATGATCAATTTGCCTGTTTCTAACTGCAAGGGGCCTACATTTGTTTTAACTAATCTTTTCCTCTTCACATATCTATAAAAACATTTGCAGTCAGTTTTTATGTTCCTTGCCAGTTTTCTTTCATAATCTATTTTCCATTTCCTAATTAAGCCTTTTGTCCTCCTCTGCTGGACTCTGAATTTCTCCCAGTCCTCTGGTAGGCTGCTTGTTCTGGCTAATTTTTACGCTTCATCTTTTGTTTTGATACTATCCCTGATTTCCCTTGTTATCCATGGATGCACTACCTTCCCTGATTTATTCTTTTGCCAAACTGGGATGAACAATTGTTGTAGTTCATCCATGCAGTTTTTAAATGCCTTCCATTGTATATCCACCGTCAACCCTTTAAGAATCATTTGCCAGTCTATCTTGGCCAATTCACATCTCATACCCTCAAAGTCACCTTTCTTTAAGTTCAGGACCCTTGTTTCTGAATTAACAATGTCATTCTCCACTAATGAAGAACTCAACCATATTATGGTCACTCTTGCCCAAGGGGCCACGCACAACAAGACTGCTAACTAACCCTTCCTCATTACTCAGTACCCAGTCTAGAATAGCCTGCTCTCTCGTTGGTTCCTCTACATGTTGGTTTAGAAAACTATCCTGCATACATTCCAAGAAATCCTCTTCCTCAGCACCCCTGCCAATTTGATTCACCCAATCTATATGTAGATTGAAGTCACCCATTATAATTGTTTTACCTTTGTTGCACGCATTTGTAATTTCCTGTTTGATGCCATCCCCAACTCTATTACTACTGTTAGGTGGCCGGTACACAACTCCCACTAGCGTTTTCTGCCCCTTAGTGTTTCGCAGCTCTACCCATATCGATTCCACATCCTCCAAGCTAATGTCCTTCCTTTCTATTGCGTTAATCTCCTCTCTAACCAGCAACGCTACCCCGCTTCCTTTTCCTTTCTGTCTATCCCTCCTGAATATTGAATATCCCTGGATGTTCAGCTCCCAGCCTTGGTTACCCTGGAGCCATGTCTCCGTGATCCCAACTATATCATATTTATTAATAACTATCTGCACATTCAACTCATCCACCTTATTACGAATGCTCCTTGCATTAAGATACAAAGCCTTCAGGCTTGTTTTTACAACACTCTTACCCCTTATACAATTATGTTGAAAAGTGGCCCTTTTTGATTTTTGCCCTGGATTTGTCTGCCTGCCACTTTTACTTTTCACCTTGCTACCTATTGCTTCTACCCTCATTTTACACCCCTCTGCCTCTCTGCTCTTGCACCCATCCCTCTGCCACATTAGTTTAAATCCTCCCCGACAGCACTAGCGAACACTCCCCCAAGGACATTGGTTCCATTCCAGCTCAGGTGCAGACCGTCCTGTTTGTACTGGTCCAACCTCCCCCAGAACTGGTTCCAATGCCCTAGAAATTTGAATCCCTCCCCCTTGCACCATTTTTCAAGCCGCGTATTCATCTGCAATATCCTCCTATTTCTACTCTGACTAGCCCGTGGCACTGGTAGTAATCCAGAGATTATTACCTTTGAGGTCCTACTTTTAAGTTTATCTCCTAGCTCCCTAAATTCACCTTGTAGGACCTCATCCCTTTTTTTACCTATATCGTTGGTGCCAATATGCACGACTACTGGCTGTTCACCCTCCCCCTCCAGAATGTTCTGCAGCCGTTCAGTGACATCCCTGACCCTTGCACCAGGGAGGCAACATAGCATCCTGGAGTCTCGTTTGAGAAACGCCTATCTATTCCCCTTACAATTGAATCCCCTATTACTATTGCCCTTCCACTCTTTTTTCTCCCTTCCTGTGCCGCAGAACCACCCATGGTGCCATGAACTTGGCTGCTGCTGCCTTCCCCTGATGAGCCATCTCCCCCAACAGTATCCAAAATGGTATACCTGTTTAGGAGGGAGATGACCGCAGGGGACTCCTGCACTACCTGCCTATTGCTATGCTGGCTATTGGCCACCCGTTCCCTTTCTGTCCTCTTACCATTTACCTGCGGTGTGACCAACTCACTCACATGACAATACAGGAATAAAAAAGTGCATAGTGTAATATTTATAAAAAACAAGAAATTGTGTAATGAAATTTTGCTTTTTAGAACGATGTTAACTGTTCTATTTATTTTAATCCAGTGAGCAGAGGTGCAAATCATCTTTGTGACCACAGTTCAACTTCTTGCCTTCACTTTAATGTCACTTGTTGTTGCAATGAAAATGGGATGAATGAATCAGAGCCATACTGACATGCTTCACTTCTGAAGTGGAGTGCGACTTCCATGCAGCAATGATTCTCACCACAGTCCAGACACTCACGACTTGAGCCACTGCACATGGGATATTAAGTGCATGTAACACTGGGTTGCCAGAGAAAACCAAAATCAAAAATGAATCTCTTGCATGTTTCAATAATAGTTTTATTATAAAATTAACTTCTATGTCACACCTTTTTTTTTAAAATTGCTCAATTGGACCTGACAGTCAGTGATTACTTAAGTTAAATTCACAATGAAAACTGTTAACCAAAGCATACATTGCAGTATTTAGTGTTGTATGAATCCACAAAATTAAAATGAATCTGCAACCCAATGGTAAGAGGCAAAAAACATTTAATAGATGTAATTACAGAGATTACATGCAGTGATCATCAAATTATTTTGCTTAATTTGCAGCTATTTAAAAAGTTAGCAGCCCCTTCCAATGCATTTGAAAAAGGTTGCCTGCTTAAGATTTGAATGTAATACTTAACATTGCATGGATTTTTTTTAAATATACACCCCACACATCCATCACCTGCACCCCTTCTTCAAAGTTTTCACTCAAAAGAGAAACAAATGCAATACATTTTCCACACTGTTTGAAACACTGCAATATAGAGATTTTTTTTCACACAAGAGCCAGAAGGTAAGCATTGTGGAATTAAGCATGATGTCTCTCCATTAAATCATCATCACTGAAGTCTGAGTCATCATCATCTATCTCCCCTTCAATGACTGATCGCTTTCCTTTGCAGCAAGAGATAATTAGCCCAATTAAGAAAACCTGCAGACAGAAAACAATCCTATTAATGTCAACCATTAATTGTGAATTTTAAAAGGTGACATTTAAACCAAGAAGTGTCAGAGTAACATTGCTCTATATGCTACAGAGATTGAATAAATGGAATTGAATAAATTGTATTAGCCAAGTATATATACATACAAGGGATTTGCCTTGGTGCTTCACTTCTAAATGATAAACACACGATATACAATTAAAAATAAAACATTATAATTTAAACATATGAAAATAAAATATCAGAGCAAAAAGAGGCTACAGACTTTTGGCTGTTGAGTAGAGCTAATGCCTGTAGAAAAAAAGCTGTTTTTATATCTGGCTGTGGCGGCTTTGATAGTCCGGAGTCGTCTCCAGAGGGAAGTACTTCAAAGAGTTTGGGGCCAGGGTGAGAGGGGTCCGAGATGATCTTGCCCGGTCGCTTCCTGGCCCTTGCAGTGTATAGTTCGTCAATGGGGGTGAGGTAGCAGCCAACAACCTTCTCGACATTTCGAACAATGTGCAGCCTCCGGATGTCACGCTTGGTGGCTGAGCCGAACCAGATCATGATGGAAAAGGTGAGGAAAGACTATGATGGTAGTGTAAAACTGGACCATCATTGTCTGTGGCAGGTTGTGTCTTCTCAGCTGCCGCAGGAAGTACATCCTCTATTGGGCCGTTTTGACTGGATTCGACGGTGGCCTCCCATTTAAGGTCCTTGGAGATGATGGTTCCAAGGTACTTAAATGACTCCACAGATGTGACTGTGGTGTTGTTGATGGTGAGTGAGGGGAGGGGAGGGTGAGCTCTCCCAACGTCTACAATCAATTCCACTGTCTTAAGAGCATTGAGCTTCAGGTTGTTATATGGCACCAGGAAGCCAGCTGCGTCACTTCCTGTCTGTCGGCAGATTCCTCCCCATCCTGGATCAGTCCAATCAGGATTGTGTCGTCCGCAAACTTGAGAAGCTTGGCAGCGGAGTCTGTGGTGGTGCAGTTGTTGGTGTAGAGAGAGAGTAAAGGAGGGGAGAGTACGCAGCCTTGCGATGGTCCTAGGCTGAGAGTCAGAGATCTACTTTCCAAACCTCACATGCTGCTTCCTGTCAGGAAGTTGATGATCCCCTGACAGAGGGGTTCAGGCAGTCAGCTGGAAGAGTAGCTCTGGCACAATGGTGTTGAATGCAGAGCTAAAATCCACAAACAGAATCCTTGCATAGGTCCCCTGGCGGTCTAGGTACTGGAGGATGAAGTGCAGGCCTAGGTTGACTGCGTCATCCACTGATCTGCTTAGTGTACAGGGATAGCAATGTTACCATCAAGTGCTCCCAGGCAAGGTAAGCATTGTCAGAGTACAGCTCTATGCTCCAAATCAGACTTCCCACAACATAGGGGTGGCACCGTGGCCCATCGGTAGAGTTGCTGCCTTACAGCGCCAGAGAACCGGGTTCGATCCTGACTGCATGTGCTGTCTGTATGGAATTTGTACATTCTCCGCGTAACCTCGTGGGTTTTCGCCAGGTGCTCTGGTTTTCTCCCACATTCCAAAGACATACAGGTTTGTAGATTTATTTGGCTTCGGTAAAAAATTGTAAATTATCACTAGTGTGTAGGATAGTGCTAATATACAGGGATCACTGGTCAGCACGGATGTGGTGGGCCAAAGAGCTTGTTTCCGCGCTGCATCCCCGAACTATATGAATTTAAAAAAACCTCTGGGAAAAAAAAAAAAAATCTGAAAAAATTATTCAAGGACTAGTCAGAGATGGGTTTTAAGAAGGGGAGAGAGAAAGTGGAAAGATTTAGTCAGATAATTCCAGAGCACATCTGGAACAGAATGGGAAGTTTTCCGTGAGTTATTTAATTCTGTAATTTAGATTACTTCTGTATTTAAAATTAAATTTATAATTACAATTCTCAACATTTTTCAGAATTTTAGTCAACAATAAACTAGCTATCTGCAAGAGGCAGATAAAGTCGATTTAGCAGTCAATTATGACTGGTTATCTGAGTAGGTGGTAATTAGTCAGATGCCATTTAAAACTTGGCTAACTTGAGTGTGGCTTAAAGTGCATAAAAATATATAGGTTAATTCTCTTGCATTATATTCCATTTGAGTAGGGTGTGAAAGCCAGTAATCTGGTGCAGCCTCAGAAACTTGGTGCCCTTATTGTGGTAATTCATGTCAGCTTTAAACAGCATTTTTTCTATCCAACTTTTAACAGTTGGCATGTTTTTATCAAAGTATATAAAAAGACAAATATAGCTATAATATGGAGTGTCCTGGCCAACTGTCGTCTTCACAATCCTGTCCACTTGACTCACCACTTTCACAAGAAGGCAAAATTAAAGGATATAAGGAGTGGCTTAAAACGGCAAAGATGATTTGTAATCCACCGTTTAAAAATTTTAAATGACATTTTATTCCTTTGAATATCAAAAGTATTTTTGTTTATCTATCCACATTATTAACATAAATAGTTCTGCACATGTCATTTTGGGAGTCTTGCCAAATGCTTGATGATGAGATTCAACATTGATTGGGGACTTTTATCTCAACACTGCTCTTGGTCTACAGCTAATGCAAAAATTGTTGGTGCTGTGGACAGCAATCGTCAATAAAACAGTAAATGACCCTTGTCATCTGACACAAATAAATTGGAATCTTTTGTTCTTTATGAATGCCTACAATATGGTGATTTAATTTAATTTAAATCCCTTATTACTTCTGTCAAGAAATCTCAAGGTGGCAAAACAAATTATTGGAGAGCTAGATATTCATTTTCTGGTGCCGTTCCAACATCATTGTTTCTGGAGTTACATTGGATTCATGGAATATCTGCAGAAGAACATCTACACTTTAAGGAAAACACAAATGAAAGTGAGATTGAAGGTTGTCTACATGGCATTTGTGATGTAGGGTTGTAAGCTAAACCAGAAGGTTAAGGTGCACGGGATTTAAGGTGACTTAAGGGCCTGTCCCACTTGGGCGACATTTGGGCGACTGCGAGCGTCAGTGACTGACGCTCGTAAAACCGTCAAGTTGCACGACATACACGCTGACGTATGCTGTCATGTGGGTGACGCCCGGTTAGGGTTGAGGCTGTAAAATATTCTTCCTTAAATGCATGGATTTTAAACATTAATATATTAAAATTAATACAATAAAATCAATTGTGCAAATGAAAAGATGTCTGAGTCGTTCAGTTTTATTTATAGATGTATTGGTCTGCTTCCAGATCCGATCACCAGGGATGGATTCAGTGAACTCGCCCCTCCCGCCCCCATCCCTCCTTTTCCACTCCCCCCTACCCTTCTCCCCTCCCCTCTCCCACCCTTCTTCCCTTCTCCCCGCTCCACTCTTCTCCCCCTTTTCCACTACCCCCCCTCCACTCAGATCCATGCATTGCAGGAAGAATATTTTACAGCCCATCTGTGGTCCCTAACCCCAAACCTAACCCTAAGCCTAACTGGGCGTTACACACAGGACAGCATACGTCAGCGTGTGACAGGGCACTCGACATGATGAGACACCCAAATGTCGCACCAGGATTTTGAACATTCAAAAATCCTGGGGCGACAGGGAAGCACCGCGCATTACCGCACGTCACTGCATGTGACACCACGCGTCACGTGCGCATCACGACGCGCCAACCTATTTTTAGGCTGTTGCGTAAATGACGCGCAAATGGTGCCCAAGTGGGACAGGCCCTTTAGTCACAACAACAGGCCCTTTAGTCATATGGATTCAGAACTGGCTTACTCATAGGGTTGTTGTGGAAGGGTATTCTGGCTGGAGAGTCTGTGACCTGTGGAGCTCTGCAGGTATCTGTGGTGGGACCTCTGCTGCTTGTGATATATATAACAATGACTTTGACATAAATGTAGATAGGTTGGTGAGTAAGTTTGCATTCGACACCAAGGTTGCTGGAACTGCAGACAGTGAGGAAGGCTATCAAAGTATGCAGCGGGATACAGATCACCTGCAGAAATGGGTGGAGAAATGGCAGGTGGAGTTTAATCCGAGTCAGTGTGAGGTGTTGTACTTTGGTAGGTCGAATGCACGGGTAAATTATACCGTTAATGGCAACACTCTTAACAGCATTGATGTGCAGAGGGAGTCTGGGTCCATCGCTCCCTGAGAGTGGCAACACAAGTAGATAGAGAGGTAAAGGTATATGGCATGCTTGCCTTCATTGGTCAGAGCATTGAGCATGATGACTTCCTTACCCAACCTGTCCAAGTCAGGAAGTCATGATACAGCTCTATAAGGCTTTGTTTAGACCACATTCAGAATATTACATGCAGTTCTGGTCAACCCATTACAGGAAAGCTGTGGAAGTTTTGGAAAGGATGCAGAAGATGTTTTTCCAGAATGCTGCCTAGATTAGGGGGCTTTAGCTATAAGGAGTGGTTGGACAAGCTTGGATTGTTTTCTCTGGAATGCCAGAGGTTGAGGAAGGGGAGACAGTCAGAACCATTTTCCAGGGTGGAAATGTCAAAAACTAGAGGCCGTAGTTTTAAGGAGAGAGGGGCAAATTTTAAGGGAGATGTGCAGACAGGTTTATTTGCACAGAAATGGTGGTGGAGGCAGATACGATTATGTTTAAGAGGCTTTTAGATAGGCACATGGATATGCGGGTAATGGAGGAATAGTGATCACGTGTAGGCAGAGGTGGTTAGTTTAACCTTGTATCATGTTCAGTTCGGGAATTACGAGCCAAAGGGCCCATTTCTGTGCTGTACAAGTAAAATGGACAAGGGAGAGCCAGTGGATGTAGTGTACCTTGACTTTCAGTAAGCCTTTGATAAGGTCCCACACAAGAGATTAGTGGGCAAAATTAGAGCACATGGTATTGGGGGTAGGGTATTGACATGGATGGAAAATTGGTTGGCAGACAGGAAACAAAGAGTAGGGATTAACGGGTCCCT
This sequence comes from Amblyraja radiata, assembly GCF_010909765.2. NCBI lineage: Eukaryota > Metazoa > Chordata > Chondrichthyes > Rajiformes > Rajidae > Amblyraja > Amblyraja radiata. Next base: position 101,514,244 of record NC_045960.1, read on the forward strand.
TTCAGAATGGCAGGGAGTGACTATTGGGGTGCTGCAAGGCTCGGTCTGGGACTGCAACTATTTACAATATACATTAATGATTTAGGTGTAGGAATTAAAAGTAACATTAACAAATTTGCAGATGACACAAAGCTGGGCGGCAGTGGGAATTGTGAAGAGGATGCTATGAGGATGCAGAGTGACTTGGACAGGTTGGGTAAGTAGGCAGATGCATGGCAGGTGCAGTATAATGTAGATAAATGTGAGGTTATCCACTTTGGAGGCAAGGACGGGAAGGCAGATTATTATCTGAATGGTGTCAGGTTAGGAAAAGGGGAAGTACAACAAGACCTTATGTCCTAATACATCAGTCACTGAAGGTAGGCACACAGGTACAACAGGCAGTGAAGAAAGCTAATGGCATGTTGGCCTTCATAACGATAGGAGTTGAGTTTCGGAGCAGAGGTCCTTCTGCAGTCGTACAAGACCCTGGTGAGACCACACCTAGAGTGTTGTGTGCAGTTTTGGTCTTCTAATTTGAGGAAGGACATTCTTTATATTGAGGGAGTGAAGCGTAGGTTCACGAGATTAATTCCCGGGATGGCGGGACTGTCATATGATGCAGCGACTCAGCTTTCATTCACTGGAGTTTAGAAGGATGAGAGGGGTCTTATTGAAATATATAAAATTATTAAGGGATTGGACAGGCTAGATGCAGGAAACATGTGCCCGATGTTGGGGGAGTCCAGAACCAGGAGGCACAGTTTAAGAATAAGCGGTAGGCCATTTTAGAATTGATATGAGGAAAAGCTTTTTCACACAGTTGTGAATTTGTGGAATTCTCTGCCTCAGAAGACAGTGGAGGCCAATTCACTGCATGCATTCAAAAGAGTTAGATAGAGCTCTTAGTGCTAGAGGAATCAAAGGGTATGGAGAGAAGGCAGGAACAGGGTACTGATTGTGGATGATCCTGCACCTATCGTCTATGTATTGTTCTGTTCTGTGTCTGTAAAAAAAAATCACCCATACCATAAAGCTATGAAGCCTGACATTCCTGCTTTTTCCATTTATCCACAATATTTTCTGCTGGCCTCAGATTCACTGTAAGTTTTGGAAAGATCAATTCAAATGTAAGAACTAACAAGCAGGCAAATTCTAACAATACTTACTGCAATAAATGCCCAGTTTCCAAAGTAGTAAACGACATTGAAGAACCAGAACTTGTGAAGGAAGAGGTATGTCCGTGTCACTGTGCACTGATCTAAAGTTAAAAATAAAAATAATAATCAATGGCTGGAAACCAAAATGGTCAATGACTCTTGTGAAACAAATCACGAAAATAACGATTTCTTAATTTCTCCCCAGCTCCAATGTTCTTCCCTAATTCTGAATTTGCTAATCCATTCTGAATTTGCTCCTTTGGGTTTAGTGTGCAAGTGTTCACTCAAGCCCAAATAGCAGGTTGTTTGGCTGCGCAATACCTTCACAGTCAATCACAATAATATTTTATTAGTCAAGTATGTTTTGCAACATACGAGGAAATTCATTTGCCAAGTCAGTCATACAAATAAAAAGCAACAGAACACACAAAATACATTTTAACATAAACATCCACCACAGTGACGACTCCATATTCCTCACTGTGATAGAAGGCAAAAAAAGTTTCATCTCTTCCCTTCTATGCTGTCCCGCGGTCTCGAGCCCTCTGCTGACGGGACGATCTTGACTCACTCCGCCTCGGGGCGATCAGCTCCTGCATGGGGGCGGGGATGTCAGCTCCCCAGCGGCGGCGATCGGACCCCGGGTTGCGGCTGGTCGAGCCTCTGCGTCGTTGGAGCTTCCCGAGACTGCGAGCTCTTGATGGTAAGTCCGCAGGACGTGGTTGGAGCGATCCCATGCAAGGGATCAGCTCCAATGTTAAGTCCACACCCAGCGGTAGGGCTCAAAGTCAGTCCGAGGAGGCCTCCAGCTCCATCGATGGTAGGACGCAGAGTGACCGGAGATGCGACCCGAAAATTAATCGCTTCTCCGGCAAGGTAAGTATCTGAAAAAAAGTTTCCCTCGACCCCCTTCCCCTCCCTCCACATAAAACAAACCGGAGAACATTTACACAAACTTTTAATACACACTAAAAATAAAAAAAGACGAAAAACAGTTCTCTGTTGGCGGGGCTGCCAATCGTGCGGCTCAAACAACTACTTCTAAATACTATTTAAATACTTCTAAATAATATTCGGAATAGATTTCCCTCAGAAATGATGTAACTGTAGCCTTAAATTTAATGTCTGTTAATTCACATAGTTTTCAACATAAAACCTCAGATCATTGCAGAAACCAATATGGGAGCCAGCATGAGAGTCTTGTATCAATGCGTTTTATTTCCAAAGCAATTTTTAAAATTTATTTTGCACTGAGAATTTCATCAATTTAATTTGTGTTTAAAGGAAAAATTTGCATGGCTTATTTTCCTATCACATATTAATCACCGCTATTTCAAAAACAACCCATTAAATAATGCTTTATTATTACCAAGCTGAACAAACACAGCAACTCTGCATTAGAAATGTTAGCTTGCTGGGGATTTGGTGTTGCAAATTCAGAATAAATAATAATAACGTTTAGCCTTATTTCAATTTGCTTACTTAATTTAGAATATTTACATAATGTGCAATAACATAAAATATAATGTAATTTTTAATAAATAATACATTTTTTGGCAAGACTCTTATACTCCAACTAATTTGAATGCTCAAAGTGAAATGTTGCCAGAAGTAATCTGAAGACAGCATTCTGCACATCCTCAGAAATCCAAACTTGAATCAAGTGCAGAAATCGCTAAAATTAACTTGCGCGAATTAACAGTAAAAATACAATAATGTTAACAAATCTCTCACTCCAGATGCTTTCAATTTTACATCCATTTTACTTGTCACATCCTCAAAAAATTGCAGAAGATTAGTCAAGCATGATTTCCCTTTCATAAATCCATTTTGACTAATCCTTTTACTGCTATCCAAATGCCCCATTATTACCACTTTAATAATTGATGCCAACATCTTTCCCACCACCGAAGTCAGGCTAACTGGTCTGTAATTCCCCATTATCTCTCTCGCTCCTTTCTTGAAAAGTGGGATAACATTAGCTATCCTCCAATCCACAGGAACTGATCCTGAATCTATTGAACATTGGAAAATGATCACCAATGCGTCACCTATTTCTAGAGCCACCTCCCTGAGGACCCTGGGATGCAGACCATCAGGTCCAAGGGATTTATCATCCTTCAGTCCCATTCGCCTACCCAATACTATTTCTCGCCTAATGAAAATTTATTTTAGTTCCTCTACCCCCTTAGATCCTCTGTCCTCCAGTACATCTGGGAGATTGTTTGTGTCTTCCTTAGTGAAGACAGATCCGAAGTACCTATTCAACTCTTCTGCCATTTCCTTGTTGCCCATAATAATTTCACTCGTGTCTGCCTTCAAGGGGCCCACATTTACTTTGCTACTCTTTTCCCTTAACATATCTAAAGAAGCTTTTACTGTCCTTCTTTATATTCCTGGCCAGCTTCCCTTCGTACTTCATCTTTTCAGCCCGTATTGCCCGTTTTGTTTCCTTCTGTTGTCCTATGAAAGTTTCCCAATCCTCTGGCTTCCGGCTACTCTTTGCTGTGTTATACATCTTTTCTTTGAGACACAAAATGCTGGAGTAACTCAGCGGGATAGGCAGCATTTCTAGAGAGAAGGAATAGGTAATGTTTCCGGTTGAGACCCTTCTTCCGAAACGTCACCCATTCTCTCCAGAGATGCTGCCTGTCCCGCTGAGTTACTCTAGCATTTTGTGTCTATCTTCGATTTAAACCAGCATCTGCAGTTCCTTCCTACACATTCCTTCAGATTTTTCAATGTGATCTAATGCTCATACAATTCCATCGCTATATGCTTTAATCCATTAATCGTATATATATATATATATACTCCAGTTTTCTATTTCCTACTCAATTGGTTCACACAACTTTTTATAATGGATATGAAGCTAATGAAATGAATGTCGGTGGAAGAGGGTGGGGGGGGGGGGGGGGGGGGGGAAGAGATTCTTACTACCTACTACTACTACAGAGGGTGGTGCGAGCCGGCAGCCCTCCCAGCAGCGTGTTAGTTTTTCTACTTTTGTGTGTTTTTAATGTCTCTCTGTGTGTCTTATCTGGGGGGGTGGTGTGGGGGGGGTAAGGGGGAAACCGTTTCGGTCGCCTGATCCCGTGGCCGAACATCGAGGATCGGTGCGGCCTTTCCCGGAGACATGCCTGGGGCTTCAGCAGCGGGCGCAGCGAGGACGCTTTCGGCGCGGAGCGGGCGAGCCCTCGCAGGGGGTCGCCAGAGGGGAGCGCTCCATTCGTTGGCCCGCGGCAGCCTGAAGCCGGTCTGCGGAGCTCCAGTTGGCGCTGCGTCTGGAGCCTGGGATCCCTCGTTGGGGACCCAGGAGGAGAAGAGCTCCGACCGCCGGCCCGCAGCCAACTTCTACCGCGGGCGCGTCGGGGGATTTACCTTCCTGAGCGGGGTCCCTCGTCGGGGATCCCTGGAGAGGCGCTCCGACTGCCGGCCATGCAGTCTGCGGTGCTTCTTGCTGTGGCGCGGCGGGAACTTTAAATCTTCGACCGCCGGCCTACACCAACTTGAAGCCGCGGTCTCCGGTGGGGAGGCAACGATTCAGGACTTACCTTGTCTGAACATCTGGACGCCCGCAGCGGCGACTGCGGAGGATTGTGGTCCCGACCACGGGGGAAAATGGAGGAGGACTGGCCAAATTTTGTGCCTTCCACCACAGTGATGAATGCTGTGGTGGATGTTTGTGTTAAATTTTTATTGTGTATTGTGTGTTTTTTTTTATTGTACCGCTGCTGGCAAATTCATTCTTGCCAGGCTTTGTCCTGCCCTTCCACTCTTCCAGCTTTCTTCTCCCCACCGCCCAACAAACAGTCAGAAGGGCCCTGACATACAGGTTTGTAGGTTGATTGGCTTTGGTAAAAAAAATGTAAATAGTCCCATGTGTGTAGGGTATTGTTAGTGTATCGCTGGTCAGTGCTGATTCAGTGGGCAGAGGGGCCCATTTCTGTGCTGTATATCTAAAGTCTAACAAATGGTTGGTGCCTGGAAATTACTGCCAGGGGAAGTAGAGGAATTAAATCTAATAGTGATGCTTAAAAGGCATTTTGACATTCACACAAATAGGCAAGGAATCAAAGGATACAGACCACATGCAGGTAAATGTGATTAGTTAGACTATCATCATGGTCAGCACAGACGTGGTGGGCCGAAGGACCTGTTTGTATGCTGTTCACTCTGGCACACTATTTGATGCCCACTTTGAGAGCTGTCTTCAATTCTTTCTCAAATGATATTTAGAACCATCAACTATACAAGTCCTCTCCACTCTTTCACCCCCTGCTAAAAATCAGTTTTAGAATATTAACAGTTAATTGTTATTGCAAAGCAATAAAAGCTCATACTTTGGGGAACAAAGACAAATAGATTGCATTCCACACCATCTGCCGTTCTCCTGTGATTCACTTGAAATACATACTGTAGCAGCTAAATGCCATCTACAGATGGTTCACTATAGTGGTCTCAGTAATCAAATCATTACAATAAAGAGCTGACCTACCTAACCTTCAAATGGCAGAACTTGGTGTTCAACAATGGTAAAAGGACACTCACTTTATAGCAATGGAATATATAGTTCAGTTAAAGTCATAATTAAAATAACCCAACAAGAAAATGAGCTCTTTTTGGGAGAAGTCACGGGTATTAGCATAACATTTTAAAACATAAAAACACAAGATGATGTGTTTAAAAAAATAATAGTTTAAGTTTATTAAATGAGGAAGGAAATGAGTCAAAGCCAAACATTGGAAGACTTAAGGGGCTGTCCCACTGCGGCAACCTAATCTGTGAGTTTAGAAGAGTTTGCCCTCGACTCAAACTCGCAGCATGGTGGACACGTGGTCCTAGGAGATCCTATGAGGTCACTGGAACTCTCCTTCATGCTCGAGGGAAGTTCCCGCATACTCGCATGTTGAAAATTTTTCATGAGTAAAAATTGGTCGGCATGGTTCTATTTAACTCGTAGTGCAGTGGAGTGGGGTCGCTATGTAATTACAGGCAGTCGAGGGCAGCCGTAGGCAATCTCCTTCGCCGACCGGGCATTTTAATTGGCTCATTGGAGTTTTCAGGACCAAGGAAAACCGACCGGTAGGTTAAACGCCCGCTAAACTCTATCAAACGTCATCTGACATCTTAAAAGTGTCTCCACTCCTTCTCCACCCCCCCTTCTCCCTCCCCCACCCCTCCCCCCCCCCCACCTCCGCGCTCTCTAAAGGACTTAGCATACACTGTGCAGCCGTCTTTTACCTTCCTCTTCATCGCGGATGTGATTTCAGACAGCGTTCCCCCGCTTTCCCTGGCCCCTTCCCTTCATCTAACACATTGGCTACTAACATAGTTACATAGCACATGCTGCCAAAATAATTACACAATAAAGAATGCCACATTACAAATTTCCCCATCCCTCCCAATAGCTGCTATTTCATTCCCAGGCAAGTGAAAAAGCACTAAGATTGATAGACTGAAAGTTACAGTACATTGTACACTAAATTCTCCAGTGCTGATAAACTGGTGCCTGCAAATTAAGCATACACATGTGGGTAGAAGATTTATCATAAAACTGAATGTAAATTATTCTATTCCACTTATGTTATTTTAATGTATAATTATACATACTCTAGTACTGATACATGTCTACTAATTTATTAATTTGAATACCGCAGATGTTTTACAAGTATTTGAGCCTTTCCACGAAGAATACTAATACTTTGACTATATGACACATAAATGTACAGAATTGATTTGTAACATAGTTTTTTTAGGTATTCTAAAAATAAATACTAGTAAACAGGGATAATTTATCCAATCGTATAGGATATACTTGTATTTGGAAAAAGTTTAGTTTACGAGGAAAAACTCTGCATGGCATTGGCTGGGGCTGGGGAAGATCATGTCTTATCAAATTGACAGTTTTTTTGAAGTAGTGACGAAGATGACCGATAAGGCGGATAGAGTAGCGGATGCGTCTATATGGACTTCAGTGTGGCGGCACCTGGTGGCTAGCCACGGGCATAGCGAACCCTCGGCTCAGGAGGGAGCTGTTGAGCATCTCGGAGTGGGAGGCATAGTGTCACGGGATCAGGCCCTGGGTGTTTAAGGTCGGGTAACGCCTGTGCACGTTGTTGGAGTAGGGAGCAGCATGGTAGTAGTAATAAAATACATTTCGTTCTCACAACTTTGTGTTCGACTAATTCTTGGAGGACTGCTGTGAGTCCCCACTACACTGGTGACCCCGACGACCAGGATTGTAACCCTGGAAACATTTCTGAGAAAAATGCACCTCGCTCAACCCGCTGCTCCCGCCTACCAGGCTAAACTCAACGCAGTCGCCCTGAAGCTACCTACCTTTTAGACCTCACAGCCGGGGGTATGGTTCCGTCAGGTTGAGTCACAGTTCCACGGCATAATGGTCGCCGAGACCCGGTACAATTACGTAGTTAGCGCTATCGACCAGGAAATGGCCAGTCGGGTTGTGCCGTACCTGGATAATCCCTCGGCGGTGGGGAAGTACGCAGGCCTCAAGGAGCTGCTGCTGCGATTGCGGGAGAAGGTCGGCGCCCTGTCTCCCATCCCGACTTCTCGGCACGGCATGGCCCTTTTCCATGTGTCGCCGACGCTGGCTCTGCCCTTTTGTCTTTCTGACCCGCAACACCCACCGGTCGCTGTTGTAACGGCCCTGTGAAGGTCCCTTTTGGGTGCTGAGGCACGGGACAGTGACATTTGTACTGGACATGGGGTCCAGCAAGAGACTGTGTCCGTTGCGCACCTTAAGCCGGCCCATTTGGACCTGAGCGAGCCGGTTCGAGTGGCCCAGCCTCCTCGTCGTGGGCGCCCGCCATCGCAGGTTCCTGTGTGTTCTTCCAGGCGGGTCAAGGACTCTGTTCGGGTGGACGTGTATACGCGGTCAGGCTGCCTCGTTCGGCGTCCGGTCCGTTTTGGTGCCTCCGGTTCTGGGGGGGAGGGTCAGGTTGAGCAGCTTAACCTGGCAAACTCCTTCCGCATCCATCGTGGTCTTATTCCACATCATGAGCTTGGGGCTAGTGTGTGGTCTATGCCGTGTAAATATCTGCATGGCAAGATGTTCACGCTTGCTCCGCTTGGAAGTCGACCTGCTTCCCAATGACAAGCATCGATGCGTAGACATCATCTCTAGGCTGCACCATGTTAATTCTGAGCGTGATACTATCAATGTACTCCGTGCTCGTGTCACTTCCGGCTTGGTAGTCCACTTTGTGCACTTCCTTCTTTCTGCACTTTGGCAACGTGGTTGCGACTGCCACATGTCCCTACACGTCTGTCCGTAGGCTGGACATTGCTGCTTGTCCATTGCATGCTCCTTGCCACAATACATGCACGCTTTCGCTTCTTGATTGTGCTTGCCTTGGCTTTTCTTAGGCTTAGCCCACTTGCTTTGCTTGTGTGGGTATTGCACAGCCGTGCCTCTCTTGCCGCTCTGCTGTCTGATTTTGTGGACTACAGCAGCAGACCTGCTACTTCCGGTGAAAGCTTGGAGATGTGACTCAGCAGTCTCAGCACTCTTGCAGATGTCGATACATCCGTTGAGAGTGAGCTTTCTTTCCTGCAGCAAACATCTCCTCATCTGCGAGTCGCTAACGCCCAACACAATCTTGTCACGGAGCAAGCTGTTCGTCATACACTGGCAGAAATTACAGGTCTTCGCTAGTGAGGCTAGCAAGGAACGATTCAAAGTTCTCACCTGCTTCTTGCTCTGTCTTGTTGAAGAGGTATCGCTCATACATCTCATTCTTCTCGCCAATGGCGTAGCTCTCGAACGAGCGAATGATCTCAGCCAGTTCTTGGTTTTCCTCGTCGTTGGCGAACACAAAACTGTTGTAAATCTCCAGTCCTGATGGGCCAATTGTATGGAGAAACAATGCTGTCTGGTATGCTGGCGTTTGCCTGTCTAGCTGTGCGACCACGCTGTAGTTGCCCACATCCGACGCCATGTTTTCCAACCCTCAATTACTCCGCGGTTAATGGGGTCGGTGGTCGTATACCGTTCACGGGAGGTGGACCAGCAGCGTGCTGTGGAGTGCTACCGGTGGCCATCTGCGCAGGTCCCGAAGAGCACAGTGGCCTCCGTCATTCTTAAATGGAAGAACTTTGGAACCACCAGGACTCTTCATAGAGCTGGCCGCCCGGCCAAACTGAGCAATCGGGAGAGAAGGGCCTTGGTCAGGGAGGTGACAGAGCTCCAGAGTTCCTCTGTGGAGATGGGAGAACATTCCAGAAGGACAACAAACCCACCAATCAGGCCTTTATAGTGGAGTGGCCAGACAGAAGCCACTCCTCAGTAAAAGGCACACGACAGCCTGCTTGGTGTTTGCCAAAAACCATGAGAAACAAGATTCTCTGGTCTGATGAAACCAATATTGAACCCTTTGGACTGAATGCCAAGCGTCACGTCTGGAGGAAACCAGGGACACCTGGCCAATACCATACCTACGGTGAAGCATGGTGGTGGCAGCATCATGCTGTGGGGATGTTTTTCGGCGACAGGAACTGGGAAACTAGTCAGGGTCGAAGGAAAGATGAACGGAGCAAAGTACAGAGAGATGCTTGATGAGCGTTCTGGACCTCAGACCAAAGTGGTTCACCTTCCAACAGGTCAACGACCCTAAGCACACAGCCAAGACAACGCAGGAGTGGCTTCGCGACAAGTCTGTGAGGACAAGTCTTGAGTTCACCCAGCCAGATCGCAGATTTGAACCCGATCGAACATGTCTGGAGGGACCTGAAAATAGCTGTGTGTGGTGGCACCCGGTGGTTAGGCCTCGGCAGTCGGGGGCAGGGTCACGTGACTGGGCAATGGCAGGAAGGAAGTGTCACGGGGTATAATGATGTGCCCTAGTATATAACTAACCCCGGGCAACCTTCCCTCTCTCTTGCTCTTCCTCTCTCTTCGCCCAAGTGTCCTGCCACCTCAGCAGGAGCTCAGCTCGAGCCAACGAGGCAACAGCCTTGCAGCAGTAACAATGACTTTTGTGTTAAAGGACTAAACGTGCATGTATATCTAACCTATTATTCCTGAATAAAGAAACCGTTATTCACGACGGTGTCTCTACATGTGTATCGACGCTTCCTATCCAACCTGACAGAGCTTGCGAGGAGCTGCAGAGAAGATTGGGAGAAATTACCCAAATACAGGTGTGCCAAGCTTGTAGCGTCATACCAAAGAAGACTCGAGTCTGTAATCGCTGCCAAAGGTGCCTCAACAACATACTGAATAAATTCACTGTAGTTATGGTCAACAAAATGAGAGATGGCATTTAATCTGCACAAGTGTGAGGTGAATGCCGGGGGGGGATGGGTGTTCAAATACAACTTAGGAAGAATGTACAATTAAAATGATCAGTTTGAAAATAATATATAGCAAAATTAAAGCTGTAATATATTAAAGAAATGAAAGTGTTTCTTATTTATATTTTATACTTTAAATATTTCGGCTCCATTAAGATTGGCCCGCTTGAAAAAAATGACAAAACAGTCTCCATGCATACATTACAAACCTGCTTCACAAGTATTTTGCAATGAATCAGTCTATTTTAGGAAAATAAGGAATTAAAATTACATTTATAAATACTGCCATTACTGCAATGCGGGCAAAAAAAATGATTTTATCCTATCCCACTCAAATACTTGTGTTAACAGAATTAAATTAACACTTCACACAATAAACTGCTTGGTACTAAGCATCAAATGAAACCTTAGATCCATGACAGATTGTGATTTACTTCAGAACGCAATGACAAAATAGTCCAATGAAGAAGATATCCAAAGCTTTAAGCTCTGGTGTTGAACTAATGAAAATAAATATTTTTAAATCAAAGAGTACCGACTACTTTGAAAAACAAAATCTAAAAAAAACAAAGTAAATAAGACTAATTTTAAAATCTGGAAGCTTATATTTTCTGCTCCAGCTACTATTTCATCCCTCCACTGCTGGTACCCTATGATCGCAGTGGGCATGATCTTACTAAAAAATTGGTAGCAATCCCCAAGGCTTCTTCGACAAACATTACCAAACAGCTGACCTCCAGCACCCAAAAGGATAAAAATAGCATACTCAGGGAAACACCAATATCTTCAAAGTCCACAAATAACACACAAAACTAACTTTGAAATCTATCATACTTACTTTATAACCACTGGGGCTGAATACTGTCTCTCCCCGATCAACACAAACAAAGACTGAACAGACTATAGCTACATACTCACTGGAGTTCAGAAGAATACATGATGATCTTACACAAAATCCTAATGGACATTTACAGGGCGGATGCTGAATCTTTCCTTCACTTAGTGGGGGTACTGGAACTAGAGGACATTAGTTCACCATAAGGAGTTGCCCATTTCAGACAGATGAGGAGCAATTGCTTCTCGAGTCAAAATTGTACAGTGCAGGAAGTCCAAGAATGCTGCCTGATCCATTGAGTTATTCTAGCACTTGTCTATTTTTTTTATAGCAAACCATCATCTGCAGTTCTTTGTTTCTACTCTTCCCTCCTTTATCCTTGATGGTCCGACCTTTTCCATGGTACCCATCTTGTTTTTAATGTACATTTAAAGGCCTTGGGATTTTCTTTAATCTGACTCCCAAAGACATTTCAAGGCCCCTTTTGGCCCTTCTAACCATCCACTTGAGTTCTTTCCTACTTGGTTTATGACCAATGTGGAATTCATTGCCACAGAAGGCCGTGGAGACCATCAATGGGATATTTTTGAGGAGGCGATTGATAGATTCTTGATTAGTACGGGTGTCAGGGGTTTTGGGGAGAAGGCAGGAGAATGGGGTCGGACTGAATAATTGAAAAATTACAAATGGTTGAGTTTTTAACAATAGGTGTTTGAAATTTACAAAACTCATTTCAGTTTGGGCTCTTCACAGCAGCTAGTCGGAGTCAGAGAAAATTCAGACCAAATTTCACATCTGTATTAAAATGAAGATCCCATTGATGTAATGCTATTCAATATTCAATTCTCCCTCAAAACTATCCACCCACGCAATCTTTTACTGCTAATTGTAAAATAAATTGCTTGTTCATGTGTATTGAATGCCATTCTGTGATCTCAATCTAATTTTCACAAGCACTAATAACATGATGCACTTCAGTGGGAGGAATCAAAAGGTAGATATCAGTTAAGGGTCGAGAGACTGCAAATGGGTGGTGTACAAGGGGAATGAAATACAAACATTCAGCAGGCAAGCACAGAAAGTAATTAAAAGGACAAGTGGCACCTTGGTCTTTATTTTAAAACTCCCATGCCCGGAAATAGAGAAGTATTGCAACAATTGCACAGGGTGTCGGTGAGGCTGTACCTGGAGTACCACGTCCAGTTTTGGTCCCCTGTTTAAGAAACCAGTCCAGGCGACATTCACTGGGCTAATTCCTAAGATGACAGGGCATCTTAAAACAAAAGCTAAAAGCTAAAAACAAAAGATGCTACTTTTACTTCTGTAGCTTGCAGCATTGTGTGCAGTTTTATTTTAAACTTACCCTTTAACATTTGATTCCTTCTTGCTGCTCCAAGCACCTCAAGCACCTCCAAGGCCTTTCACATCTCAATTAAATTAATACGGACCCTCTTGTTTCCTGGCTGCTCTCTTACATTACTACAGATCTTCCTCTTCTCCTTCACAACTTTTGAATTACTGACCTTGAACTCAGTGAGCACCACCCCACAACACAACCCATTAATTCCTCTTTCTGGTCTTCTAGCCTGCATGTTTCTGATGCCTATTCACACTTCCAATACAATATATTTATTGGACTTGGACAGCTTTAACCTGTTAGTCATTATCTCTGGGTTGAAAGACTTGGAATCCTTCTTGACTAACCTCAAAACCTGTGAAATTTCCCAATACTATATGAGGAGAACACCACTTGAGTTTTCAAATATTTCTCAGCATTCGTAACATTTTCTGAAATAAATATTTGACAGACTATAGGGATGATGGAAATTGATCCACATAAATGTATTGAAACCACAGTGTGAACAGATAGTGGAACTCAGCTTGTGGGTATTTCAGATTCACTAGTACAAACTGTTCAAAAAGTGAAAACAGTGGCATTTGGTATAGATATAAAAATGAGCAATAACCATGAAACAACCAGATTGTCATTCACACCCGTCTGGTTATCTGTCGTCTGGCCTATATATACAGTTGACTCTTAACTGCTTCTTTGTTTCTGGCATTTCCAGTAATATCCACATACAGCAATCAAATAAATGAAACTAAAACATTAACAAAAGTTTGTAACCGTAAAAGACCTCACAGGCCAAAATGGGTCCTTTTTCAATAAAGATAGCTAGTTTAAGACATTTAAAAGTGTTTTTACAATTATAAAAGGGATTAATGGTGTAGAAATAATTCCAATAGCGATTAAATTGTTTTTACTAATAAATCTTGAAGGAATTTGGGAGAGGTTTCCTTATCCAGAAAGTGGTTGGACTGTGGAACTTACAACCATATCAAACTTGTGGAGTCAAAATGCACAGATGATAAAGATGAATTTAGATGGGGGACAGCCAAAGACTGGGTGGTTGAGACTTAAGTGGGACATAAAACTAGCATTGGAAACTACAGAAAATTAAAATTGAAAATGCTGGAAAAACTCAGCAGATCATGTCTGAGATCTTTCATCAGACGGAGAAATATAAACAAATTAGGGAGCAGAGAAGGTGGTGAGGGCAATTGTAAAACAAAAGGAAATATTTTCATAGGGCAATGTAACTGTTAAAAAACATATCTGCTCCTTTGCCTGTGTAACATACTCCTCATGGAATAGAGTCTGTGCAATGTGGTAGTCTGGTCCACTGCATGGCCAGAATATACAAATGGAGGAGAAAGGATAAAAGGAGAGTGGCAGGCAAAAATTAATTTTTAATACAAGCAAAGAGAAAGAACAAGTTATGTAAATTTTGTGAATTTGATACCAGCAAAACTACAGTATAAATCATGGTTTAGTGGTTTGACCAGAAACATTGACCATTCCTTCCTTCCCACTGATGTTGCTGGAGCCGCCGAGTTCCTCCAGCAGATTGTTTGTTACTCCAGATCGCAGCATTTGCAGTCTCTTGTGAAACTAAATGCAGCTTGGGAAATCACTTTGCAGAACACCGACACTCAGTTTGCAGATGTGACCCCAAGCATCTGATTACCAGCCATTTTAAGTGACAATCCCACTCTGTTCTGCTTGCCTGTGACCTCTTGAACTAGTACATGAGGTCCAATGCAAACTCCCGGAACCCCACCTCATCACAGTGCAACCCGCAGAACTCGATATACAAATTCTCCAACTATATATAATTTGCTCTTTGTTTCTGCTTGAATTAGAATTGTTCAATTTTTGCCTGCCAACCCCCTTTTATCATTTTCTTTCCTTTGGACAGCATGGCCTGCTTGGCATAGTGTGTAGAGTTTGGTTTGCTTAGCAAAAGGATGTCATTAAGCTTGAAAGGGTGTAGAAGGGATTCTCAAGGATGTTATTGGGTCAGTACACGAGTTATAAGGAGAGACTGGATAGGTTGGAACTTTATTTCCTGATGCAAAGGAGACTAAGGGTCAATGTTATAAAGGTATATAAAATCATGAGGAGTAGAGATAAACTGAATGGTCATAATCTTTTTCCCTGAGTAGGTGAGTCTAAAATGTGAGGGCTTAGTTTTAAGAAGAGGATAGATTTAAAAGAGATCTGTAGGTTACTCAGATTTTTACACAGTGGGTATATGAAACAAGCTACCACAGTCCAACCCCACGGTGTGCTTGTGGAGAGCAGCAAACAATGCAACACATCATTGAAGCATGCCCTCAACAAAGACTCAAAGGAGGACTTGTCACCCTTCATACAGCAGATCAAGAGGCAACTGCTTGGCTAAAGGACTTTGCATTCGCTAAATAAATAAACAGGCTGTAGGGGTGAGTACAACTACATGGGCCAAATACAGGCAAATGGGACCAGCTCAGATTGTGAATTTGGTCGGCGTGGATGAATTGGGCCAAAAGGCCTGTACAATTTTGAGTTGTGGAACTAAGGAATCTTAAATCTTTCAATAAAAAATATTTTACTCGGGTGATTGATATGGTAAACCTCAGAGATGAATCTCAGCTGTGGCTTTAGTTGGGGCAGGGTTGCTATAAGGAGAGTCGAGAAACATCTCCAACTGTTTTCCTGTTAATCAGTTGTGAGGACCAAATATCATATTTAATCTATGGGCAAAAGCAAGTCATGTGGGCTCTCCCATGTGCTAATGAACGATGGAATAAAATGGCCCAGCCTGTTGAATTCAATCTAGACTTCCTGTCAATGGACAGCTGGTTGTATATGTTGCAGCTGCATCCAATGGTGATTTAAGGGTGTTGTCTTGTCAGCTGAATATTCTGCTTCCTGGCAGTCTTCCTATGTGTTTTCTAACAAGTGGAAGTCCCAGAGGAGCAATATGGAAAAGTCTATAACCAAGTCATGGTTTCATGATTTCAAATTACATTACCCTTCCTTCATCATCAGAAGTTCGAAGACTTGAAATACCTTATCTAACACTACTGCGGGAGCACGATCATAGATTGCAGAATCTTATCGACTACTGAGGCTGAATAATAATTGGAGCTCTGCCAGTAACCTCCATGTTCTAGTAACAGTCAACTTGGCCAACAATAAGATGTGCGGTCCTTTATTTGCCATGATATTCTTTTTGTTAGATTTCCTTCACTTTAATTAAGATTGACAAATCTCAAACAACAATCTATACATATCTAAAATGGGACAAACAGATCGGATGAGGGATGTAAGAGAGACCCGGTAAACAATTTTGCCAAACATGCATCTAATTATCTCATCAATGTTGAGATAATTTTTTTGAAATCACTTACTACTAATTAAAACACCACTGCATTTTACAAAGCAATACTTTCTGAGACCGAGGAAATCTTGTAAATAATTTCCGTAAAATTCAGCCACTATCGCTATAGAAAGATCACATTAGATAGAAAACAGACTGTTTTAGATTCATAAACATGTAGCGTACATGAAAATACTAGAAGAATATATCACAGTTAAACACTCACACTAAGCATGAGGGAATTTATGAAGCAAATAAAATTTATGAAAAAAATGCACACTAGCATTAAAAACTGACCATCTTTAACAAGGCTTAAGTGCTACTGCCTGAAAAATAGACTGCTTTGGAGTTTGATATTTGAACATTTCAAACTGATTTGGAAAATAATTCTTATAAGGTGATATCAGAACACTTTCTTCAGTTTCAAAGAGCAAGCAATCCAATTTAAAAATAGGAAATAACTAGAAAAGAAAATTGAGAAACCTTTGTTCATAATTTCAAGAAAAAACTATTTGTAAAACAGAAGTAATTTTGACACTGCAATGAACTGTGTAAAAGAGGTAAGAGAGCTGGACAAAGTGCTTGATGTGAAAATGTAATTATGACAGCCTGAGATTGGTCAACGTGTGTTGAATGAATTAATGAATGTGTCCCAAGTGAATACATAGAACAGTACAGCATAGGAACAGGCCCTTTGTCCCGCAATGTATGTGCCAAACATATGGCCTATTTAAGCTAAATACCTTTGCCTGCGTGATCCATATCCCGCCATTCCTTGCATAACCATGTATTCCTATATAAGTATTCCTATATAAGCCTATTAAACGCCACAATCATATCTGCTTTCACAACCACCGTCAGCATGCTCCAGGCACCCACCACTCTCTGTGCAAAAATAATTGCCCTGCATATCTCCTGTGAACTCTCCCCTTCTGAAGTTAAAGCAAAGTCCTCTCGTCTTTGACATTTCCACCCTGGAAAATATGATTTGACGGCCTACCATACCCATGCCTTTCATAATTTTATATACTTTTTCACACAGAGAATTGTAAGTCTGTGGAATTCTCTGCCTCAGAGGATGGTGGAGGCAGGTTCTCTGGATACTTTCAAGAGAGAGCTAGATAGGGCTCTGAAAGATAGCGGAGTCAGGAGATATGGGGAGAAGGCAGGAACGGGGTACTGTTTGGGGATGGTCAGCCATGATCATATTGAATGGCGGTGCTGGCTCGAAAGGCTGAGTGGCCCATTCCTGCACCTATTGTCTATAATCCAGACATTGTTCTGGTAAGCCTCATTTGCACCCTCTCCAAAGCGTCCACATCCTTCCTATAATTGGACGACCAGCACTTCACACAATGTTTCAACGTGGCATAACCCCACAGTTTTATAAAGTTGGAACATGACTTCCTGACTCTTATACTCAACTCCCTGACTGATGAAAGCAAGATGCCATACACCTTCTTAACCACTCTATCACCATGTGTTGGCACTTTCAGGGAGCTATGGACTTGGACCCTATGTTCCTTCTTTACATCAATGCTATTAAGGATCTTGGCATTATCTTAAGTTTTTACATTGCATTTTACCATTAATGAAATGTAGTCAATTCATTTATCTGCCAAAATTGCCAAATGGGTGCAGATTGGAGCACTGTTCCAGGGGTCCAAGTTTAATCCTGACCATCAATCCTATCTATGTAGAATTTGCTCCTTTGCTCCTTTGTGATTATGTTGATTTCCTTTCATCAAACCCCCAAAATGTAGATTGGCAGATTAACTGGCCACTATACATTTGCTAGTGTGTAGATGAGTGGTAGCAACTGCGAAGGTATGCTTTATTGCCACATGTGACTAGGCACAGTGAAATACTTTGCTTGCATACACAATGTATACAAATACAAATATATAGAGAATACACAAAGAATAAAAATGCTAAGGGCGGGATTGGTGTAAAATTACTATATGATGGTCAGAATGAATTCAGTGAGCTGCAGGGCCCATTTCTGAAATGCATCTCTGCAACTCTAAATGTATCAGCTTACCTTCAGGTGCCTTTGCATCACACATCTTTGTTACCCAGGTTGTATTTGAATCTTCTTGCCTCGAGTTAGATAAATTCTGGTTCATCTGAATACACAAATAAAAACATAACACTTATTGGCTATGTGTTTACAAAACTTAAGATGGTATTCACAAACTCCTTTCCCACCCAATTATTAGGACAATAGTCCAAGGCACTAATTTGCAGTAAAACTTATATCGTAGAAAGGGGCGTGAATCTAATTCACTATATCTCTTAGTGTAATACCTCAGACCACCAAGCTAATTTCTTCACCCGAACAGGTGATTCAACCTAGCCATTTGGTGAAAACTTAGTAGCAGATTTATTATTGTTTTCCACCATCACATCACCTTAAAAGTTAGAACTATTTACCTTAGTAATCATCAGCCATGGCATAAGGGTGAAAAAGGAACAAAGTACAATTTACTCATTTCAATCAACTAACAGTGCAGAACACAACTATCCAGTTATCCATGGGCTCAATTTAATGCTATTCAACTTGGTGATCTCACTCTGGGAGCGCCATCATCAGAAGGTTGCAGCAGCTCCAGAACATGGCTCAATCCACTTTCTTAAAACAATTAGGGATGGGCATAAGTGTGTTGCAGCCAATGATACAAGCAAAGCAACGCATTCCTACCCATTGTAATCCATGCAGGCACTTAGTTGGAGTCTTCCTCTTCTAAAGCTCAAATGTATTAGTTGGAGTCTTCCTCTTCTACAAATGTATTATGTTCAAAGATTCAAGTTTACAATGTCATTAAAAAAGAATTGATTCACATGCAACACCAAATAAAATAAAAATCTGAAGCAAACTGCAGTTATGTTTAATGAGTTTAATTCCAACTAAAACATTCTAATGTTATTCAAAACCAATGTCAATTCAAAAGGTTGCATCAATAACCTAGTAATGATTTGATTAATATGCTGCCTTGATAAGAAAATATTATATATAATTTTTTTTCAAGCAATGACAGAACAGACCACATAAAGCAGTCTTCGGAAAAATTAAGTGAGCAATGATGCTATAATATTTGTTCAATTTACCACTTGCGAGTGAATAATGATATGGATGAAATGAACCGTCACTGTCTTTTTCCCAGGGTAGAGGATTCAAAAACTAGAGGGCATAGACTTAAGGTGAAATGGGGGAGATTTAAGAGGGGGCAACTTTTTCACTCCAAGGGTCTTCTGCAAAGAGCTATCAGAAGAAGCTCCAAAAGCAGATACAATTGGATATTTATAGAGGTAGGAAGGGTTTAGAGGGCTATGGGTTTTAGGCAGGCAAATCAAGTAAAGTCAAGTCAAGTTTATTCGTCACATACACATACGAGATGTGCAGTGAAATGAAAAGTGGCAATAAGTTGGATAAGTTGGAGGAGGAATAGGAGTGGAAATAGGTCTAACCCAGTATGTCAACTTGGTTGGAATGGAAAAGGTGTGCTAAAGGGCATGTTTCCATCTATATCCTCAGCAAGATATACTAATAGCTTCAGCAATATATCCATTCTCTTGCCTGGATGCAGTAAGTAAAATGAACACAAGATTTTGGAAAGATTGCAGGCTTCTCCAGATTACAGGATAGTATTCCAGGTGTCACATTAAAAATTGGTAGATGGAACTGAAAAGATTTACACTCTCAATGCCTGGCTGGTGAGCAACATGCACAGTACATCAAGGAGATTAGTTTCTAGCATCCAGATAAAAGTCACAAAGTTTTATTTTTTCAGGAGGGAATAGAGATAGGTAAAACAAGTGGCAAACAGATGAAGAAGCACAGCGAGAGAAAGTGATGGAGAGAAAAATGGTTACTCAGTATTAAAAAGGGTACAGCAATCAGTAAACATCAGAGATTACGTTTCACTTCATGGAAAAGCTCCTTGTCTTTATCCATCTGTATCTATTAGTGTAAACTTCCTTTTCCCTCTCCCTTAAATGTATCTACTTACCTCAACCTCCACCCACCCCTGCCATTCTCACCACCAAATAAATTTAATTTGAATTCCTTATTGGATTTTCAGCTTTTTCTGTCACTATTTTATAATGTCAACCTCTATCTTCCTGCCACTCTCACATTGTCTTCAGACTTGGTCATTTAGTGCAATTTATCAATTTGTTTAACCTCATTCCATTTGCCTTCACTATAGCCGGGCCATTTGCCCACTGCCATTGCTTTTACTAAAAAGCTCATAATTGGTAATAGAAATGGCAGTACAGGAATCGGGAGTAGGGAGGAGGAATGAAAGATAAGTTGGTGGAGGAATAGGAGTGGAAGTGTGAGGAAGAATAAAGAGAGAAGGAAGAATGAGTGAAGGAACACAAATGGAATAGAACGGAGGTGGAACCGAAGAGAGGAGGAGCTGAGGTGGAGCGGAAGGGAGGAGGAGTGGAGAGGGGAGTGAAGTGGATGGGGACAGTTCAAGGACAGTTCCTACGTGCTTTCTGTTACCAGATCCATTTGATCTTAATGCCAAAAACAAAAACAACACCATAAATCCAAGCTAAATCTATATAATAAATAATACCCTATGCTCTATTAGCAATAATTAATCAGTATGGGTAAAAAATGCCCTGCCCCTGCCAGTTAGAATAAGGTACTGGAAAAATAACAGATATCTTGTAAGTAAGAAACTGACAGTCACCAATAATTGAAATTATTTTAGATTAATGCATCAAAAGCCATAATCTCACATTAATTTAATTAGATACATAAAAGGGGAAATTCTAATTATAGTTTGTCTGAAATGGATTAGCTGAAATAAGCTAAATGGTCTACTTCAGCTACATTTATTTTGTCTTCTAGCTCTGTCAAAAAGAAATGACAAAAAATATGGCCATCTGACTTTGGGATTGGATAAAGATATGATTAGACAATACTTACGTGCTCTTGATACTTTTGGCTTCCATACATAACATACTGTGGTGCGAGACTGTAGATCATATAACTTGTGTGAAGAACCATCAGGAGCAAAATCATACAAAGGAAAAGAAGAGCTTGGGGGCGTGTTCTGCCTGGTCTAATCTTATACAACTATTTGAAAGAGGCAAAAAAAAAGTGAATTAAACCACTTAGACAAACTAAAACACTGCATGGTGGTGCAAAACAAGTAATGAATTCACAATGTGAATCTCATCATAAATTGTCAGGATGGAATCCAACCTTGAAGATTTAATTTCTCAAAACGCAGAGTTTTAGATTTTGCACAAAACTAAGGTCAACAACATTGCTGCTGCGATAAATATACTTAAATTGTAAGTGACTTACTGAATCATAAACCTGAACAATTACAATACAATCAAATTGTAAGTAACACATTTTAAAACATCTATTTTTCCTACTTCAAGATTTAATTATTCTAATTCCAGATTTTTCTAAAATATGTATACTTATCACATAGTTAAAACATTGTTAAATTACTAAAGTGAAAGACACCTTCAGTTCTGAATTCAATTCAATCCTAGACCATGAAATCTAAAATTAATAATTTCTACCATTATTATTGCTTCAGTTTCCAAAAATAAGCATTTGTCAAAATGCTACGTCAGCTACTTGCACAAGACCACATATCTCATCCACTGGATTTGAGCAGAATGTGATGGTTTACATCATTCATTGCTTGCTTTATCATTAAAAAAATCTGTTATAATTGATGTTCTCCTTATCCTTCTCCCCCACACCGACTCAGACATGAAACACGTAATCAATAAATGAAATTACCCTTATCCAGAAAAACCAGATCCCCATGTTTCGGATTCCTGCCATGGATGTGAAGACTATGTACATTGTAATGATCGCAATCAGAATATAATCCAATGGGAATACCTGAGGAGAAAGTTTAAAAACACAGGGTGAATGCTGTGTTTGTTAAAACAATTTGCAACTTTAACTAGCATCATTAAACTGGAGCAAACCAAAGCATGCAATGTCCTGAATTGCGTCAACTCATTTAAAATTCTAATTCACAATG
Organism: Amblyraja radiata; assembly: GCF_010909765.2. NCBI lineage: Eukaryota > Metazoa > Chordata > Chondrichthyes > Rajiformes > Rajidae > Amblyraja > Amblyraja radiata. Next base: position 101,536,271 of record NC_045960.1, read on the forward strand.
CATACAAATTCAGATTCTGATATCTAATTGAGAGAATTATATATCAGATGGACCGTGCCTATCATACATGAGATTTTGTTAGAAAATAACAGTTTTATTATATGCAAATAGAATTCCAGTGCACGTTTGTTATGACCATCTCTACTAATCTGAGGCATGATACGTTTTTCTCAAAAAAGCCACTCACTAGAGATTCACAGGAGTAAAAATGATAATACTGTAACAATGAAAATGTGAAAAAATGGAGAAATACATAAGCATTGTAATCAAAACACTGCATGTCAAAATAAACATGGACACGTGCACCAAGGGGAGCTCTCTGCTTCATGTACTGCCATCAATTTGAACATTTACAAAGCCCAAGAATGAAATTGATAAATTAATCTACACCTTCTAGAAATATAATGCATATTCATGCACACATTCTATCTAAATAGCAATAGAAAAGAAAACAATCTTATGCCATTTCACTCCTGCCCTCTGCTGAGTAGTGGGCATCTTTGGATGAGAGATGCGCACGTATGGAAGATCATAGAAATAGGAACTGCAGATAACCATATAACAATTACAGCACGGAAACAGGTCATCTCGGCCCTTCTAGTCCGTGCCGAACACGTATTCTCCCCTAGTCCCATCTACCTGCACTCAGACCATAACCCTCCAATCCTTTCCCGTCCATATAAGTATCCAATTTATTTTTAAATGATAAAATCGAACCTGCCTCCACCACCTTCACTGGAAGCTCATTCCACACAGCTACCACTCTCCGAGTAAAGAAGTTCCCCCTCATGTTACCCCTAAACTTCTGTCACTTAATTCTCAAGTCATGTCCTCTTGTTTGAATCTTCCCTACTCTCAGTGGGAAAAGCTTATCCACGTCAACTCTGTCTACCCCTCTCATCATTTTAAAGACCTCTATCAAGTCCCCCCTTAACCTTCTGCGCTCCAAAGAATAAAGACCTAACTTGTTTAACCTTTCTCTGTAACTTAGTTACTGAAACCCAGGCAACATTCTAGTAAATCTCCTCTGTACTCTCTCTATTTTGTTGACATCCTTCCTATAATTAGGTGACCAAAATTGTACACCATACTCCAGAATTGGCCTCACCAATGCCTTGTACAATTTTAACATTACATCCCAACTTCTATACTCAATGCTCTGATTTATAAAGGCCAGCACACCAAAAGCTTTCTTTACCACCCTATCTACATGAGATTCCACCTTCAGGGAACTGTGCACAGTTATTCCCAGATACCTCTGTTCAACTGCATTCTTCAATTCCCTACCATTTACCATGTACGACCTATTTTGATTTGTCCTGCCAAGATGTAGCACCTCACACTTATCAGCATTAAACTCCATCTGCCATCTTTCAGCCCACTCTTCCAACTGGCATAAATCTCTCAGTAGACTTTGAAAATCTACTTCATTATCCACAACACCACCTATTTTAGTATCATCTGCATACTTACTAATCCAATTTACCACACCATCATCCAGATCATTGATGTACATGACAAACAACAGTGGACCCAACACAGATCCCTGTGGCAACCCACTAGTCACTGGCATCCAACCTGACAAACAGCCATCCATCATTACTCTCTGGCATCTCCCATTCAGCCACTGTTGAATCCATCTTGTTACTCCACCATTAATACCCAACAATTGAACCTTCTTAACCAACCTTCCATGAGGAACCTTGTCAAAGGCCTTACTGAAGTCCATATATACAACATCCACTGCTTTACCCTCATCAATTTCCCGAGTAAACTCTTCAAAAAATTCAAGAAGATTAGTCAAACATGACCTTCCAGGCACAAATCCATGTTGACTGTTCCTAATCAGACCCTGTTTATCCAGATGCTTATATATATTATCTCTAAGTATCCTTTCCATTAATTTGCCCACCACTGACGTCAAACTAACAGGTCTATAATTACTAGGTTTACTCTTAGAACCCTTTTTAAACAATGGAACAACATGCGCAGTACGCCAATCCTCCAGCACTATTCCCGTTTCTAATGACATTTGAAATATTTCTGTCATAGCCCCTGCTATTTCTACACTAACTTCCCTCAATGTCCATGGGAATATCCTGTCCGGACCTGGAGACTTATCCACTTTTATATTTTTAAAAAGTGTCAGTACTTCCTCTTCTTTGAATCTCAAGTTCAAGTTCAAGTTCAAGTGAGTTTATTGTCATGTGTCCCTGTATAGGACAATGAAATTCTTGCTTTGCTTAAGCACACAGAAAATAGTAGGCATTTACTACAAAACAGATAAATGTGTCCATATACCATGATATAAATATATACACACATGAATAAATAAACTGATAAAGTGCAAATAGCAGAAAGTGGTTATTAAAAATCAGAGTTTTGTCCGAGCCAGGTTTAATAGCCTGATGGCTGTGGGGAAGTAGCTATTCCTGAACCTGGTTGTTGCAGTCTTCAGGCTCCTGTACCTTCTACCTGAAGGTAGCAGGGAGATGAGTGTGTGGCCAGGATGGTGTGGGTCTTTGATGATACTGCCAGCCTTTTTGAGGCAGCGACTGCGATAAATCCCCTCGATGGAAGGAAGGTCAGAGCCGATGATGGACTGGGCAGTGTTTACTACTTTTTGTAGTCGTTTCCTCTCCAGGGCGCTCAAATTGCCGAACCAAGCCACGATGCAACCGGTCAGCATGCTCTCTACTGTGCACCTGTAGAAGTTAGAGAGAGTCTTCCTTGACAAACCGATTCTCCGTAACCTTCTCAGGGAGTAGAGGCGCTGATGAACTTTTTTGATAATTGCGTTACTGTTCTCGGACCAGGAAAGATCTTCAGAGAGGTGCACGCCCAGGAATTTGAAGTTCTTGACCCTTTCAACAATCGACCCGTTGATATAAATGTGGCTGTGGGTCCCCCTCCTACTCCTTCCAAAGTCCACAATCAGTTCCTTGGTTTTGCTGGTGTTGAGGGCCAGGTTATTGCGCTGGCACCATATGGACAGTTGCTCGATCTCCCTTCTATATTCTGACATCCCCATCAGTGATACGCCCCACAATAGTGGTGTCGTCAGCGAACTTGATGATGGAGTTTGCACTGTGGTTGGCTACGCAGTCATGGGTATAGAGTGAGTACAGCAGGGGGCTGAGCACGCAGCCTTGAGGTGCTCCCGTGCTGATTGTTATCGAGGCTGACACATTTCCACCAATACAAACAGACTGTGGTCTGTGGATGAGGAAGTCGAGGATCCAGTTGCAGAGAGATGCGCAGAGACCCAGTTCTGCGAGTTTGGTAACCAGTTTGGAGGGGATGATTGTGTTGAATGCCGAGCTGTAATCGATGAATAACAGCCTGACATATGAGTTTTTGTAGTCCAAGTGGTCCAGTGCGGAGTGTAGGGCCAGCGAGTTCGCATCCACCATTGATCTGTTGTGGCGGTAAGCGAACTGCAGTGGGTCCAGGTTTTTGTCGAGGTAGGAGTTGATTTGCTCCATGATCAGCCTCTCAAAGCACTTCATCACCACCAGCGTTAGTGCCACTGGTCGATAGTCATTGAGGCACGCCACCTTACTCTTCCTGGGCACCAGTATAATTGATGCCCTTTTAAAGCAGGTGGGGACCTCAGACCTCAGAAGTGAGAGGTTGAAAATGTCTGTAAAAACTCCTGCCAGTTGGTCCACACAGGTTTTTAGAACACGACCGGGTATACCATCAGGACCAGGTGCCTTCCGGGGGTTCACCCCTCTGAAGGATTTCCTGACGTCGGCCTCTGTGACTGAGACTGAAATGCCATCACAGCGAACGGGGGATCGGGAAGGCACATCAGTATTCTCCCTGTCAAAGCGTGCGTAAAACGCATTGAGCTCGTCAGGGAGTGATGTTTCACCGACATTCGAGCTGCCTCCTGGTTTCGCCTTGTAGGAGGTGATTGCATTCAGGCCCCGCCACAGCTGCCGAACATCTGTCTCCTCCTCCAGTTTGGAGCAGAAGTCCCTTTTGATGGCCTTACCAAGGTCGTATCTGGACTTCATGTAGGCCATTGTATCATCGGACATGAATGCCCTGTGTCTGGACTTTAGAAGAGTGCGGATCTCAAAGTTCATCCAAGTTTTCTGATTGGGAAACACTCGGAAGGTTTTTGTAGGGATGCAGTCCTCCACACATTTCTTTATGAAGTCTGTAACGACTGTGGCGTATTCGTTCAAGTCCGTTGCCGAGTCCTTGAACATTGCCCAGTCTACAGACTCCAAACAGTCCTGGAGTTATTCTTCTGCCCCCCCCCGACCAGCTCTGTGCTGTCCTCACTTCTGGGGGTGCGCTCTTCAATTGCTGCCTGTAGGCAGGAAGAAGCAGCACCGCGGTATGGTCGGACTTACCGAAGTGAGGGCGAGGGATAGAACGATAGGCATTCTTGATGGTGGTGTAGCAGTGGTCGAGGGTGTAAGGTCCTCTGGTGCAGCAGGAGACATGTTGGTGGAAGTTGGGGAGTGATTTCTTGAGGTTCGCCTTATTGAAGTCCCCAGCAATGGTGGTAAATTCCTCGGGGTAAGACGTCTGGTGTTTGTTGACCATGGCGTGCAGCTCCTCCAGTGCCAGACGGACGTCTGCCTGGGGTGGGATGTAGACCGCGGTCAGGATAACGGAGGTGAATTCTCTTGGGACGTAGAAGGGACGGCACTTCACCGCCAGATGTTCGAGGTGTGGAGAGCAGGAGTTGGATAGGACTGCCACGTCGGAACACCACACAGAGTTGACCATGAGGCAGACGCCCCCTCCTCTCCCTTTCCCAGATGCCAGGGTACGGTCCATACGGTGGATGGAGAACCCTTCAGGCTGGACCGCTGAGTCTGGGGAGCTGGGGGTGAGCCATGTCTCTGTAAAACAGAACACAGAGCATTCCCTCAGCTCCCTCTGATAAAGCAGTCTTGCCCTTAAGTCCTCCACTTTATTTTCAAGGGACTGTACATTAGCCAGTAGGATAGTAGGGAGAGGGGGCTGAAGTCTATGCTTTCGACAAGGTCCCACATAAGAGATTAGTTTACAAACTTAAAGCACACGGCATTGGGGGTTCAGTATTCATGTGGATAGAGAACTGGCTGGCAAACAGGAAGCAAAGAGTAGGAGTAAATGGGTCCTTTTCACAATGGCAGGCAGTGACTAGTGGGGTACCGCAAGGCTCAGTGCTGGGACCCCAGCTATTTACAATATATATTAATGATCTGGATGAGGGAATTGAAGGCAATATCTCCAAGTTTGCGGATGACACTAAGCTGGGGGGCAGTGTTAGCTGTGAGGAGGATGCTCGGAGACTGCAAGGTGACTTGGATAGGCTGGGTGAGTGGGCAAATGTTTGGCAGATGCAGTATAATGTGGATAAATGTGAGGTTATCCATTTTGGTGGCAAAAACAGGAAAGCAGACTATTATCTAAATGGTGGCCGACTAGGAAAAGGGGAGATGCAGCGAGACCTGGGTGTCATGGTACACCAGTCATTGAAAGTGGGCATGCAGGTGCAGCAGGCAGTGAAGAAAGCGAATGGTATGTTAGCTTTCATAGCAAAAGGATTTGAGTATAGGAGCAGGGAGGTTCTACTGCAGTTGTACAGGGTCTTGGTGAGACCACACCTGGAGTATTGCGTACAGTTTTGGTCTCCAAATCTGAGGAAGGACATTATTGCCATAGAGGGAGTGCAGAGAAGGTTCACCAGACTGATTCCTGGGATGTCAGGAATGTCTTATGAAGAAAGACTGGATAGACTTGGTTTATACTCTCTAGAATTTAGGAGATTGAGAGGGGATCTTATAGAAACTTACAAAATTCTTAAGGGGTTGGACAGGCTAGATGCAGGAAGATTGCTCCCGATGTTGGGGAAGTCCAGGACAAGGGGTCACAGCTTAAGGGTAAGGGGGAAATCCTTTAAAACCGAGATGAGAATAACTTTTTTCACACAGAGAGTGGTGAATCTCTGGAACTCCCTGCCACAGAGGGTAGTCGAGGCCAGTTCATTGGCTATATTTAAGAGGGAGTTAGATGTGGCCCTTGTGGCTAAGGGGATCAGAGGGTATGGAGAGAAGGCAGGTACGGGATACTGAGTTGGATGATCAGCCATGATCATATTGAATGGCGGTGCAGGCTCGAAGGGCCGAATGGCCCTTCGAGCCTGCACCTAATTTCTATGTTTCTATGTTTCTAAGTCCCCTGCGCTTCATTCTGACCTGGAGTCCTGCCCGTCGGCCACGTTTCCGGTCACAATGGAGGCTTCCCCTTTGTTTCCAGGTACTGTACTTGCTGTACCTGCTGTTTCTGCGGACCTGCGCTGGAACAGGGATTCCCTCACAGACGGCAGCTCCAGCTCCGTAACGAACGGGGGTTCCCTCAAAGTCGGCAGCTCCAGCTCCGTTGTTCTTGGGAGATCCAGCCCGTCGGCTCTGGGGGTCATCCTGAGGTCTCCAGGTACCGTACCTGGGATCCTCAGTCGGGCCGGGAGTTCCACAGCCAGCGTGGGAAAGTTTAAAGTCCGGGGTTCCCGCAGCTGCGGGAGATCGCAAAATTGCGAGAGCCTTGTGGTGCTCAAGCAGCTTGTCCGAAACGGCACCGATTTCTGCCGTTTTTCTGATCCAGGTAAGTTGTTGGAAGTTGTAGTTGAGACTTTTATTTTCCGGAGCTCTGCAAAAGTCGCCGCAGGCAGGCGCCATCTAGCAGTCATCTAAACTATGCAGTCATAGTTTCCATAGCTTCTCTACTTGTTTCCCTTACCTCACATAATTCAATATCCTTCTCCTTGGTGAATACCGAAGAAAAAAAATTGTTCAATATCTCCCCCATCTCTTTTGGCTCTGCAGATAGCTGTCCACTCTGACTCTCTAATGGACCAATTTTATCCCTCGTTATCCTTTTGCTATTAATATAGCTGTAGAAACCCTTTGAATTACTTTCACCTTACTTGCCAAAGCAACCGCATATCTTCTTTTAGCTTTTCTAATTTCTTTCTTAAGATTCTTTTTACATTCTTTATACTCCTCAAGCACTCTCTTTTTCCGAACCGTCCAATTTCCCTTGAAAACCATGGCTCTTTCCAATTTTTACTATTTCCTTTCAACCGAACAGGGACATAAAGATTCTGTACTCTTAAAATTTCACCTTTAAATGTCCTCCATTTCTCTTCCACATCTTTCCCATAAAACAAAATGTCCCAATTCACTCCTTTTAAATCCTTTCGCATCTCCTCAAAGTTAGCCTTTCTCCAATCAAAAATCTCAACCCTAGATCCAGTTCTGACCCTCTCCATAATTATATTGAAACTAATGGTATTGTGATCACTGCACCCGAACTGTTCCCCAACACATACCTCTGCCACCTGACCTGTCTCATTTCCTAACAGGAGGTCCAGCACCGCCCCTTCTCTAGTAGGTACCTCTATGTATTGCTGCAAAAAACTATCCTGCACACATTTTACAAACTCCAAACCATCCAGCCCATTTACAGAATGTGTTTCCCAGTCTATGTGTGGAAAATTGAAATCTCCCACAATCACTACCTTGTGCTTACTACTAATATCTGCGATCTCCTTACATATTTGCTCTTCCAATTCTCGCTCCCCATTTGACGGTCTATAATACACCCCTATAAGTGTTGCTACCCCTTTCCCATTTCTCAGTTCCACCCAAATAGCCTCCCTAGACGAGCCCTCTAATCTATCCTGCCAAAGCACTGCTGTAATATCTTCCCTGACAAGCAATGCAACACCTCCACTTCTTGCCCCTCCAATTCTATCACACCTGAAGCAACGAAATCCTGGAATATTTAGTTTCCAATCACAGCCCTCCTGCAACCATGTTTCACTGATCGCCACAACATCATATTTCCAGGTGTCAATCCAGGCTCTAAGTTCATCCACCTTTCTTACAATGCTCCTAGCATTAAAATATACACATTTAAGAAACCCAACCCCTCTTATTCTCTGGTTATTGTATTTTTCTTCTTTCTCCCCTACATTTTGGGTCAGAGTGCTACCCTTCTCTGCCTCCTGCCTCACAACTGACTGCTAGCTTTCCCTATTTGAGTCCCTCCCCCCAACCGTTCTAGTTTAAAGACTCCCCAGATGCTGGTTTATAAAAAAAGATAAAGTGCTGGAGTAAATCAGCGGGTCAGGCAGCAGCTCTGGAGGCCATTAATTGGTGATGTTTCAGATTGGGACCCTTCTTCAAATATTATGCTTTCTTAGTAAATATGCCTTCTTCACAAAAACAAAATACATGTCACTGTCTCAATCTGAAGTTAGAACCTTCATATGTATTGGACGATTCAATTGCTCAATTTAAATATTTATTTATAATTTAAGTACGCTCATTCCATTTTAATGAAGGGTATTCAGCCATGGTATTCAACCATGATCATATTGAATGGCGGTGCAGGCTCGAAGGGCCGAGTGGCCTACTCCTGCACCTATTTTCTATATGTTTCTATGTTACAATATTCATTATGTTTCTCCCTCCGCAGATATGTCTGACCTGGAGAGTGTTTCCAATCTTTTCTTTTTTTTTTTAGATTTCCAGCATCTTATAACAATTTTTAGATACTTGTAAATTAGACCAAAATACCAAAATTAGATGTTTTCCATCCAAGCAAATTTAAAGAAATGGCACAATATGATAATCATATCCTTGGCACAATCTTCAGGGAATCATTTGAAACTGATGTTAGAAATTAAAATAGCATTATTTTTTTAAAGTAACATGAAATCATCTAAAGCATCATTGAATCGTGAAGCCATGGGCAGGTATTGGAAATCACCATGGACAGGCATTAACTGATGAGGAGTCAACCTGTGAAAGGAGGGAATTTTTGTTTAAACATTTTGTTTGAACTAGCATTCAATGAAATGAAGGAGTTTGGGTATCTGCGTACTGTGAAAACTATTCTTAATTCAGGGTTGGTTAATTGAAATGAACTGATCACTTAGTTGTTAAAATTTTTTTTGCTGTGTTACTAAATATAATATACATGTCACAATACAGCATAACTCATCTTCTAAAACACAAAATATACAGTATATACAACTACCAGTGTTCTGGATTTAATTCCAGGGAGGCACCTGATATGTGCAAGTTATTTGAGGGTAGGTTGGGGAGGGGGGTGAGAACATGTTGGTAAACTTATGTTCTACTTCACACATATATTTTGCACAAAAGCTAAATTAAGAGACCAGAATGGGGGAAATTTGAAGTGCAAACAACAGGGAACATGCAAAAATACACTAACATCTAAGTAGTGGGGAAGTAGATCGATGAGATGCAACTTAAATTTCATGCAGGAGTACAATAATAGTGGAGTATAACACCTAAGGCAATAGTATTATAGGATTGAGAGGAACAGTGGATTATACATTGAAGTCAATACCACAGAGAGATACTGGTAAGGGTCTAAACGCTCAATAGAATTATCAGATAAAAAATCCAATGTACATTGCAGCATCTTATTGTGCTATCATCTTGTAAAGTTACACAATTTCATACTTACTGTCTGTAGAATAAGTAAGAGTTCATTTAAAGGATTTCCCAAGTTAGTTTCAAATATTATAAATCCAGAATCAAAACCCATTGAATGGAGTGCTTTATCCAGGCTGCAAAATATTTTGAGAGATAGTGAGAGAGAGAAAGAACAGTTTATGTATCTCTACAAATGATTGAAGGGGTCTGTTTATAGTACAAAAGTACATTCAGGAATAGATGTACATTCTACACAAGTAAGTAGATGGTAAATACAACGTGAGATGCTGATGAGTTAGTGAAGCATCTGACAAAGGAGCACGGAGAATTACCCAAAGCTTATGTTTATTTGCTGCACACAGGAATTTAGGAACAGGTGTGGACTATTCAACTCTCAAGCTTGTTCTGCAATTCAGTGTAATCATGGCTGATCTGCCCCGGGCATCATCTCTTCTCCTATTCTCCTAGCTTTTAATTCCCCAATCTTTAAAAGATGCTTCACTAAACTTGAGAATATAGGTCAAGTGAGCTTAATCACTTCTCATGGGACAATCTATCATCCCAGGAACCAACATCTCCCTTTTCCATTCCCTCCTTTGCTTAGCTCATACATCCTCTTGGTCTTTTAACCAAGAAGTTTCCGTCCTTCTTGCTCCCTCATTGCTTCACAAATGGACCTCATTCTGTTCCGTTCCTTCAAATAATAAGGGTCATTACTACTGACAGCTCAAATCAAGAACATGCAGTGAATAATTAAACATATATGGTAGGCGGGGTTACAAATGTTGATGGTTATAATGCCAACTGCCATGCAATAATGCTGATCAAAATAGTCGATAATGCATTCTTTCCCCCTTCCTCACAAAGGCTCAATAGCCACAAGAAGGTACATTTCACTTAAGAAAATTGAATTGTCTCAATATTTAGCTGCTGGCAAGTATATCAATATTAAATTTTTAATACGCATGGACATCTTGAAATTTTACAATATTTAATGTGATATTTATTCAAAAATTTGCATGCATTGAATGAAGGAAAACCTTAATGAGGGAAAACTGGAAAATTAATTTGCTGCTTCAATGCAGCTGGAACTAATAAATATTAAAATAGTATCTGCATTCTAACCTGTAATTACGCTATTTGTAATTGCTTGTTAATCAATGTCTATTTTTCCTCATTGCCCTCACTCCCATACAGACTTAGTATATTTAATTCCCTCTATCTTTGGTGCCATTTTATTTCTAATATCATATCATACATAGCAGCAGAGGAGAATGTCATGGGTAGCACCTGTGGTAATATTATCCAAACTGAGAAGAACAGTTTCAATATTAAGGTTGTTACCCGAGTTAAGGATTAGCAAAATGGATAGGAAAAAAAAATCAAATGTATAATAAATATAATAATAGGTCGTATGTCAAAATGTTCTAATAAAAACTACAGCTTCCACTCGCAACTTGATCTGTTTGCGTTATCAGTTAAAATGTTATACCACCAGCTAATAATTTCTGAAGGTATTATTTGATGTCATAAATCTTGATTATCAATGACTACTATCACTTATGACCTTAGTTTATACAATCTGGAAATCTTTTTGAGATTTTTCCATCGTGATATAATTCAAACAACGCAACATATCTCACATTATAAAAAATCTTACTGAATTTCGGCATGCAGATTTTCCTGAATATTATTGCTGATCGCAGCAACTTACAATTTTTGAATACCCCGTATCATGTTCAATGATAAACATTTGCAACGCTGAATACTTTTTGTGTTCTTTGTCAATAGCAGCAATTAATAAAAGTATAGAGGGGGTTAGCATTCTTTAAAGGTGGATACATTCATTGCCAGGCATAGCACAGACTGTTAAAAGCAGCAACGTATAGAATAGCAAAACCTATAGCAACAATGTTTCTGTCTTCTGCAGCCAAAAAAAGTAGGGAGCGGTAAACATTATGCAGATCTTTAAAAAGGGAAGAATGAATATACCACGTAATTAGAGTTTAACTTTGACAAACTTTGTTTTTTCTGGGGTCGGAGATTGAGGGAATGTTTTATCTAATTTTGATGATCAGCACATTACTGGAAAACTTTAAAAAATATATTATTAGGCACATAAAAGGCAAGATTAATGATGTACAGCTTCTTCATTAATCTTGCGTATTTATGGTTTATATTATTTTATATACCCAGTAAGATTTAATTTTCTGAGGTGGTAAAAAGCAGTATTGACATTTGATGTTACATGTAACAAGCCCTTTGTGTGCATTATCCCACTACCTTCCTCACCCCGTCACCATGCTCTTTTTCTTCCTTTGTACCTTTCCAGGTTCCTAAATCCCCCATTTCACTTTTATTCCCCCTCTTCCTTCACCCAAAGCCCTCACACTGGCTTTACAATTCACTCCTCTTTTCTTATCTTCTATCTCAGTTTCATTTCTTCGTCACATACTTCACCCCACTGCCAAAACCCAGCCATCGCCTGTATCCACCCATCACATGCTTCGCAGGCAATTTACGATGATCAGCTTACTTTGATAGAAAGAGAGCAACAATGAATAGAAGAGCCACCAAGATGAAAAACGTCCCCAGTGCAATCTGTAACATAAGAAACATTCTTAACTTACTGCCACAATGGATACTTTAAATACTTCATACAGAATATAAACACATGAGAGAATCTGAGGGAAAAGAATGAACAAAGGTAACTTGGAGGTCAGAAAAAACAAAAACATTTTGAAGTATAATTTCTTCATGATGAAACGGTTGTCATTTTAAAGACTATAAAGCAAATATTTCAATGACAGTAATTAATTCAGCAGCAAATGAGGAAAATGATTAGCAAGTGAAAATTGCAGTCTTCTGTTTTATTTTAACAAGTTAGGGTGGCACAGTGGGGTGCAGCGGTGGAGTTGCTGCCTTACAGTACTGGAGACCCGGGTTCCATCCTGAATATGGGTGCTGTCTATACGGAGTGTGTACGTTCTCCCTATGACTGCATGGGTTTTCTCCAGATGCTCCGATTTCCTCCCACATTCCAAATAGGCCCATGTATTTATACGGAGGCCTATGGTCTAAATCACATTAATAACGTATATTTATTAGATCCAATGTATGCACCTTAAAAGGTCGTAAAGCACAGCAAAATTTCAACCAGCAACTTTTTTCAGCAGTTTCCAGATGTCTGTCTCTTCTTTTAAGTGTTCGCAACTTCTCCTCTAGTTTCTGTAAAGATCTTCGGTCTCCTGTGGCTAAAGGGCGGCCATCCTTACACTGCTGAAAAAAATCAAGGACATGCATACGAAAAGATCAGGTAATCGTTTTCTCATTTAAGTCAACAATTTAAGAATAAAAATGTGCTCTCAAGCTTTAACAGGTGCTAAGCTAGTTTGTAAATGGAATTAGGATTTCGTAAAGATTCATTCAATTTCCTTGGGTTTTGAACTGGAAAAATAACTCACACGTTCTCCTTAAAAGTAGGAAAATATTATGTGTGGCCACAATGTACCTGCATCTGTTAGACACCCGTTAATGGTGTTGAGAAGATTCTTTAATATTTGTGTTGAGCATCTCTATAATACTATAGACAGATAAATTATGGTTGATTGTATCACACAAACAAATAGTTGGAAGAGCCACATTACCATTTCATTTTGAGAATAAAGGCGACAATTGTTATCACAGCTCATGGCCATACTCATCATTACATTAGACATATAAGCAGGTGATCTCTTTCGGCCTCAGGTGTCTGTTGCGCCATTCAAAAAGGCATGCATGACATCTTAGAAACATAGAAATTAGGTGCAGGAGTAGGCCATTCGGCCCTTCGAGCCTGCACCGCCATTCAATATGATCATGGCTGATCATCCAACTCAGTATCCTGTACCTGCCTTCTCTCCATACCCTCTGATCCCCTTAGCCACAAGGGCCACATCTAACTCCCTCTTAAATATAGCCAATGAACTGGCCTCGACTACCCTCTGTGGCAGGGAGTTCCAGAGATTCACCACTCTGTGTGAAAAAAGTTCTTCTCATCTCGGTTTTAAAGGATTTCCCCCTTATCCTTAAGCTGTGACCCCTTGTCCTGGACTTCCCCAACATCGGGAGCAATCTTCCTGCAGATCTTACCTCATTTACACTGCTGAACTAATCCCATATTTGTTGATTTCTTTCATCTTCAAATATATCTCCATCTGCCTCGAGTATACTCACTTGGGCGGAGAATTACAAAAATTCATGACTCTCTGGATGAAGAAATGTATTCTTATGTCAGTCCTAAATAACCTATCCCTTTTTTGAAGACACTGACTCCGTTCCGATCATTCCATCAAGGGAAAATATCCCTTTAATGAATATCTCGCCAAGCCTAGTGCAGCATTTAATGATATCATGTCTTTTTTTTTAGATAATGTAGGCCTTATTTGCTTATTCCCTCCTTGTGTGGCGAATATCTCCCATTGCAGGAATCAAACTGTTGCACTCCCATTATCTTGTCCATCCTTCTTTACGTCAAGTTACTAGACCTACATTCAATATTCTAGGTGAAGGCCCTTATGTAATTAGGTCTAATCTTCCGTACTCAAATTATTTTGCATCAAAGGCTAACATTTTAATATTTAAAATGCTAATTTAAAAATTGCTAATTGCAGTTTAACTCTCTTAATTGATTTGTGTACAAGGAAACCTAGATTCTTCTGAACATCTTTCACATCTCAATTCCAAAATACTCCATATTCCTACTTTTGTCCTACCAAATCTTTCCACATCATACACTGTCATGTCAATTTGCTTAGATGTAGCTATATTGCCCTCAAAAACCCTTCTTCATTCCCCTCCAAACTTACCATTCAGCTATGTTATCCTCACTTAATAATTTACTTCAGTTTTACAATGTCATGATTTAATTACTTGTTCATAAACTTTTTTTAAAGTATCTGAATTAGACAACATTCTATGTTATAAGTTGAACGGCAGAGGTCGAGAATTGATTCATGAAATTTGGGGCAGTTAACTGATATGACAACTAACTAGAGCAAAGAGTATGTACTGGCATATCTATATAATGGGAAAACAAAGAATGGATTAAGTGGAAGGAAGCTCATGTAGTGGAAGTGGAAGGAGGCTGCAAGGTGACTTGGATAGGCTGGGTGAGTGGGCAAATGTATGGCAGATGCAGTATAATGTGGATAAATGTGCGGTTATCCACTTTGGTGGCAAAAACAGGAAAGCATTCTATTATCTAAATGGTGGCCGATTAGGAAAAGGGGAGATGCAACAACAATTATCTAAATGGTGGCCGATTAGGAAAAGGGGAGATGTAACAACACCTGTCATGGTACACCAGTCATTGAAAGTAGGCATGCAGGTGCAGCAGGCAGTGAAGAAAGCAAATGGTATGTTAGCATTCATAGCAAAAGGATTTGAGTATAGGAGCAGGGAGGTTCTACTGCAGTTGTACAGGGTCTTGGTGAGACCACACCTGGAGTATTGCGTACAGTTTTGGTCTCCAAATCTGAGGAAGGACATTATTGCCATAGAGGGAGTGCAGAGAAGGTTCACCAGACTGATTCCTGGGATGTCAGAACTTTCATATGAAGAAAGACTGGATAGACTCGGCTTATACTCGCTAGAATTTAGGAGATTGAGGGGGGATCTTATAGAAACTTACAAAATTCTTAAGGGGTTGGACAGGCTAGATGCAGGAAGATTGTTCCCGATGTTGGGGAAGTCCAGGACAATGGGTCACAGCTTAAGGATAAGGGGGAAATCTTTTAAGACCGAGATGAGAAAAACATTTTTCACACAGAGAGTGGTGAATCTCTGGAACTCTCTGCCACAGAGGGTAGTTGAGGCCAGTTCATTGGCTATATTTAAGAGGGAGTTAGATGTGGCCCTTGTGACTAAAGGGATCAGGGGGTATGGAGAGAAGGCAGGTACGGGATACTGAGTTGGATGATCAGCCATGATCATATTTAATGGCGGTGCAGGCTCGAAGGGCCGAATGGCCTACTCCTGCACCTATTTTCTATGTATCTATGTATGTAAAGGATAAATACAGATAAAGACTGGTCTGGGAAGAATTCTGTTTCTGTATATAAATTCTGTACAAAATTAAACCAATCCAATTCACTGAAGTTTACTGCCATCACCTAAAGTCTTTTAGTTCTACCAGTTAGGCTGCTACAAAGTATGGGTAAGTTTAAAAAATAATGGAGTTTTCTATTAGGATCCCATTCCACATTATTATTAACCATTGGGAAATTACATGGCATGTATATTATGCGCATAATTCATAATTCTTTAATTATTGAACTCCCTGGAAACTACCAATCTGTACTTTGAGAACATTTAAAAAATGCTGGAAATACTCAGCAGGTTATGCTGCATGTGGTGCAAGAGAGATATTACTTCTGGTCAACAGCCTTTGATCAGATCGAGATGAAAGTTCTGATGGGAGGTCATCAGCCTAAAGAATTAATTCAATTTATCCCACTACATGTGCTGCCTGCCTGCTGAGTATTTTCAACATTTACAGTTTTTATTTCAGACTTCAATCAACTCTTAGCGAACCCTTTGTTAAAAAAGTTTAAAAAGTCTAAATTATATATTTTTTTATTGACATTTAACATTATAACCTTGAATTTAATCTTCTCCATTTGCTGCTCCACTTCTTCAAGGTCTTCAGTATTTTGCAGTCGTTCATACACCACATTCTTTGTACCTTTTATCAGGTTTAATGGCAATGCAGACATACCATAGGCCTTGAAGAAAAAAATGCAAAGAATAAGTACACGAGGAATACTAAGAACACTACTACAAAGTCAGTTGAAAATGCTTTCATTACTAAATTTATTCTTCATGTAATTTGAAAGGAGCTACCTATGCTGGAAATTCATGTAATTAATGTATAACAACGGCAATACATAATTAAAGCATCCAAAGCAGTGCATACAACTTTTTCCCCCCGCACTTAGCAAAATATTATTTCAGATAACTATAGAGATTGAATTATGAAAATCACTATAACTATTATAAATCACTATTAATGAGTAATTCCCTGTCATGATGACTAATCACAAGGAGATAATTCAACAGTAAAATTGCATCACTAAACTGGTTCTTATTGGAAACCATAACAATATAATGTGGAAGATAAATAACTTGGAAATTTTAACAAGAGGTCAAAAGGAGTGTAGGGCTATTTCTTAAATTGCATAATTAAGCATACACTTTGCAAAGATTTGTAAAAACTTCCATAGTTAGCACTTACGGAAGGCAACTGACATTTATCAGAGACTGGAGTATCATTTTCATCACAAACACAACTTCTATCTTGCTCCATGTAATTTTAGTTAATCCTGTTGGAACGGTAGCCTCTCATCAAGCCTTTTAGTCCGTGGGTCCGTGCACCCCCCCTACGATCCAACTTCTTGGGTGTCATTTTGTTCATTGGTATCTCTTCTGTCGGAAAGACTATGTTCCCAAGAAATAAAACTCATTTGGACTATGTTTTTTAACCCCATATCTCAATCTATGTCAAAATTGTGTTTTGTCACACTTTGCCCTCTTTCTTGTGGCCCTCTCCATCATCCTATGTCAACCGGAAAGCAAATCCAGATTTTCGTGTGCAGCACTGGAAGCGTGATGATGGGGATGAAGCATTCAAACAGTGTACAAGAAAACATCTGGCATGGATGCTTTCCCGGAAAGCGAGTAGTGAGAAAGGTCAAGAGCTTCCAGCTTGGGCTGGACTTGTCTCAGCCACAGGTGAAGTGCCTTCAAATGTGACCACAATTGACTACTATCCTGTGATCATTCATCCCTTCACGGAATTTAGTACAGTTCAAGAGTGTTTACGAGCTTCAACTTGGGTGTCTGCATGAAGGCATATCCCCTCGTGTGGAGTCATCCTGCAAAGTACAAGAAACACATTGTGTTGATTGGCACATTTCATGTAATTTATGCATACTTCTAAATGCTTGGAAAGAAAATGGAAGGTTCCGGACTTCAGGATGTCCTCATGGAATCGGGACTCACGTCTACTGGTTCTATGAAAGGTGTTATGACAGGTAAGAACTACGACAGAAGTCTGCACTGCCACAAGACGATGGTGGAAGTCTTAGAGAGGCTCCTTCTTGATGAATTCCTGTCCATGGCTGGAAAATATGCAGTGCTGTCCCGTATACCAGAGGAATCAAAGGGCATCTTTCAAGAGCTAATCCGATCGCCAGGCACTTGCCGAAGTCATTGCCAATGCAGATCTCAACACATTGATAGAGTCGTATGAGAGCTTCAAAGCTGATGTTCGAAAAGGATCTGTCGGGAAGACTGCACAATTTTGGTTGTCGTACATGGATTCTGTGTGGATTGCTCTCTCATTGATTAGGTCTGTGAAAGAGAACAACTTTCCGTTGTACTTGCACTATCTGTTTCTTATGCCCGATCTCTTCTTCACCTTTGGTGGTCACAATTACTCCCGCTATCTGACCTACCTTGCTGTGTTCTTGGCAAACATCGAAGAATCACATCCCTGGCTTTCCTCGAAAAAGGTGCCATCAGTGTCACTAGGTCGTTCATACCAGAAACTGATATGCTGTTGACAAAACGATTGAGGAGACGATCATGAAGCATGGCAAATCTCGAGGTGGTGGTAGTGGTGTAGTGCTCTCTGGCATCTTGGAGAATCACAGTGCTTATCAGAGATGGGTTCGAACTTCAACAGAAAGGGCATACTTTCTCTCTGCAACTCTCAGCCTCGCAGACATGACTTCTGTAGGTATGTTGCGAAACTTACCTTCAGCGGCGCTGCAGTTCTGTCACTGCCCGTGTGCACAACTTTGGCGCCTTTGAGAGGGGGGCGGGTTTAAAATGCCATTTCCTCCAGGCTGTTGAAATCGATGTTGTTCAGCCTGTTTAGTTGCTGACAAAAAATCGCTGCAACATTCGTTCTCTGCAGTTATTTTTAAACTAAGTTGGATCATTTAATTGCTATAGTAAATTAAAAATCATCTTCTAAAGCCGCGAACGCCGACAACAGGACGGATCTCACGTAGGGGAGAAGGCAAGGTAGGCTGTTTATTTTTAGATTAAAAAGTGCTTCTTAAGATCCCTTTAATCAAAATTTTAAGTTGCGAGAAGGTGACTTGGCAACTTCGAACCGGCAGTATTTTTCCTGCCAATATGGGGTTCAATTCACTGCAACAGCAACGTTCCAAATGATCGCGTTCCAGAAAAACCCACTCGCAAGATGATTTAAATTACCATTAATTTGCAGGTATTAAACACTAAATTCCTTCTATTTGGCCTATAAATCCAAGACAATGTGATTTAAAAATCATGTTATATTGTGAATTCTTGTGTGTATGTTATTTGGACACTTAGGCTATTTAAAAAATGTTGATCTTTTCTTAAGAAATGGATAGATGTTTAGATCTAGTAATTGAATTATGTAATTAGCTACAATTGGGTAACTAACTAATTATATGCTTTAATTTCAGGTCATCCAAGTAAGATTGTTTCATATTTGTTTCGGAATGCTTCAATCTATAATAACTGAAAGTTTCTTTCAGTTCTCTTAATTTTTAAGAAAGTTATGGGCTTTTGACTGTCCTCGATCACAGCTTTTGTGTTAAGTCAATGGAAAAGCAACAGGGAACAAGATGCTAATTTCCGAGTATGAAAATGGCCATAACTTTTTTTAATACTGAAGATATGAAAGTGAATTAGGTGTCAAATTAAACTTCTTTTTATGCTTTATCTGATGGGATAAATTGCAGACTTGAGTTTTAAAATCTCAAAATGTTGTAACATTGCTAACTTCTGGTAACAATCGCAGAAGCAAACACAGAGATCAACAACCAACTGAGATAAGGAAAAGTGAGGCATGTGTAAAGAAAGCCATTGATGCTGTAAAAAGCTTCCTGAATCCTTTTGATGTAGATGACAAGACTGGGTTGTATGTACTCTCTTCTGGTGCACGTGTTCCGGCTGAAGTTGAGAAAGATGTCATAAAGGTACTTATCACAGGGAAAGAACAGAAAGAGAAGTTCATCAGAGAGCGACTTGAGAAAAAGACAGCATTCTCCAAACCCATCAAGAATCTCTCTGACCCCTGTACCATACTCCATTGGTACATCAGACAACTTATTTGCAAAGACTGATAAATCCAAGGGCCTACACCACCTATTGAAAGATGTAGACAACTCACAACCTCCTGCCAGTAACAAGACATTGATAGTGAAAGATGGCAATGCTGTATTCTACTATCTCAAAGAGATTCCTGCAAACTTCAAAGAGATTGGCATCAAAATCTTCAATGCATTATCTAATGATGTAGTCTTCAGTACTGATATGTACAAACCAGATTCAGTGAAGTCAAGTGAACGGACACGGCGTGGGTGTGTGGAGAAGAGAATAATCAAAGGAGGAAAGACCAAAACAATCAATAGATTGGAAGCAGTTCTTGACCAATGATGAGAACAAGAAACAGCTCACTGAACTTCTTCATGATGTGTGGAGTGAGCATGACATGGCAAAGAGGCTACACGGAAGGAAGGTGATCTTCATTAATGAAGGAGAGGCCACACTTATTACTTCTGAGAATGGGAAAGAGACACTACAGTCTGAGATTCAATCCCTGAAGTCAAACCAAGAGGAAACAGACTCGGGAGTCATCTTATACCGCAACTATGGCAAAGAGCAAGGATATGACCACGTACAAGTCAAAAGCCCAGACAGCGATATCTTTTTCATATTGCTTCACTATGTAAACAGCATTCAAGACACCAGTGTTCTTAGACACAGGGAGAGGCAACAGGTTTTTTTTTGTCCTGTTGTTTCAGTTTATTTTAGTTGTGTATGTGTGGGGGGGTGGGAGAAACTTGTTTTTAGTCTCTTCCTTCGGGGCGGATTCGACCTTTTCTTGTCGTATCCCCCGTCTCCGTCTGCACTGAGGCCTAATGGCGGAGCTGGTGGCCTCCAACTGTGACCGACCTCGAGGCTCCGGACGCAGAGCCAGGACTTACTCACCATCGAGAAGCTAGCCGATTTCGGGGCTGTGGTGGCCTTGCGGCGGCGGCGACCCGACTTCGGAGCCTCGGCCGCGGGCCCAGTGGACTCGGCCGCGGGCCCAGTAGACGACAACGTCGGGAGCTCGCAGGTCCCAGGTTGGTGACCTGTTCTCTGGAGCTCCCGCAACAACAGCTTCGTCTGCTGGACTGGAGGGTGGCAGCTTCGACCGCCCCGGGCCGCGGAGTTTGAACCGGCCCGTTCGCAGAGCTCGGATTCAGGCGCGGGACTTACCACCACCCGGCGGGGTCACAACATCGCAAGCCTGGATCGCCTCAACGCAGAGGGAGAACAAGGAGGGAAGAGACAAGGACTTTAAGACTTTTGCCTTCCATCACAGTGAGGAGGGCTTGGTAGACTCACTGTGGTGGATGTTAAATCTGTGTTTATTGTGTGTTTTGTTATTTTCGTAAGGCACAACATTTCGTTCAGACTGAAAAGTCTTGGAAAAGGATACTTTATTTTACTTTACTTTTATAATCTCAACCAAAGAATAGGATCTTTGATCTCAACAGTTTGTTATAAGCAACACTGGACATAATTTCAAAATATCAAAATTTCTTAATATCTAGCACAAGCAGACACACTTTGAACACAAACAGGTCAGAAAAATGAAATAGCTGTTCATGAATCCTAATGGAAATTGATTTTTAAGATAATTAAACAAATCCTAAAGGTACTTAAAATAACAGGCAATATCAGAAATGCAATCACATTTATTGATCTGTGTGCAGAGTAGTTTTCTGCAACCTTATGAACTGTTAGTAGATCCATAATTTCAACCAATCAAGATACACAAGTCAAAGAAAATATATGTTAATTGAAATGATGAGAGAAATGCAGGAATTTTTGCAGTAATAAAAAAAAACTGGAAATGCAGGACCTAAAATCATCAGCTTGGGAATTCTTTCAATGGATCACAGGCTTTGACGAACTAAATTGAACAAATATTGATGGGTGGAGGCATATCTTTAAGAGATATATTTCAACTGTGAACCAGTGCAAATTCCAAGAGCCACACCTTTATTCATATTTAGTTCATTTTGATTAAGAACTATAGAACCTCTGAAATCCCACATACATGGGTAATGGGGTTATTTGGCAACTTGGATAATCCATCTAGATTTCCTTCTCTCTAGGGATTGTTTTGTGAATACAAGGAATACTGAAACTACAGCATACTTTGGAGTCACTCCTTTCCAATATAATCAACTGCTACAATCTGGATAGAAGTAACCTTAGGCCAAGTACAAAATCTCAAGTGTGGTTATGCAAAGGTGGATCAAATCAAAAGAATTAGACTTACGTTTTTACTAAGCTATTTTACAATGTTCTAACCGGTTAATCAGGCATACAATCTTTTCTTTCCTATACTGACAAAAAATAATCATATCTTCATATGTTTTGCTTCAATTGCATATTTCATTATATTTATGCACTAAAATACTTAGTTTATTCCAGATGGTGAAAAAGATTATATTTTGTGCAGGATAATACAACAGACATATTTTAGTCTGAGATTGGATGATGCATTTAAGGATTACAATTACCCTCAATCAATCCAGACCTCCGTGGAGCAGATATAGAATGCAGAATCAAATGGGTTTTTGCATTTCTGAGAACTTTAGCTTTCTGTATGATCATTTATCCTGTGTTCATCTAGTGGTGCATGGTCAGAGAGTCAACATTGTTTGTAAGTGAGCATGTTAGTTAACTACTACCAACATAAGTAATTGAATTTTGGATTGAAAAGATTAATAGTAAGATTAAACGAGAACTTACCAGTTTGAAGTTTGATCTGTATTTTATGAGGAGTTACGATGAGGGATTACGTGAAGAACCCGCTCAGCACGCATGCGCGGCATACTTCAAAGCAGCGGTGTGGAATCACAGATAGACACAGTTATTGAAGTAAACATAGTAAAGACAAGGAGACATCAGTTTATGAATTTGACCCATAATATTGAGGGTGGGATCGGAGGGCACGTAATCCCTCATCGTAACTCCTCATAAAATACAGATCAAACTTCAAACTGGTAAGTTCTCATTTAATCTTACTATTTTACTTCGGAGTCACGTGAGTGATTCCGTGAAGATTTCAAAGCTCTGTGATTTCAAACCGTGTAACAGTTATTACTGCATCACTGCCGAAGTCTTTGAGGGAGGAAGTGTGTTATCGTACCAACCAATGAATCTGTTTGTAGAAAAACACAATGGTATTTTTTAACAATAACAACAAAGAAATTAAATTGCTCCCCTGGACTTAAATTAAATATTTGCAGTCTGCAAAATCTTTCCTGCAAATAAAACAGGTTTTGCCAACGGCTTATTATAAAATTTCTGAACGGTCTTTCCCCCCACCATCCTGCTGTAGCCAGGATGTGGTTTATAGGCAAGTCCATTCTTTTAGCCGTCGACGTGGATGCTGCCCTGGTGGAATGAAATTTGTACATGTTAGTTTTTATCCCAGCAGCTTTTAGCACCTGCTTGAGCCATCTCGAAATGGCTCGTCACCCGACCATAAGGTTTTTTATGACTGACCCACAAGGCTTTTCATCTCCCTCGAGTATTTTGGTTGTGTCTATGTAGCATAGTAGGGTCATGGCACATAACCGTGTTTCTGACGGGTAAGCCCGGAATTCCACGACTGGATTAGGTGTTCCTGGTCTGCTCTGTTTGATCATTCCCTGGATAACGACAGAGATCTGGTCTGGAGCTGTGAGCATGGTGTCCAGTCGCAATAGGTGTAGTGACTGGACCCTCTGTGCAGATACAAGTGCCATCAACATTAGTGTTTTGAGCATAGATGGTTCCAGGTTGAGGGATCTGGCTGGTGGCCATCCCCTGAGGTATGTCAGGACCACACTGACATCCCATATATGGGTGTACCTTGGTCTAGGGGGTTAGAGTTGTAAATACCCTTCATTAGTTTGACCACCAGCTGGTGGGACTCCATGGCCTGTTGTCCTGGAGCTGGTTTTAAATAGACAGGTAGGGCAATTCTAGCTGTGTTGATGGCTCTGTAGCTGAGTCCTTCATCGTGGTGAAGGTTCGCCAGGAATTCCAGTACGTTGGTAACTGTAGCGGTTGAGTAGGTGGTCCCTGTATCCAAGCAGTACTTCTCCCATTTTTTGATGCTGGACAAGTGCTGTTTTTTAGTGGATGTTCGGAGGGATGCTGACATGGTGTTGACGGTTTGTTATGATAATCCCAGTCCCAGAAGTGGTTTGTGCAGAATCTGCAACCCAGGAGTTTGTTTTTTCATGGCACAGGTGGCTTGTGCCTGACACTGGGTGTTAATAACTCTGGGTCACTGGGGAATACCATCGGAGTTTCAACAACCATGTCATGGAGTATTGGGAACCATGGCTGTGTAGGCCAGTCGGGTACTATCAAAATACCTGAAACAGAGTCCATTTGTACTGTGTCCCCGACTGATGAGGCAGAAGGGAGGAAATGCATAGAAGAAGAATTTCCCCAATCCAGCGCGAACGCATCTACCGCTGCTGCCTCAGGGTCTGGTTCCCAAGCGACATACATAGGTACCTGGTGATTTAGCCTAGATGCAAATAAATCGATATCTGGCGTGCCATATTGCTTGATAACTTTTGTGAAAAATGTTTTGGGGGTTTTTAACATCCATTCGATGTTGTCATTAAATTTACGTGACCTGGTGTCTGCCACTGTATTTAGCTTACCTGGCAGGTAAGTTACTGATAGCCAAATATGTCTTTGGACACACCATTGCCAAATTGTGTTGACCAACTTGTCGCATGATACCGATTTTATGCCGCCCATATGGTTAATGTAGGCCACCACCGTAGTATTATCTATTTATAACCGTACATGCAAGTGATGCATATTTATGCATATGATTTTAAACCATAAAAGTCACCCAACATCTCTAGACAATTAATGCCCATTAATTATAAGTGTAAGTGGTAACGATGATTCTGGGTTAGTCCATCTACTACTTGTGCTGGATATAGAGTTAGTTGCTCCCCAGCCTTGAGCACTGTCATCTGTTTGGATAACTGACGTAGGGTTAGTGATGATAATAGGCTGAAAACTATGTCAAACGTTTTTTGCCCACCACTGTCGTTCTGATATTACTTCAGTGGGTAACTTCATGAAACGATCATAATGACCTGTATGTCGTTTTTGGTACAAAGGTCCAAAATATGTAGCCGGAAATGCTGTTACCATTTTCCCAATTACTCTGTTACTTGTCGAGTAGTTGGTAGTTTGTTGACCATTAAATTGTTGCATGATTGTGCCAATTCAACTATTTTGTCTCTTGGCAATGTTACAGTCACGTAGACTGAATTAATTGTGAAGCCCAAGTAGTCCATGATAGTGGATGGCTTCAACTTAGATTTATCTGGATGTAAGACAACCCCAGGGTTTCGAATAACTGTTTGGTAGCTGAACAGCTAACATAGTCAATTTCATGGTCTTGCCACTTAGGATATCATCAAGATATGCCATGACAATATGTTTTTGTCTTCTGAATATTGCCAGAGCTGGTTTTAGTGTCTTGGTGACACTCTTGGCTGATGTGAACCCATTGGGTAACGCTTTAAACTGCTATAGCTGCCCCATCCAGGTAAATCTGCGATGATCCTTGTGAATGGTACTAAACAGTAAACATCTTTAAGATGAATGCTTGCCATGAAGTATCCTTTGGAATTTAGTTGTTTGGCAGTAACAACCGGTTCCATTTTGAAATGTATATACTTAACAAACATATTTAGTGAAGTTAAGTCAATGATGATGCGACATCCACCATCTTTTTTGGGTTTAGTGAATATATTTGATACGAATTGCAAGGGTTCAGGTTTTCCCATGATACCCTTTGTAATTATTCTCACCAGTTCAGCTTGTCCCTCTTGTTTCTTTAACGGAGAGGGGAAAAATACCCTCTGGGGTGAATGTTGACCTGGTGGCAATTTTTCTAGTATGAACTGTATTTGTATTCACTAATGCCATTGAGTATATACTGATCACTCGTGATAGACTCCCATGTGTTAGTATTACTCTATATACTGGTAGGAACCAGACCCACCTACCTCCATGGTTATGGGTAATCTTCTGTTTCCTGCCGGTCCAACGAGTGTTGCACATCGTTGGGGGGTGGCACATTTTCCATGGGGTCCGCTCTGGGCCCTGGTCTAAAGAAGACTTTCGGTGATAGAATGCGGACCCCGAGCTTTCATCAGTCCGATATGGTAGACGTTGACTGATGGAGTGCTGCTGCGTAGGAATTACTGTTTTTGGTTTGCTCGTCCCGGCCCTGCCCTCATGAGCCGAAAGTTTTGTAAAACCTTTTGCATGTCCTTCATATGCTTTGTGAGGTTTATGCCAAAGAGCAGTGGGTCTGGCTCAGTGGCTGGGGTATGCACAACCCCGCAATGTAGGATTTATGGCAGGTCTTATGACTTGTTTACGAAGGTTGTGGTCATCTCCGTATTTGTCCATGGAACGAGGAGAAACAATGTGATGGCTGACGTCAGGCTTTTAACGTGCCTGACCCCCCTCTGCGAGAGCGCCCCTCCTGGGGTGCACCTCGCTGGAGCTCCTGCTCCAAGAGCCGCTCCATGCGACTCAGGCGGCTGTCTCTCCCCCGCCTGGGTGGAGAGACGTCCCCGTCCGATAAGTCGGAGCCACCGGCCGGACGCCTCTTCCATGGCTTTACTTCCAGCCCGCTGCTCAGGCGCTAGCGGGCTGGGCTCGGCGCGGTGTCGGGGTATAGCGGACCGCCCGGTAAGCGGTCCTACCGCCTTGTTGCTGCCCCCGCCAGATGGAACGCTCCTCCGTGGAGTCGAGCGGGGGACAGGTCTGTTCTGTTGTTGCCCCCCCCCCCCCCAGATGAAACGCTGCTCCGTGGAGTCGAGCGGGGGACAGGTTAGTTCTGTTAGGTTAACCTTTCTTCTCTGCCGGACAGCAGAAGGCTCCCTGTGAAAGAAAACCCGACGTCAGCTTACCTGACGGTCTGTTCTTTCACCTCAAAAGCGGGAGCGCCTGACTCTGTTGCTCTGCTGGACGTAATGCCGCGCATGCGTGCTGAGCGGGTTCTTCATGGAATCACTCACGTGACTCCGAAGTAAAATTAAAGTATTCTCTCCTCTATAAAATTGCAACACGCCAATTCCACCAGACCAGACTTTTTGTTTTCTGACCATTTGTTTTCAATCGACACTACCTCGGAGCAATTTAACAAACTAAATATTAAACACAGGTCATCCTTAAGAGTAAATGCATTTACTAGCATTACACTTCCTAATATGCAGATTTATTCCAGGAAACGTATCCAATATTATATTTCCATTGGCAACGTAGATTTATCGACATTCAGCAACAAGAAGATAATTATTATGGACTGCATTCTCCACTTTCCCATAAGTGAGCCTGCATCACCAAACATCTGAATAATAAACTCAAAGCCTATAAACTGCTCGTCAACTGCTGCATGCAACTCTTTCCATACACTAAAATGCCCCCTATTCTCATATGTGTTAAGCAACTCGGATCAACTCTCAAGTAGTTGTAACAAATAGGATTTCCCTTACAATATTTCTTCAGGGTGTTCAATTTTGCACCCAGTAGTATTCTGGAATATTTTAAGTAAAAATATCAAATGTGAGAGAAATTAAAATAGTGGAAATTAAAAGAGAAATCAATCATAATTTACGGCTGATATTCAGTACTTTGAATACTTCAAATGTCAGTAATAAGCAACTTTTTTAAAATTATAAATTAATTTTGCTCAGTTCAGAAATGTGTTGGAAAAACTGTTTTTGGAAAAGCCAACAGTAAATTCACCAATGTTCTCAACCCAATGGGAATACAGCAATTTTGGCTGTTGCACACTATTTGGACTCACAGTAAGACACCTCTGAATAATAATTCATACTTTTATGGCTTTCACCAGTAATTGTGCACTAGCTATGCAGGTTGTCCAGCACCTAAATGTCTACATTAATAATCAACTAAACATTTGGCAGCATTTATGCAAAAATGAACATCTGATTTATATACACAAATTATGATTATGCACCATTCCTTAAAACCAAACTGCAAAAGGTTAATGGATCATTATCAAAATTTCTACAGATAAATCCAAACTCATCAACAGAATAGGACGGGGCCAAGGAAAGAGCGTTCACGTCGCGGCCCTGTTTCAACCAATCTTTCCACCACCACGCACAAGAAGCACAAGAAGCGCAAGACAGACACCATTGTGCAGATGCCGAGAAGTGTGTTCAGCTCTGGCTGAACAACTTCTAATCTTGTGTGTGGACTCGATAAGAAGAAGAAGAAGAACAGAATAGGACAAAGTAATAATTAAAATAGTGGAGGCAAAAGAAGGAGTTACAAATATGACAAACTTGCTTCTTTAAACAACATCCTCATCCTAGCCAGACAACTTGCAGCCAATAATAAAACACTTTAACTGGTTTAATTTGTCAAAAAGGTTTGGGGTATTTTAAGATTTCACTTGTATTTCAGGTAAGTTTCAACAATGCACCTCACCTAAGCAAATACTTGTCACTAAGACGGTGGGACATCCTCATAATAAACATTGAGCAGCAAATGGCTCAGAGATTCAACGCTTATGTTCCCGTGTACAAATAGGTGCTGGACAGCTCTTTTTTTTTTCTGCTCTCCCTCTTTCAGAATTAATCCACAGCGCTACGAATTAAGTTTATAGAACATGGCACTATGAAGAATTCACGTGAAAACAGACATAGGAACTGAATGCAAGATGTGACTTTTTCACAGGAGCAATGTTTACAGGAATGAAATAAATGTATATGACTTTTAGATAACTATGAGTAAACCATGCTTACAGTAAATAAATCACTCCTACGGCAAAATGGAATTCAGAATAATATAATGCCTTGTATGCCCTGGAAATTCAAACTTGGAAGGTAGCTGTATTACAGCTCCCTCTACTGGTAAAAAGTGATGCAAATTGAGCAGAAATTAGTAAAAACTTAAATTAAATTCAATTGAAACGATTTCATTTTAAATAATCATTTACAATAATTTGAATCCATAAGACTAAGCTCAACCTTAGCTTGCCTTGGTTTCTTCATTTGCTTCACAAGTTTTGGGTCCATGTTCTAATAACCCTGAAGCTGATGTTTCTTAGATTCATTGAGATGAGCTATCTCATGCTTGTCTGATAAGACTCTATCCAATGTTACTTCCTAAATTAACACTGGTAGCAAGCTTGGATAGGGTCCACAAACTAATTATGCATAACAATTCCAGTGAAAACCAGGGATTCTGATCAAGAATAAATTAGCCCCAATTTGCAAACGAGTTTAAGTGTGGTTTTGTTACTCCTGCATGGAGATATCTCTCTAGTTTTTAGAGCAATGCAATCTTGCTGTTAATAAGTGCTACAGAGAGAAATTTTGTAAAAGGTCCAGAAGGCTGTCATTTGCCAGTTCAGAAAAGGAGCTTACACTGAATTTTGTTGAAATAGCATGGGAAGCCAGGAACAAGGGGGTCAGAATGAGTGTAACATGGGAATTAAAGTGACAGGTAACATAAATCTCAGGATAACATTTACAAACCGAATGGGGGTAGGAGAGTGTGGGAAGCAGGTGGTGTTGGACTATAAAAGAAAGCACAGAAGCAGAGAGAAAATCTAAAGGCTGTCGATGCTGGAAATATGCAATAGAATCAGAAAATACAGGAAACACTCAACATTTCCAACCCAGAACTTAGCATTCCCAACCCACCTGGCAATCCTTATCCAAGTACAAATACTTGTGCGGAGTAGAAATAATTATGGTAGAGACATAACAACGCTTCCTGCTGTATATATGAACTGCACTAATGACAATGAAATTCATCCCATGAGAAAGAAGCCAGCAACCAATTCCTCATTATGAGTCAGCACAATTTTTTACAGAACCAAAAAAAGAAAACCTTCAAGGTCCAGCTCCAGTGTGTACTAAATGGAGGCCTTCATTAGAACAAAGTTCTGTATTGGTCCCTGGTAACAGAGTTTGACATCAGGTAAAAATAAGTTGTTAGCTGTTTGGGTAGCTGTGAAAAAAATATTATGGGTATAATTTAGTATACAAATTATAGATGGAATACAATTATAGATAGATACAAGAAATAGCAATGATGGAACAGAAATTGCAAGGCAAAAAGGACAAATGTAGCCCAGCAGGTACACAAAATTGCTGGAGGAACTCAGCGGGTGCAGCAGCATCTATGGAGCGAAGGAAATAGGCGACGTTTCGGGCCGAAACCCTTCTTCAGCCCTCAGTCTGAAGAAGGGTTTCGGCCCGAAACGTCGCCTATTTCCTTCGCTCCATAGATGCTGCTGCACCCGCTGAGTTCCTCCAGCAATTTTGTGTACCTTCGATATTCCAGCATCTGCAGTTCCCTTTTGAACACAATGTAGCCCAGCAGCACAGGCCAGGAGGAGCAAAAGACCAGCACCATGGACAGCGCTCTGGTCTGAGCTAATGCCACAGCCAGAGGATCAACAGCACTGTCCAATTAGTGGGGATTAGATTGGTTTATCTGCACCTTGTTAACTTCACTCCATAAAAAACAAAGCAAATCGAGCCACAAAGAGAAACAGGTAGAGGGGAAAGTGAAGCAGGGGAGGAAGAGAGACGTAGGAGGAGAGGAAGAGGAAGATAGACGGAGGAGAGAGAGGAAACAGGAGAAAGATAAGAAATAAAAGAGAGGGAGAGAAAGTGGGATGCTACCCTACTACCCTTTTGCAGGCCTGGAGAAAGAGTGAGCCTGGGACAAACAGGACTGCCAAAGCCCCCTTTGAGGTCAAAACCGAGCTGCCAGCACAAGCCAGAGTCTCCTTTGAGGACAAGACTGAGCAGCCGGAGCAAGCCTGAGACCGTCAGTGCACAGACAACGAGGGACTGCAGCCCCACACTAAGTGCAAAGAGTGAGCCGCCAGCACAAGCCTAAGACTGCCAGCACACCTTCAAGAACAAGACTGAGCCGCCAGGACAAGCCTATGACTGCCAATGCCTCTTTGAAGTCAAGACGGAGATGCAGGGACAAGCCTAAGACAGCCTTCTTGAAGCCAAGCCTGCGCTGCCAGAATAAGCCCGAGGCTGCGAGCACCATCTCTTCAAGGCCAAGATCGCCAGTGCCTCCACACTTCATTCCTGACATCATAATGCATATTAGTAAGGGAAGCAAAGCAAACTGAATCATCATATCAATTAACTGGTTCATTCCTGACATCATAATGCATATTAGTAAGGGAAGCAAAGCAAACTGAATCATCATATCAATTAACTGGGTAGTAGCCATTTAGCTTAACTCAGGATGTTATAATTCTTTTCAGTTATCTTTAATTATATCTGCCTGTAATTATGTGGGATTTATACATAGTCTGGGGCATGTTCGTGTTTAGGATTCTGGCGCAGACGCCCAGATGGTTTAGTTTAGTTCGGGGAAGACTATGGGATGATACAGTTTTCGGCCGTGAACACGAGCATGTTCACGAGTATGATTGAAACGTATATATGATATACTTATACAAGAATAAATTATTATGAGTGACTTTACTGTTTTGTACTACAGGTGCACAACCTTTTATCCGAAAGCCTTGGGACCAGACACTTCTCGGATTTAGGAATTTTTCGGATTTCCGAATGGAAGATTTTTAGCGTAGATTAGGTAGGTAGCGCGGGCGGCTTGAAAAGTCTGGAGCGGCTGCCTCCTCCCCGGAGACCGGGGAATCATTGTAAATCATTGCTTAAATGTTAGTCAGTTAGTTTGGAGGGATTTTATGTGGTGGGGGGGTGAAGGGGGAAACTTTAATTCTTAGTCCCCTACCTGGGAGCGGGCAATGCCTTACCGGGTCGCCGTGCAGTAAGCTCCGGAGCGCTGTGGCCGCCGACTCCCAACATCGCGGAGCTGGGGGCTGCGGGCGTCCGGCCACGGGCGGCGCCGGTTGGAGCTCCGACCCCGGCAACTCTACCCCTGGCTGCGCGGCGCTCCAAATCCAGCGCCGCTCGCGGCCGGACGCCCGCAGCCCCAGCTCCGCGATGTTGGGAGTCGGCGGCGTCGCAGCGCTGGGATACCAGCGGGTAGCGGGCAATGCCTTACCGGGTCGCCGTGCGGTAAGCTCCGGAGCGCTGTGGCCACCGACACACAACATCGCGGAGCTGGGGCTGTGGGCGTCTGGCCGCGGGCCGTGCTGGATTTGGAGCGCCGCGCAGCCAGGGGTAGAGTTGCCGGGGTCGGAGCTACAACCGGCGCCGCCCGCGGCCGGACGCCCGCAGCCCCAGCTCCGCGATGTTGGGAGTCGGCGGCCACAGCGCTCCGGAGCTTACTGCACGGCGACCCGGGAAGGCATTGCCCGCTCCCCGCCTCTCCGACCAGGTAGGGGGACTAAGAATTAAAGTTTCCCCCTTCCCCCCCCCCCCCCCCCCTTCTTCACATAAAAGCCCTCCAAACTAACTGACTAACATTTAAGCAATGATTTACAGATGTTTAAGTGTCTCCCCGGTCTCCGGGGAGGAGGCAGCCGCTACAGTAGTACAGACCTGGGTTGACCGTGAGTCGTTTCGGGTCAAGTTTGGCGCCAAACGCGAGCTTTGGTGTGCAGACGACATCCTGGAAAAAATGGCCGGTTTTCAGAGTTTTTCGGTTTCCGGAACTCCGGATAAAAGGTTGTGTACCTGTACTACAATAAAGAAACTATCAATCAAAAGACTGTTTCTGGAATACTCATCTTTCGACGACTTTGAATGTCTCGTGGAGAGTTCATGGAAGGCGTCAGATTACCTTCTGATCCATAGTCAGCACTTTAGTGACATCAAGGACAAAATCCTTGAGACGTCGTAAAGACTGTCACTACAAATTAGTTCATCCTAAATAAACTTTATTATACTCACTCAGATAACTAAAGGTGGAGCTAACCCACTGAATCAAAATTCCTGTAAAATCAAAATTCCTGTAATTTGGTTGACTTAAAAACAAAAAGATCAAGTGTGAA
Organism: Amblyraja radiata; assembly: GCF_010909765.2. Taxonomy (NCBI): domain Eukaryota; kingdom Metazoa; phylum Chordata; class Chondrichthyes; order Rajiformes; family Rajidae; genus Amblyraja; species Amblyraja radiata. Next base: position 101,568,827 of record NC_045960.1, read on the forward strand.
ACAAAATGGAACAGAGAATTGGACAACAGACTATTATATAGGCCTTATTTCCTACAATTTAAGAGAGCTCAGACTGCAGGCAGTAAAGGCATGGATAAAGTTTCAACAGCAGATAAGACAATGGCAATTATTTTTAAGTACAAATTTGAAAAATTATTATATTTGCAACTGGTTAAATATGCTCTTCATATCTTTGGGACAAATAATGACATATGCCACCTAATAGCCATACACAGGTTTAGTGTAAGGGGTAAGAGATTTAGAATGGATATGAGGGGAACTTTCTTCACCCAAAGAGTGGCAAGCATCTGGAATGTACTGCCTGAAAGAGTGGTTGAAGCTGGGTTGCTAACAGCATTCACGTAGTATCTAGGTGAGCGCTTGCATTATGTGCGCATAAAGGCTATGGACTAAGTGCTGGGAGATGTCATCAATACAGAGTGCCCTGGCCAGCGTTGGCAAGTTGGAATGAATGGCCTGTTTCCATGCTGTTCAATTCTATGGCTCTATATCAACAAAATCCACAAGTATTTTTAGATGAACCTAAACATGGTTTCCTCTCAAACTATTACAGTATTGTTCATCCTCCTTCTTATCGAGCCCACACACAAGATTAGAGGTTGTTCAGCCAGAGCTGAACACACTTCTCGGCATCTGCATACAATGGTGTCTGTCCTGCGCTTTTTGTGCATGGTGGTGGAAAGATTGGTGAAAACAGGGCCGCAACGTGAACGCTCATTCCTTGACCTCAGTAATGTTCCTCAAGTACTGGTATTGTATTCAAATAAAATCCTGTATTTCCCTATCAGAACGAGCACACTTTAAGACTTTCCAATAAACTTTTACATCTCCATGCAGCCAAAAGAAATGAAGCATTGTCATAACAACTAAAATTAAAAGCTGTTCATGGAGCTTAAATAAATTTGGGAAAGCTTTATTAGAACAGCAATTAAATTTACAAGTCATGAAGAGTACACGTACCAAAACCCTTTCCAGCTAGTAAAAAGGTACAATTTTATCAAACCAGCAATATTTGTATTTAGATGGCAAAAGTATTCTCCAGTTATCAGGGCAAGATATTCCAAAAACACAACTCACTGAGAGAAGTCTTAAATGGTCACCTCTGTCTTAAATGGGCACCTCACATTCTGGTCCTCGACTCTCCGATGCATACTCCCAGCATTTACGGGGTGCAGGCCTCCAAGAATTTTACATGCTCCCAATAAAATGATCTCTGGCTCTTCCAAGTTAAAATGACTGCAGAACCAATTCATTCACCCTTTCCTCACAAGCAAATTCCCACATATGTAGAACTCCCTCCAACAATAATTAATTTCCAAAAGGGGGACCAAAACTGCATAGTACTCTAGATATGGTCTCACTACTGTCTTGAACTGATGTAAAATAAAATTCTACTTTGTACTCCTCAACCTTTGAAGTAAAAGCCAGCATTCCATTAGCCTTAAGTTACCCACGGCACCTGTATGCTGGCTCTCTCCCTCTCATGTTCAAGGACATCCCAAGCCCCTTTGAATACTGCTGTCTGCAGTCTATCGCCATTGAAAGAACAATCTCCTCTGTCATTCTTCCATCCAAGTGAACAACTTCACATTTTCCTTTAATACTCCATTTGCCAAATTTTGCCCACATATTTATCTTATTAATATCACTCTGTAATTGTTTGCTATGACCTCATAGCTTTCCCCTAGTTTTGCATCATCTACAAATTTGTCAACAGAATATCAACGGATCAGAATAGTTCTGTGGTTATCTGTTATTCAGTGTTCCATTGTTATCTAATTAATAAATTATTCTACTAGTTTTCCAACCAAACTAATAGTTACCCACTTTTAGTCTCATACTTTTTTCAATAAGGATATTGCAACTGGTAATTTTCAAATTGTTTGGTACCTGCCAACACAAAAGATTTTTTTAAAGATTGTGACCAATGCATTCACTATCTTTGTGGCCAATACTTTCAGGATCCTAGCATGCAAACCATTAGATCCAGTGGATTTATTAACTTTAAGCTGTTAAATTGAAGCTGTTTTATATTAATTCACATGTTGGGTCCGGTAATTAATTTTTCATATTTTTCCTTGACATCATCTTATTTATGGTTGCATTTGCGCTGTTATTACACACTCATCTTCAATAAGACTTCTTCTCTGAGATGCCCCCAAGAGTCTAACAACCGACTGTATTTTTTTGAAGAAAAAATGATAAGATGCAGCTGTTAGAATTTGGCTGTACATGACTGGCACCATCTCCAATGTCATTTCGATTTTCCCCTGAGTAAATACTGCGGAGATCAACATCAGTGTATTTCATCCACAGATGTACATCGTATAACCTATTCAAAAAGCAAACATGCAACTTTGGATGAAAATGAAAAAAAAATTGCAAATGCTGAAGACATGAAAGAAAAAATACTCGAAACATTCAGCGGATACGGAAACATTTTCAGTTCTGAAAAACATAAAATATTTCTATTTCTGTAAAAGCTACCTGAACTGCTGAATAGTTTCAGATTTTTTCATTTTTAGTCCATCTCTATGTTTCCATAAGGATCTATCTGCTGGGAATACAGGCGGCATAGTACTGCATTATTGGGGGGGGGGGGGTGGTGCAAGAGGATAACCATATTGTAATGCAAAGCTGCTTCATCTGTGCATGCGTCAAGAGATGCAAGTTGAGAAAAATTAAGTTGACATTTATTTAAATTGTTTTCTTCCTCCCTCATAAATTTCGTGCATGAAATTTATTCCAAATTTAAATTTTTGCTACTGTGATTTATAAATTATGTAACGGATGTTCCCAAATGGCCATAATGTTGGGGGCATTTGTGTTGCACAGGTTATAAGTTGTCAAGTGCCTTATAGTGCTAGTGGAACCGCATTACCGAGGTAAGTGGAGAGGGTATTTTATTTCTAGACATGTTGTTTAGATTGCTTTAGGCACCAGAGTGCTGTTGGATATAGAATTCCAATATTCAGACCATGTCGATGAAAAAAGTAATACAGATCCACCACTGATTTTCCGGCACTTTTGGTTCAATAGCTGTGCTGTATTATCCGTTTTACCGGATTAACAGAGGTCATGGCCTTGGGAGGGAGGGGGGGGGGGGGCTGATATACCAGCCTGCAAAGGCGGCTGCTGTTGTCAGCCATGGGATTGGAACTGCTGGTTCTGACCGGGCCAGAGTTCCAGAGCCCCAGCCAGCAAATTCAATCCACCGTTCGGCCACGGAAGACAGCTAATGGGAACAGATCTGCTGGCTCTAGCCGGGCCGAAGTACCAGAGTTCCGCAGCAGCCAGAAAATCTGACCTGCCATTTGGTGCGGAAGTCCCAATGACGTTGAGATCGACTACCTCACCCAGTCGAGATGCCATATTTTCATGGGAACTTATATATCATTAAACTGGCATCTCGGACAAAAAATGAGCTTGTACGAGGTACATTGGAACAGCACAAGCTCGTTTTTTGTCTGAGATGCCAGTGTAATGATATACACCTAGAAGTACTAAAATGCCAGTTTACTGAAAAGTCTGTTCCCTTGAAAACTCTCAGTAGTCTTTGTTAAATTGCTGCTTTACTTTTTATAGAAACATACCTTACTCTTAGGAGAGTAATGATTTTCAACTTCTTATTCAAAACTTTTTATTAATATGTACAGGTATCCAAGGCAAAGCAAGCTAATTATCTGAAATGGGGCCCGATCCAAACTGCCGCCTGTCCACGTCCTACAGAGATGTTGCATGACCCGCTCAGTTGCTCCAGCACTTTGTGTTTTACTAAAGATTCCAGCATCTGCAATTCCTTGTCCCCAAGCAAATTATCATGTTGTACTCAAAAGCTGCGCCAAACAAATTGTAAATTCAGTTATATTTCTTGCACTAATTATTGGCATCATAACTTTAGGATATCCTAATTAATCATCCCACCTTATTAAATATTCAAGTTCAAGTTCCTTTCTAGTCTTAATGAGGACACTGATTCAACACCCATTCATCATTTATACTACACTCATTTTGTTTATATAGCCGTATTTTTCTTTACTGGAAATCAATTTAAAAAGTTACAAATTGGATAGAGAAAATGAAATAACACTAATTTATATGCCATTTATAAAAATCTTTGTCTCATTCCAAAACACGGCACATTCATTGAGGTCAGAGATAAAACACAAGCACATCAACCAATTGTGGAGAGCCATGATCACTAGCAGTAAACAATTTAACTGACGCGTTAAATTATTGTTGACAGGACTGAAGAGAAAGAATGTTGGTCAGACACGAGGAATGCTTTTCTGCAAATATTAAACTGGATATGTTCAACATTCCTCAACATAACCTGAAAGACAGCATCCCTATCGATCCAGCACATACTGGAGATTACAGTGAGGTGTCTGCCTGATTGTGCACTGGAACCACGCAGAGTTTGAACTACAACGGTCTGATTTTACATCAGGAAGGTTACCAACTGGGTCAACATGAATTTCCTTTGCTTTGGTGGGCGGGGTGTATTGGAGGATTGTCGGTTCAGTTTAGTTTAGAGATACAGCACAGAAACAGACCCTACGGCCCACTGGGTCCGCACCGACCAGCGATCCCTGCACATTAACACTATCCTATACCCAATAGGGACAATTTTTACATTTACCAAGCCAACTAACCTCCAAACCTATACGTCTTTGGAGAGTGGGAGGAAACTGAAGATCTCAGAGAAAACCCACGCAGGTCACGGGGAGAACGTACAAACTCCGTACAGACAGCACCCGGGTCTCCAGCGCTGCATTCGCTGTAAGGCAGCAACTCTACCACTGCGCCACCGTGACCGTGGGGAAAATAATTTCCAGAATTTTGTACTGCTTTGATTTGGGCTATTTATCACATTTTGTATTGTTTGTCCAATATTAGAATCAGTAATCTGTCAGATTACATTTAATTTAATGACATTTTGAACAAGTACACATTTTGTAATGTTCAATTTGCACACTTTCAAACCAAGGAGCCAAAGTTTTGAGATTTTGTGCTAAACGAATGAGCAGAAACAAGTTACAGAAAGTGAAATTTTAATCACAGTATGCAGAACATTACCAGATCCTATTCTAGAAAATCTGCTTGACTTAAAGATTAGCTACAAAAATGAAAATCTATCACAGACCTTTATCTTAAAAAAATGATGAAACCGCACTCCCCTCTAACATTGCCCAAATTATTTTTAGAAACATTTCTAGTCCATGCTGGCTCTCGGACCAAATCCATCAATCCACTTGTTTTCCTGCAACCTATTCCCTCTCACATGCTCCCACATAATCCAACCCAAGGGGACATACAGTGCACTCCATAATGTTTGGGACAAAGACCTATCATTTATTTATTTGTCTCTGTACTCCACAATTTGAGATTTATAATAGAAAAAAAATCACATGTGGTTAAAGTGCACATTGTCAGATTTTAATAAAGGCCATTTTTATACGTTATACAACATGTAGAAATTACAGCAGTGTTTATACACAGTCCCCCCATTTCAGGGCACCATAATGTTTGGGACACAGCACTGTCATGTGAATGAAAGTAGTCATGTTTAGTATTTTGTTGCATATCCTTTGCATGCAATGACGACTTGAAGTCTGCGACTCATGGACATCACCTGGGTGTTTTCTCTGGTGATGCTCTGGTAGGCCTGTATTGCAGCCATCTTTAGCTTATGCTTGTTTTGGGGGCTAGTCTCCTTCAGTTTTCTCTTCAGCATATAATAGGCATGCTCAATTGGGTTCAGATCAGGTGATTGACTTGGCCACTCAAGAATTTACCTTTTTTTAGCTTTGAAAAACTCCTTTGTTGCTTTAGCAGTATGTTTGGGACCATTGTTTTGCTGTAGAATGAACTGCCGGCCAATGAGTTTTGAGGCATTTGTTTGAACTTGAGCAGATAAGATGTGTCTATACACTTCAGAGTTCATTATGCTACTACCATCAGCAGTTGTATCATCAAATGATGTGAGCCAGTACCTTCAGCAGCCATACATGCCCAGGCCATAACACTCCCCCACCACCGTGTTTCACAGATGAGGTGGTATGCTATGGATCTTGGGCTTCTCTCCTCCATACTTTGCGCTTGCCATCACTCTGATATAAGTTAATCTTCGTCTCATCTGTCCACAAGACCTTTTTCCAGAACTGTGGTTGCTCTTTTAAGTATGTCTTGGCAAACTGTAACCTGGCCATCCTATTTTTGCAGCTAACCAGTGGTTTGCATCTTGCAGTGTAGCCTCTGTATTTCTCTTCATGAAGTCTTCTGCGGACAGTGGTCATTGACAAATCCACACCTGACTCCTGAAGAGTGTTTCTGATCTGTCGGATAGGTGTTTGGGGATTTTTCTTTATTATAAAGAGAATTCTTCTGTCATCAGCTGTGGAGGTCTTCCATGGCCTGCCAGTCCGTTTGTGATTAGTAAGCTCACCAGTGCTCTCTTTCTTCTTAATGATGTTCCAAACAGTTTATTTTGGTAAGCCTAAGGTTCGGCTGGTGTCTCTAACAGTTTTATTCTTGTTTCTCAAACTCATAATGGCTTATTTGACTTTCATTGGCACAACCTTAGTCTTCGTTGATAAACAGCAATAAAAGTTTCTAAAGGTGATGGAAAGACTGGAGGAAAGACTAGGTGCTGAGAGCTCTCTTGTACCTGCATTGAGAAGGCAATTAAACTCACCTGAGCAATTACAAACACCTGTGAAGCCATGTGTCCCAAACATTATGGTGCCCTGAAATGGGGGGACTATGTATAAACACAGCTGTAATTTCTACTGAACAGGGTAACTGCAAGCAGCCTGACCACACTAACTGCTGTATTTTTATATTTAGATCCTGAAAGAATAATGATCAACTTTTAACACAGTTTCAGTGAGTAAATCCAGAACTTTGGCTTCAGTGAGTAAATCCAGAACCAAGTAATGGACAATTTGTTAAAATGCCAGCCAGGATCTAAAACAAATCAAATCTCAATTATCTTCAATGAGAATATAGATCATAATGCACAAGTATAACCATGGTTTTGCAAGGTAAATACCAGTATTAGAAATTTAAGAAGATAGATTAAATTACAGATTATACCTTACTTTGAAAGGTAGATTTGAATATGTTTACTAGATATCAGAATCACAAAATTAGACACCGTTTAGAGCTTATTAAATGTCACCCAATGCAGCAAAAAAGTGAATCTAAGATAGAAATGTTATGAATTATTAAATCCTTAATATTATTAATTAAGTCTAAATAAAGTAAAAAGGCTCATACACTTTGAGGGAATAGGTTACAGGGACATTGAAATACATTTTTATATTCAACAATTTCATATTTTGGAGGTTCATAAAATCAGGCAAAGCTACATATCAGTAGGTGTGGGATAAAGCTAATAAAAAGACACTGTGATTATTACTTGACTGTGATATTCTTGGTGGACGGTTCAGTAGTGGTTCGAAGTGAAAACATGCATGAATGTAAAGTTCAATTCTGCACAAAAGGCGTTAGATCTTGGCTAATGCTACCAGAAGTGCTGTCATTACGCCACTAAATGGAAGTAAACTCAGCAACAGACCCACAATTCCAAATCTGTCGTTTGCTTCCAAATAGAAAGCAAACAACAGATTTGGAATCCTGGGTATGTCCATGAATCCACTCTGAGACTCCAGAAGGAGTTTGGAAACGTTCCCAATATTTAAATATGGGGAAAATCACCTCTCAGATGCTGAGCTAGGCCGTGTGAGGCAATTCTTCAGGTTCTGAGATCCCATGGATTTCAAGGACTGTGGCGAAAGATGCAGTCACATTTTATTAAAAACAGAATCTATTTAATGTTTATAATCATTTATAATTTTGAGGATACTTAAATAACTTCTCAATGTTTTTTTAAATGCCTCGGTTTACTTCATTTTAATATTTTTTAATATCTGAATTCAAATTGTCAGATGATCATTATATCTTTTACAGCTGGCAAACATGGGGGTGGAGTTTTGCAGCTGTTTCAAACTGGCAGATGCATTTTGGGGTTATTTATTCTCAATGGTATACATAAACTCAACAACTGCTCAGGACACACTGGAGGCCAGGAGGCTTTGGATCAGAGCCCTCATCAAGCCAGGCTAGTAGAGCTACATGGTGAATGTAGGAAGAAATTCCAAGTGGCAGATTCTTTAAAACTTAATGAACAGATATGATTTACAACTCTAAATTAGTATAAATTAAACAAATTCTAAATTTTGTAAAGTGTATTATCCATTATTTAAATTGTACGCTGGTTGAATTTAGGAACTTCAAGAAATGTGGCAAGGATAGGAGAGAATTACAAATCTGGCACCTGCAGTAGTATAAGAGACTATGGAGATGGTCATCAATAATTACAGCAGGATCTAGACCAGGGGTTCCCAACCTTTTTCGTCCCGTTTACCCCTGGCAACTGGAATAACACATAACAATGTTATTGCACTTATTTATGCACAACTAATGATGAACTGATACTGGTATACCAGAACCAAACACAGTTAGTCAATGAGAGAAAATAATGACAAATCCAGAATCGACAAATTTACCCCCTGGCGAAAACTACACCCGGGGGGGTAAATTTACCCCAGGTTGGGAACCCTTGATCTGGACCAAGAGGAATAGATAATGGAGCTTTCTTCAAATAATTAAGGTGTTACATTTTGGGGAATCAAATCTGGGCAGAAACCACAGTTAACGGTAGGGCCCTGGGGAATGTTGTAGAGCAGAGGGGTCTAGGAGTAAAAGTACATCGTTCCTTGAAAGTGGCATCACAAGTAAATAGTGTGAAGATGTTCAAGAAGGAACTGCAGATGCTGGGAGATCGAAGGTACACAAAAATGCTGGAGAAACTCAGCGGGTGCAGCAGCATCTATGGAGCGAAGGAATTAGGCGACATTTCGGGCCGAAACCCTTCTTCAGACTGATGGGGGGTGGGGGGGAGAAGGAAGAAAAAAGGGAGGAGGAGGAGCCCGAGGGCGGGGGGATTGGAGGAGACAGCTCGAGGGTTAAGGAAGGGGAGGAGACAGCATGGGCTAGCACAACTGGGAGAATTCAACGTTCATGCCATCCGGATGCAAGCAACCCAGGCGGAATATGAGGTGCTGTTCCTCCAATTTCCGGTGTTGCTCACTCTGGCAATGGAGGAGACCCAGGACAGAGAGGTCGGATTGGGAATGGGAGGGGGAGTTGAAGTGCTGAGCCACCGGGAGTTCAGGTAGGTTATTGCGGACTGAGCGGAGGTGTTCGGCGAAACGATCGCCCAACCTCCGCATAGTCTCCCCGATGTAAATCATCTGACATCTAGAGCAGCGGATGCAGTAGATGAGGTTGGAGGAGATACAGGTGAACCTTTGTCGCACCTGGAACGACTGCTTGGGTCCTTGAATGGAGTTGAGGGGGGAGGTGAAGGGACAGGTGTTGCATTTCTTGCGGTTGCAACGGAAAGTGCCCGGGGAGTGGGTGGTACGGGAGGGAAGGGAAGAATTGACAAGGGAGTTGCGTAGGGAGCGGTCTTTGCGGAAGGCAGACATAGGGGGAGATGGGAAGATGTGGCGAGTGGTGGGGTCACGTTGGAGGTGGCGGAAATGGCGGAGGATTATTTGTTGTATTTGCCGGCTGGTGGGGTGAAAGGTGAGGACTAGGGGGACTCTGCCCTTGTTGCGAGTGCGGGGATGGGGAGAGAGAGCAGTGTTGCGGGGTATGGATGAGACCCTGGTGCGAGCCTCATCTATGGTGGCGGAGGGGAATCCCCGTTCCCTGAAGAACGAGGACATTTCCGATGCCCTGGTGTGGAATGTCTCATCCTGGGAGCAGATGCGGCGTAGGCGGAGGAATTGGGAGTAGGGGATGGAGTCTTTACAGGGGGGCAGGGTGGGAAGACGTGTAGTCCAGATAGCCATGTGAGTCAGTTGGTTTGTAGTGTATGTCGGTCAGAAGTCTGTCCCCTGCGATGGAGATGGTGAGGTCAAGGAATGGTAGGGAAGTGTCGGAAATGGTCCAGGTGTATTGGAGTGCCGGATGGAAGATGGTGGTGAAGTGGATGAATTCAGTCAGTTGTGTGTGGGTGCAGGAGGTGGCCCCAAAGCAGTCGTCAATGTAACGGAGGTAGAGGTCGGGGATGGGGCCCTGGTACGTATTGAACAAGGATTGTTCAACGTACCCGACAAAGACGCAGGCATAGCTGGGGCCCATGCATGTGCCCATAGCTACGCCTTGTGTTTGGAGGAAATGGGAGGGGTCAAACGTAAAGTTGTTGAGGGTGAGGACCAACTCCGCTAGGTGGAGGAGGGTGTCAGTGGCTGGGTATAGGTTGCTCCTCTGGACGAGGAAGAACCGGAGGGCTTTGAGGCCATCCTGGTGGGGGATGGAGGTGTAGAGTGACTGGACGGCCATGGTGAAGATGAGGGGGTGAGGGCCTAGAGAGTGGAATGGGCGGAGGCGGCGGAGAGTGTCTGAGGTGTCTAGAACATAGGTGGGAAGGGATTTGACCAAGGGGGATAGTATGGAGTCAAGGTATGTGGAGATGAGTTCGGTGGGGCACGAACAAGCAGAGACAATGGGTCTGCCGGGAGAGCCGGGTTTGTGGATTTTGGGGAGAAGGTAAAAACGGGCCGTGCGGGGCTGGGGAACGATGAGGTTGGAAGCTTGGTCGGGCAGGGCGTGGGAATTGATGAAGTCGGTGATGGTGCTAGATATGGTGGCTTGGTGCTCGTCAGTGGGGTCATGGTGCAAGGGTGAAGATGTTTGGTACAATGGCCCCTTCAGTCAGGGAATTGAGTATCAAAGTTGAGCTGTTATGTTGCAGTTGTACAAGACTTTTGTGAAGAAGCGCTTAGAGTATTGTGTTCAGTTTTGGTCACGCTGGAAAGGGTCATAGGAAAAATGCCATTAAGCTGGAAAGAGTGCCGAGAAGATTTAGGAGGAAGTTTTCGGGATTCAAAAGCCCGAGTTGCAAAGAGAGGTGGGGCAGGCTAGGTCTTTATTCCTTGGAATGCAGGAAGCCAAAGGGTGATCTTGCAGAGGTGTATAAAGTAATGAAGCGAATAGAGAGGGTGAATGCACCTTGTTGTCCATCTATCTATCTATCTATCTATCTTTAAAACTGTGTGCCGCGTCCAACTTCTTAGAGGGACAAGTGGCGTATAGCCACATGAGACTGAACAATAACAGTCCGGCTGCCTGCCTGCCTTTCGATTCGTTCCCATCGTGTGATAACGAAGGATAACGAGGGATAAAATTGGTCCATTAGAGAGTCAGAGTGGCCAACTATCTGCAGAGCCAAAAGAGATGGGGGAGATATTGAACAGTTTCTTTTCTTCGGTATTCACCAAGGAGAAGGATATTGAATTATGTGAGGTAAGGGAAACAAGTAGCGTAGCTATGGAAACTATGAGAATCAAAGAAGAGGAAGTACTGACACTTTTGAGAAATATAAAAGTGGATAAGTCTCCAGGTCCGGACAGGATATTCCCTAGGACATTGAGGGAAGTTAGTGTAGAAATAGCAGGGGCTATGGCAGAAATATTTCAAATGTCATTAGAAACGGGAATAGTGCCGGAGGATTGGCGTACTGCGCATGTTGTTCCATTGTTTAAAAAGGGGTCTAAGAGTAAACCTAGCAATTATAGACCTGTTAGTTTGACGTCAGTGGTGGGCAAATTAATGGAAAGAATACTTAGAGATAATATATATAAGCATCTGGATAAACAGGGTCTGATTAGGAACAGTCAACATGGATTTGTGCCTGGAAGGTCATGTTTAACTAATCTTCTTGAATTTTTTGAAGAGGTTACTCTGGAAATTGATGAGGGTAAAGCAGTGGATGTTGTGTATATGGACTTCAGTAAGGCCTTTGACAAGGTTCCTCATGGAAGGTTGGTTAAGAAGGTTCAATGGTTGGGTATTAATGGTGGAGTAGCAAGATGGATTCAACAGTGGCTGAATGGGAGATGCCAGAGAGTAATGGTGGATGGTTGTTTGTCAGGTTGGAGGCCAGTGACGAGTGGGGTGCCACAGGGATCTGTGTTGGGTCCACTGTTGTTTGTCATGTACATCAATGATCTGGACGATGGTGTGGTAAATTGGATTAGTAAGTATGCAGATGATACTAAGATAGGTGGGGTTGCGGGTAATGAAGTAGAGTTTCAAAGTCTACAGAGAGATTTATGCCAGTTGGAAGAGTGGGCTGAAAGATGGCAGATGGAGTTTAATGCTGATAAGTGTGAGGTGCTACATCTTGGCAGGACAAATCAAAATAGGACGTACATGGTAAATGGTAGGGAATTGAAGAATGTAGGTGAACAGAGGGATCTGGGAATAACTGTGCACAGTTCGCTGAAAGTGGAATCTCATGTAGATAGGGTGGTAAAGAAAGCTTTTGGTGTGCTGGCCTTTATAAATCAGAGCATTGAGTATAGAAGTTGGGATGTAATGTTAAAATTGTACAAGGCATTGGTGAGGCCAATTCTGGAGTATGGTGTACAATTTTGGTCGCCTAATTATAGGAAGGATGTCAACAAAATAGAGAGAGTACAGAGGAGATTTACTAGAATGTTGCCTGGGTTTCAGCAACTAAGTTACAGAGAAAGGTTGAACAAGTTAGGGCTTTATTCTTTGGAGCGCAGAAGGTTAAGGGGGGACTTGATAGAGGTTTTTAAAATGATGAGAGGGATAGACAGAGTTGACGTGGAAAAGCTTTTCCCTTTGAGAATAGGGAAGATTCAAACAAGAGGACATGACTTCAGAATTAAGGGACAGAAGTTTAGGGGTAACATGAGGGGGAACATCTTTACTCAGAGAGTGGTAGCGGTGTGGAATGAGCTTCCAGTGGAAGTGGTGGCGGCAGGTTCGTTGTTATCATTTAAAAATAAATTGGATAGGCATATGGATGAGAAGGGAATGGAGGGTTATGGTATGAGTGCAGGCAGGTGGGACTAAGGGAAAAAAGTTGTTCGGCACGGACTTGTAGGGCCGAGATGGCCTGTTTCCGTGCTGTAATTGTTATATGGTTATATGGTACAGGATACTGAGTTGGATGATCAGCCATGATCAAATTGAATGGTGGTGCAGGCTAGAAGGGCCGAATGGCCTACTGCACTTAATTTCTATGTTTCTATGTTTCCCTCTCCTCACCCCTCTCCCTCTGCCACCCATCACTCTCTCCCCCACCCCCCTTCCCTCTCTACCCCACCCCCTTCCCTCTCTCCCCCCGCCCCCTTCCCCTACCCCTCTGTCCCTCTTCCACCACTTCCGCTACCCCTCCCTCCCTCCCCACTCTTCCACTTCTCTCCCCCTTCTCTCCTCCCCCTCTCCCTCTCCTCACCCCTCTTCCATCCCTCTTGCCCCCACCCCTTCCCTCTCTACCCAACCCCCTTCCCTCACTCCCCCGCCCCCTTCCCCTCTGTCCCTCTTCCACCACTCCCCCTACCCCTCCCTCTCCCACTTCGCTTCCCTTACCCCACCCCTCTCACCCCCCTCCCTTCCCCTCTCCCCCACCCCTTCCCCTACCCCTCTGTCCTTCTTCCACCACTCCTGCTACCCCTCCCCCCCTCCCTCCCTCCCTCCCCTCTCTTCCACTTCTCTCTCCCCCCACCCCTCTCCCCCTCCAATTCCACTCTCCACCTCCCTCCACACTCTTCCCCCTCTCCCTCCTCATTCCCTTACCGTGCACAGTCTCTGTTTTTAAGAAGGAACTACAGATGCTGGAACATCAAAGGTAGACATAAAAAAAAGCTGGATAAACTCAGCGGGTGCGGCAGCATCTATGGAGCGAATTGAATGGTCAACGTTATTGGCCGAAACCCGGAAGAAGGGTTTCGGCCAAAAACGTTGCCCTTTTCCTTCGGTCCATAGATGCTGCTGCACCCGCTGAGTTTATCCAGCTTTTTTGTTGTTGTACCAGCCTCTCTCTCTCTCTCTGCCCTCATGCACGCCCACTCCAACCCCTCCCCCCCCCCCCTTCACCTCTCTCCCCCATCGTCTTTTCCCCCCCCCCTCCCCCTCTCCCTCTCCACCCTCCTCCTCCCCTTCCTCACAAAATATTTTTTATGGGGGCGGGTCCTCAGTGTGTGTGACTGTTTGTGGAGGCGGCCACGCGCTCTCCATTCAAGAAGACGCTCATCTGTTTGTGGAGGCGCGTGCTTAGTATGTGACCAAAGATCTTATAGCGGAGCTCTCCGCTACAAGATCTTTGTGTGTGACGACACACGCTCCCCCCCCCCCCCCCCCCTTTGGTGCAGGAGGCGCACGCAGCATCTGAACGCTCAGCGAATATTCGAATTCTTCACTAACCGTCATTCTGACTTTGCTTGTGAAGAGAAAAGTCCTGAATTGCATTTGTCTGATGCAGGAAGATTGTTCCCGATGTTGGAGAAGTCCAGGACAAGCGGGTCACAGTTTAAGGATAAAGGGGAAATCCTTTAGTACTGAGATGTGGAAAACGTTTTTCACACAGATAGTGGTGAGTCTCTGGAACTCTCTGCCGCAGAAGGTAGTTGAGGCCAGTTCATTGGCTATATTTAAGAGGGAGTTAGATGTGGCCCTTGTGGCTAAAGGGATCAGGGGGTATGGAGAGAAGGCAGGGATGGGATACTGAGTTGGATGATCAGCCATGATTATATTGAATGGTGGTGCACGCTCGAAGGGCCGAATGGCCTACTCCTGCACTCCCCCTACCCCTCCCTGCCCACTCTTCCACTTCTATCCTCTTACCCGACGCCTCTCCCTCCCCCACCCCTCTCTCTTCCGCTCCCTTCCCCTCTCGCCCACCCCTTCCCCTCTGTCCCTCTTCCACCACTCCCCCGTCCCTCTTCTACCACTCCCGCTACCCCTCCCTCCCTCCCTCCCCACTCTTCCACTTCTCTCCCACTCTCTCCTCCCCCTCTCCACACCCATCCCTCTCTACCCCACCCCCTTCCCTCTCTACCCCACCCCCTTCCCTCTCTCCCCCCACCCCTTCCCCCTATCCCTCTGTCCCTCTTCCATCACTCCCGCTAACCCTCTCCTCCTCCCTCCCCACTCTTCCACTTCTCTCCCCCTTCCCCTCCACTCTCCCTCCCCACTCTTTCCCCTCTCTCCCCCCACCCCTCTCCCCATACCTCCCTCCTCCCCTCCCTCCCCATCCCCCCTCCCCCACATCTCTCTCCCCATCTCTTACCCCCTACCCCGCTCTCCTTTCCCTCCCAAATCTATCCCGTTTCTTCCTCCTCCTGTTCCCTCCCTCCCCTCTTCTCAACCCCCCCCCCCCCCCCCCCCCACAAACGCCGTTGGGGAAACAGACTTTCGATTTGTTCCCGCCGTGCGATGTCACAATGCCCGATGCTCGCAGATGTCCAATCGCGATGCCCGATGCTCGCAGACGTCCAATCGGAATGGATCCATTTACATGTACGGCTTCTGGCCGCATTTCTTCCTTTGATTCCCTGCAACTCCGAAACCAGACGCAGATTCGCCGACATCTTTTCAATTTCGGTAGACATTTCACTTTTCTTTCTAAGTATCCGCACCTCATTACATTTCATATGAATAAAGACTGGATAGACTCGCCTTGTACTTGCTAGATTTTAGAAGATTAAGGGGGTATCTTATAGAAACGTATAGAATTCTTAAGGGGTTGGACGGGCTAGATGCAAAAAGATTGTTCCGGATGTTGGGGAAGACCAGAACAAGGGGTCAATGATTAAGGATAAGGGGGAAATCTGAATCGCCGACATCTTTTCCATTTCGGTAGAGATTTCACTTTTCTTTCAAAGTATCCGCACCTCATTACATTTTGTCGTGTTTAAGTGCACGTTTTAAATCAAATCCTTCTCCCCCCCCCCCCCCCCCCCCCCCCCCCAATATTTCAAAAATAAACTGGCTTCTCACCCATAGAATCAGCACCAGCCCCAGCCCCTGGTGAACGTTCCATCGTGTGATGTCACAATGCCCGATGCTCACAGATGTCCAATCGGAATGGATTCATTTACATATGCCTTTGCAGGAGCACAAGCACTTGGTGAACGTTCCATCGTGTGATGTCACAATGCCCAATGTTCAAATACATTGTTGCCATAGAGGGAGTACAGAGAAGGTTCACCAGACTGATTCCTGGGATGTCAGGACTTTCATATGACGAAAGACTGGATAGACTCGGCTTGTACATGCTAGAATTTAGAAGATTGAGGGGGGATCTTATAGAAACGTACAAAATTCTTAAGGGGTTGGACAGGCTAGATGCAGGAAGATTGTTCCAGATGTTGGGGAAGTCCAGAACAAGGGGTCACAGTTTAAGGATAAGGGGTAAATCTTTTAGGACCGAGATGAGAAAAACATTTTTCACACAGAGAGTGGTGAATCTCTGGAATTCACTGGCACAGAAGGTAGTTGAGGCCTGTTCATTGGCTGTATTTAAGAGGGAGTTAGATGTGGCCCTTGTGGCTAAAGGGATCAGGGGGTATGGAGAGAAGGCAGGTACAGGATACTGAGTTGGATGATCAGCCACGATCATATTGAATGGTGGTGCAGGCTCGAAGGGCCGAATGGCCTACTCCTGCACTTAATTTAAATGGGTCTATGTTTCCCTCTTATCACCCCTCTCCCTCTCCCACCCATCCCTCTCTCCCCCACCCCCCTTCCCTCTCTACGCCACCCCCTTCCCTCTCTCCACCCTCTCTCCCTACCCCCTTCCTCCTCCCCATCTTCCCCATCCCCCCTCCCCCACATCTCTCTCCCCATCTCACACCCCCTACCCCGCTCTCCTTTCCCTCCCAAATCTATCCCGTTTCCTCCTCCTCTCCCCTCCCTCCCCTCTTCTCACCCCCCCCCCCCCGCAAACGCCGTTGGGGAAACAGACCCAACGGGTCTGCACTTGGTCTAGTTCATTTATAAATTCCTTGGCATGCATACATTGTGGAGGATTGTATGAACATGTCTGTGACAGAAAATTGGTTGACAGATAATGCTATCTGCAACCTAAATGAAACCTCCATTCTGACTTTTCCTTCCATTACTTTTCTGTTCAGATCTCAGACCACCATTAACCTTGCTCATGCATTAATAATTCCATTGTCTCAACCATAGATCATTGCCATCTTTGAATACTCCATTATATTGATTCCTCTTTCCCAAAGCCACAGAGAAGTAATCTGCCCTTCCTCATGCAACTTTGTTTGCCTCCAACTCCTCCTCGTCAACATTCAGCAGGGTGGAACTATGCCGATCTGGGTCAATTCTCACACCTTAGAATTCCCCTGCAGGCTGATCGTCTAATGTTCACAACATTATTGCTGGTGCCAACCAAGAATTCATTGTTGCCCCTTCCTTGATTTTGTTATCGACAGGCTTCCCTGTGGCATCCATCATCTAAAAACAACTTGTCAACATTTTCTACAACTATATGTTGTAAAACTCAAACGAAACATCTTTTGTCATTAGCCACAGCCTTCATTGCTCTCTTTAAAAATTGTGCAAAAACAGAATCAGACTGTTAGCAACCTGAGTCATACTTGACCATGAGATGAACTACAGGTTTTCTTTTACTAACTTCTCTGTAAAATAACTTGACATAGTTCGCTAAGCTTAAATTAGATTAGATTAGATATAATTTATTGCCACACAGCCAGGCTGGTGGAAATTTGAGTTGTCTGCAGCGATACAATAATAAAGAACACACAACCACAATAAAACTGTAACACAAACATCCACCACAGCATTCATCACTGTGGTGGAAGGCACAAAATTTGGCCAGTCCTCCTCCATTCCCCCCCCCCCTCCCCGTGGTCAGGACCAGAGTCAGTCCAGGATCGGCTCTTCCTCACCGGAGACCGCGGCTTTAAGTTGTTGTAGGCCGCAGGCCGGCGGTCAAGTTTAAAGTCCCCGCCGCAGCCAGAAGCACCGTAGACTGCAGGGCCAGCGGTCGAAGCTCCCCTCCAGGGGTGATGGTAAGTCCATGCCGGACCCGCGGTAGAAGTCGGCCGCGGGCCGGCAGTGATGGCTTCTTCTTCCCCCGGGTCCCCAACGTGAGATCCCGGGCTGTAGACGCCGCACCAGCTGGAGCTCTGCAGACCGCGGCTTCAGGCCGCGACTTCAGGCTGCCGGCTGCCCCGGGCCAGCGAAACGGAGCGCTCCCCTCCAGCGAGGGCTCACCCGCTCCACGCCGAGAGTCCACACTGCGCCCGCCGCTGAAGCCCCGGGCGCGTCTCCGGGAAAGGCTGCGTCGATCCTTGATGTTAGGCCACGGGGGAGGCGACCTGGAAAAACTCGCCTCTCCGTGGAGGAGGCGACCGAAGCGGTTCCCCCCTTACCCCCCCCCACACCACCCCCCACATAAAACACACAAATAAACATTAAATACAGACTTTAAAACATACTAAAAAAATAAAAAAAGGTTGAAAAACTGACGAGCTGCATAACATGGCTGCTGCCAGAGCAGCGCCCCCTATAAAGATCTATAAAAATCACTGCATAAGTAATACCATTGTTGAATCTGAAGGGCCTGTCCCACTTGGGCATCATTTGCGTGTCACACAGGTGGCGCACAAAGATTTTGTGAACCCCAAAATCCTGGGGCGCCGCGAGCGACTGCGCGTCACTGCCTACGCCACCACGTCTCACCACGCGCCATGCGCGCATCACGACGCGTAAATGATGTCGCGTAAATGACGTGCAAATATCGCCCAAATGGGATAGGCCCTTAACATTTCACCGGAACTGAATGTTGATGACTCAATAAGTACTTACTGTGTACGTTATAACTGCTAGCATCCCAATCAAGGTCAATGTGCTTATGGAGAAAGACAAGGCAGCCAAACCATCTGTGAACAAAAAATTCAAGTACCAACTTTATTAACAGCAGCTCATTTCTTGACAAGTTAAAATGTACAGCGCTTTAATCAGTAATATGGGAAAGGTAAACTGGCTTTAACATTGACCCAAATTTTGTGAGCAATAGAAGCACAGGGCTGAAAATCTAAAACCGTTCTGACAAAGAGTTTGGGACCCAAAACAATAAATGCTACTCTTTCCACAGATGGCATCTGACCTGTTGAATGTTTCCAGCATGTTCTTCATTTACTAATGAAGTAGACTCTCAGCTGTTTTCAAGAAAATGAATACAAATTTAGGTATAAACACCCAAGTAATTAAAAAAAGCAAAAAAACTTTTAATTCATGGACATTTCATGGTATTTTCATGGTCATTTCATGGTATAAAACACATTCAACAAGGCTTCTGTGTATTTTAGAATAAGAATAGTGTAAGTTGTTGGATTTTGATGGTGTCGTGCATCCACTGCAAAATCTGCAAAAATGTTCCATTTGGGAAGTAAGGAATCATGATCTCTGTTTCTGCTGTGTGGAGTTTGCATGTTCTTCCTAAGATCGTGTGTTTCCTCTACATGCACTGGTTTGCTCTCACATCCCAATGTTGTGCAATTGATGGGTAACTTAAGATGGATTTAATGGGAATGTGGTGGATAAAATAGGGTTAGTAGGATTAGTGTGGAGGGCGCATGATGATTAGCATGGTCTTTGTGGGCAAAGGACGTGCTTCTACATGATCATTAACAACAATTTTTGATATCTGCTTTCAGCTAGGCTGCACAAATGAATGATGTTGTTGATTTTTCAAAGAAGGTGATATGCACAATTTAATCGCAATTAAACTTGCAAATTCAATACAACTGAACAAAAAATCTTGAGAACATATTGAGGTTAAACCATTTTTAAAATAGGGAAAGAAACAGGAGCAGTCCATTATAAAATTAAAAAGAGGCTGTAGTATTAATATTTATTAATATTAAAAAGGCTGTAGTATTAATATTTATGCACCAAATAAAACACTATGGTATCAATTGCATTTCCATGCAACTTGATTGAAACAGTAAATCGTCTGCTGGTAGATTTTAAGCAATCGTCAAACATCAGATTGCACTTCCAAAATAGAAAATGGGACACAAAACTCTTGAAATAAGGTCATGCAATAAATCTGGTTATATTAATAGTATGATAAATCAGTCGTAACCTTTTTTTACTCCTCACTGAAATATAGATTTCGACATTTGGTTAATCACTTTGCTTAATTATGATTCTCTTCCATAATACATTGGGCCCAAGACTGCTCTTCCCCTTCTCACCCATCTCAACAATCCTTCTGTATCTTACATCAGCCTCAATGACGGTTTATGCCAAAGCATTACTTTATCTAGATTTACTAGAATGTTGCCTGGGTTTCAGCAACTAAGTTACAGAGAAAGGTTGAACAAGTTAGGGCTTTATTCTTTGGAGCGCAGAAGGTTAAGGGGGGACTTGATAGAGGTTTTTAAAATGATGAGAGGGATAGACAGAGTTGACGTGGAAAAGCTTTTCCCACTGAGAGTAGGGAAGATTCAAACAAGGGGACATGACTTCAGAATTAAGGGACTGAAGTTTAGGGGTAACATGAGGGGGAACTTCTTTACTCAGAGAGTGGTAGCTGTGTGGAATGAGCTTCCAGTGAAGGTGGTGGAGGCAGGTTCGTTTTTATCATTTAAAAATAAATTGGATAGTTATATGGATGGGAAAGGAATGGAGGGTTATGGTCTGAGCGCAGGTATATGGGACTAGGGGAGATTATGTGTTCGGCACGGACTAGAAGGGTCGAGATGGCCTGTTTCCGTGCTGTAATTGTTATATGGTTATATGGTTATATGGTTATCTATAGATAGACACAAAACGCTGGAGTAACTCAGTGGGACAGGCAGCATCTCTGGAGAGAAGGAATGGGTGACGTTTCGGGTCGAGACCCTTATTCTGTCTGAAGAATCTATATTCGTCATCCATTCCTTCTCTCGAGAGAGATACTGCCTGTCATGCTGAGTTACTCCAACTTTTTGTGTCGATCTTCGGTATAAACCAGCATCTGCAGTTCCTTCCTACACATGACTTTACCTATATTGAATAGAGATCCAGCAGAGATGTTTAATGTATTAAAGATTAAACAAGTTTTGTTCATCAGTGCTCATGTTTATCAGTCCTCATATTTATTCAGTAAGCGTGCAATAATCACCAGGTGCAATCATTGATCAATTCGCATTGATTTTTAAATACTAAATCCAATACACTATCCACACTTTCATGTTGTATTGGGAAATTAGTACAGATTATATTTTCTTTTGGACTTCCGAGTTTTTACCTTTATACCTCTAAATTAAATCCACTGTTTATGAAATAATTACAAATACCATTTAATTATATCATAACAGCAGAGAGATTATTGCATTTAACGTATATTTAAAAATAGACAGTAGCCGTAGTGTGCAGTTCCGGTTGGCAAAAATGTGATTTCTCTGAAGAGGGTCCAGAAGAGATGCGCCAGTTGCTGGTTTGGAGTATTTCAACCATGTAGACAAATGATGCACACAGTCTGTGTTGGGGAGCAGAGAGAGAGACACAACTGAGGTTGATAAAGTTATGGAGGGCATAAAGAGGGTAGATAATAAAAAATATTTCCTCCAAGCAAAGATGTCTATAACAGAGGATTAAGTGGCAAGAGATTTAAAAGAGAAATATTTTTTTTATCCATATGATTAAAATCTGGAATACTGTGGGGATAGTGGATAGCGTATTATTAGTAAGTCATAAAGTCGATGTTATGACAGTTCGGGTAATAGGAATTCGCCCTTACAGAATTCACATATCACAAGCAAAGTATTGGAATATTGGGGTACAGAATAAAAAATTGACCGAAAAAAATTGATGTGAACAAAAGTAAATGAACAAACACAAAATGTGTTTTTGTTTCAACTCTTATTTCTTGATACATGCGCAGAAGATATCGCTTCACAATAAGGAAATAAATTATGCGAACTGAATCCTTGGAATGGAGCACGCACCCCTCCTCCTAAACCGTAACGTGGGGCAGCATGCATGTAGATGGACACATGAAACGTCAAGGTATCAAAAGCTACAACCAGTGTACTGGAACTGCTAATAATTTCATAAATATGTGGACATATGTCAGCTTTGGATAAAACAAAGAATAATCCCAAGAGATTCAACAAGTAGGCAGACATTCATCAAGCACTGGAGGAGCTGCATGGTGTGGTCAAACACCAGTTGGCGTACCCCAATGCCTTTCCTGTCTGGTCACATCCAGGGACCTCAAAGCCAGCTTGAAGAAATCACTCCCTAACAACCACCAGCTCATGTCCTGCAGCACCAGAGGATCAGATACCCTTGACTACTGCTATTCTAACATCGTTGATGCCTGTCGCACGATCCCTTGCCCTCACTTTGCAAATTCGGAATACTTGGCTGTGTTTCCTCTTCCTGTGTATAGGCAGTGACTGAAGAGTGCAGTCCCAGTGCGTTGAGGACGGCACAGAGCTGGTCAGGTGGGTTGGGTGGGGGGGGGGAGGGAGGCAGAGGAATGACTCTGGGATTACTTGGTGAACTGGGCAATGTTCAAACATTCGGCAACAGACCAAATGCATGAAAGTTGTTACTGACTTTATAGGGAAATGTGTGGTGGGGCGTATCCCCATGAAAACATTCCAAGTGTTCCCCAAACTAAAGCCTTAGATGTAGATCAGTGACACATGTTATGAGTCATATTTTGTAGCTACGCCCACTAGTTTAACAGAAAGCCTCCCTGCCTTTTTCTCACACTTTTAGAGTAATGGCTAGTATGAAGTTAGCTATGCTGTAACGTTAATAAAGTCTTTGGACCTTAATCACAGTGTGAGACTTTGGTTATTCCAACAGTAGAATCACAACATGGTGTCAGAGTGGACGGACTCACTCCTTGCTTAATTATATTGCTTTTATTTTAGTTTCAGTGATATTGCAATGGCTTCTGCTCTCAGAAAACCAGAGATCATGGTATTTGATGAGGATCTTGCAGAATGGTGGCACGTATTTGAAGAGGATTTTTCAATTTACATTGAAGCAGCTCACCCTACTGCCGCTCCCAGTGTTCGAGCGTCAATTCTTCTTAATCTGGCAGGCACAGAAGCTGCTCGACGTGCCAGAAGATTTCACTATGAACGGCTCAATCTGACCCAGCTGGTGTCCAGATCGCTCCTGCTGAATCTATCCGAGAACCTGACTGCCTACTACGCAAATTCCGACAGTTATGTGAGTTACGTACTAACTTGGTCATGGAGAAGCATTTGTTCTTTATCGGAAGCCAGAAACAGGGAGAACCTGTGGAGATGTATGTCAGTGCATTGAAGCACATTGCCAATCGATGTGATTTCAGGGATATATGTGATAGCCTTGTCCGTGACCGTCTGGTTTATGTAGTCCACAATGATAAATTACGCGACGAGTTACTGCTGGATGCTGAGCTTACTCTAGAGACTGCTGAAAACCGCTGTAGCATTGATGAAATGGCTGATGCTCATACAAATATTTTAGGACACTCTGCTGGTCGTGAAATTAATGTTGCCGGTATGTCTTATCAAATCGCTGTTCTCAAGTGCTCGATACCTCTATTGTTAGATTAATAGACAATTGCTTTAACTGTGGGGGTTCACATGCTGCTGTTCGTGTCCGCTGCCATGCGTATGGAAAATTATGTCGATTTTGCAACAAAATAAATAATTTCTTCAAATACTGTCGTTCACGTAGCAACAGATTTCAAACAAGACAATCTGTTAATTCACTTGGCCATGAAAACCTGCTCTCAGAATGCTCTCAACCAGCTCCCATGGATTTGCAGGCTGCTGGCGAAGATTTCGACTTCGATGTACGTTCCTTGTCTGATTTAATGCATAAACAACTAGACCCCAAGGACGGTTTGCTCGTTAATGGCAAGAACTTTTATCTGAAAGTTGACACAGGCGCCAGATGCAATGTTATCTGTTTAGCTGTGTTTAAAAAGTTACAAAAAACAGAGACTTTCACTCCATCGGCTGCCTCCCTTATCCCATTTGCGGGAGGTCCAGTGCACCCTATCGGTCAAGTTGAGTTACGCTGCTGTCTTAACACGTGTCCACGACCTGTGTTTCAATGTGGTTCGTGAGAATGTGCCATCTCTACTAGGTGCCAACGCACGTCAAGACATGGGTCTTGTCTCTTTCAGCCCTTCTGTTTGTCATCTGACTACAGCCTGTGATTTTAGCCAACAAATCCTGACACAATACAAGATTTTGTTTGACGATAAGCTGGGCAGGTTGCCTGTTAGGTACACAATTACCATTGACCCTGAGGTGATTACAATTGTTCGTCCAGCTCATGAGATTCCCCATACTATGCGGGACCGTGTTCAAAGTGAACTTAACAGAATGGTGTCTCTAGGTGTGATTGCTCCCGTCGCTGACCCCTCGGATTGGGTTTCCACCGTGGTCGTGGCAACGAAGAGGAATAAAGACGAAATACGGATTTATATTAATCTTAAGAACTTAGACACAGCCATTAAATGACCTCACTATCCCATGCGCACTGTGGACGAGATTGCAGCGCAGATGGCTGAGGCAACTGTATTCACAGTACTAGATGCCAAGAGTTCATTCTGGCAGATTTCGCTGGAACACCACTCCTCCAAGTTAACCACTTTCAGCACTCCATTTGGGCGTTATAGATTTCTTAGCATGCCTTTTGGCATAAGCTCTGCTTGTGAAGTATTTCAACAAGTTATGGAGCAGTTGTTTGCAGGCTATCCATGCCTATGTAGTGGATGACATCCTCGTTGCGGGACGAACTGTCGAAGTACACTGTGCTAATCTGACGAAGGTCCTGGATCGTGCCAAGGCCATCAACCTCAAGCTGAACCCTCAAAAATACAAATTCAGGGTAAGTGAGGTGAAATACATAGGCCAAGTGTTTACTAAAGATGGCTTAAAAACTGATCCGGCGAAAACCAGAGCTATCAACGAGCACCCGCAGACGTGCTCGGTCTACAAAGATTCCTTGGCATGGTTAACTACTTGAGCAAATTTATTCCGGACTTCAGCGAAATATCAGCCCCTTACACACAAAGACACTGCTTGGACCTGGCACGAGCAACAGCAGAGGGCGTTCGACACTCTTAAGCAGCAGATGTCTTGTGCTCCTACTCTCGCTTACTTTGATCCTAAATGACTTGTGACACTACACAACACGGACTAGGCGTAGCATGTCTTCAAAATGACAGTAGCGGCCATAAGCTTGTTGCCTATGCCTCGCGCACTATGACTGACACAGAACAACGATATGCCCAAATTGAGAAAGAGTTGTTGCCGGTTGTTTTTGCCTGCAAGAAATTTAATGACTTTATCTTCGGACATACGGTCACGATTGAAACTGACCACCAACCTCTGCTCAGCATCTTTATCAAACCGATTCATGCCTCTTCAGCCCACCTACAGCAGATGTTGCTGCAACTTCAAAAATATGACATTGTTCTGATCTACAAACGTGGTAAGGATATGCACCTGGCTGACACTCTCTCGCGTGCACCCCTGAAGACCTGTGAGGGTCGGCCCTCGCCGGATGATGACTTTGTCGTAATGACTGTGTCTTTTATTCCCTCATCCTTTGTGGAGGATTTGGTTGCTCACACTGCTGCTGACAGTACTTTACGGTCGCTTGCCTCCATCATTAAGCACGGCTGACCAGACAAACACTACAACGTTCCGCTGCCATTTCGGCCTTTCTTTGCTGTCTGTGATGAGCTAGTGCTGCAGGATGGCATTATTGTAAAAGGATACAAGGCTGTGGTCGCTGCTTTGCTGCACAGCAAGTATTTTAATGCTGTCCACGCAGGGCACCCAGGTGCTGAAGCTACCGTCCTACGGGCAAGAAACATGTTTTACTGGCCTGGCATGGCCGAATACATCACCGAGAATGTGGCGTCCTGCTCAGTGTGCCACAACTTGGCACCTCACCAACAAAAGCAACCACTTCTTTCACATCCGGTTCCTGCACTCCCGTGGTCTACAGTGGCAACTGACATATTTGAGTGGCATGACAAGCAGTACCTGGTACTCTTCGATTCGTTTTCAGGATGGTTTGACATTGATTTTCTTAGCAGCCCCACTTCTCGCGGGATGGTTTCGAAACTTGCTCGCCATTTTTCAGTCCACGGAGCTCCGGGCATACTGATAACGGCAGTCAATTTACCAGCCAACACTTCAATGAATTTGCTGTACGCTGGAATTTTCGCCACAATACCAGCAGCCATGAATATCCACAGTTGAATGGACAAGCTGAGCGGGCTGTCAAGAATGCCAAACAGCTCATGGAACGTTCATACAGAGCTAATTCTGATGTGTTCCTGGATCTACCCAACTTACACAACATTCTTATAGAAACTTACAAAATTCTTAAGGGGTTGGACAGGCTAGATGCAGGAAGATTCCCGATGTTGGGGAAGTCCAGGACAAGGGGTCACAGCTTAAGGATAAGGGGGAAATCCTTTAAAACCGAGATGAGAAAAACTCTGCCACAGAGGGTAGTTGAGGCCAGTTCATTGGCTATATTTAAGAGGGAGTTAGATGTGGCCCTTGTGGCTAAGGGGATCAGAGGGTATGAAGGCAGGTACGGGATACTGAGTTGGATGATCAGCCATGATCATATTGAATGGCGGTGCAGGCTCGAAGGGCCGAATGGCCTACTCCTGCACCTAATTTCTATGTTTCTATCTCCAGCTACCCCATTTTGGGTTCACCTGCTGAACGTTTATTGTCGAGGCAGACCCGAGCCATGGTGACTGTGGCGGATCAGGCATTGATCCCACGGGTGGTTCCACCATTGGAAGTCCAGTCCAGGTTATAACAAAAGCGTGACATTCAAAAACAGTGGGATGACAAAACGAGTAGGCCGCTGCCACCATTAACCAAGTTTAGTGGTTAGTTTCCAGACTGACAAAGGCCATGACCGTATCGGTGTTATTTCTGGAACTGCTTCTGAGCCATGCTCATATCTGGTCAGTGCCGATGGCGGCACCTACAGGCATAACAGACAACATATCCTGCCTGTGAATGAGCCAGCTCCACCACCGTACTATCACGACCGTACAAGTGTACTTCCGTTCGTGTCCAGCGGCATTGATCCGCCTACACCAGCACAACAACCCGCTTCTGCTGCTTTGCCAGTGGCGACACCCCCTCCGCCTGTGCCACCGTCTTCATCACCAGGAATGTTGGTTCAGTCTCCCTCACCTGTGAAACCACCCACCCTGTCCCCGGTGGGGAAAAACAGAGATGGTCTTTATCGCACATGTGCTGGTTGTGTTTGCAAGCCCACTGAAGTACCCGGGCTATGTTTGACTTTCCTCCAGCTTATTATCAATTGCTATGCATGCCTTATTTAGTCAATGGTTTTGTACTGACATTTAATTCTTTAAGAGGGAGGATGTAGATCAGTGACTCATGTTATGAGTCTTTGTAGCTACGCCCACTAGTTTAACAGAAAGCCTCCCTGCCTTTCTCTCTCACTTATAGAGTAACGTGCTAAGATGAAGTTACCTATGCTGTAACGTTAATAAACTCTTTGGCTCTTAACAGCAGAAGCTCATCATTAGATAAACCAAGAGGTCCGCAATCTTCTGAGGCCCAGCCCTTGGGTATTCAAGATATTCAAGTTCCAACGTTCCAGTGCCAGGTAAAACCTCAAGTTTTCATTCAAAATTCTATCCATATCCCCATTTCTACATATTCGCTGAAAACAAATCTCTACGTGGTGTTCAATATTCTTTAAACATTACCTCTCAACTCCCCAATACTCTGATGAATTTTCTATTATTATCGCACAACTGCCACAGAAACCTAAAACATTTCAATCTCAGTCTCAAGACACAAATGGCAACTTATTCAAAATGTTATCTTTGCTTATAACCAGTTATTCACTATCTTGCACTGCCATCATTTTTGTTCAAAATGTCTTCCTGATGCTGTCTCCTGTGCATTGATTTAAAATGTACGTATCTATGTTCCTCCATAACTTTGCTCCACCTTAAATCAAGCCTTCCATTACTTCATATTCCAGACTATACTTTCGATCTTAGAATCTTATCACCTACTCCATTATTACTGTAGTTTCAAATATTTTGTTCACATTCAAAGCCTTTTAAAAAATCTTGCAACCCATATTTGACCATGTTTGCCTCACCTTTACTGCCGCAAAAAAATTGTTTTTTTTTTACAATAAACTTTACATCTAAAATTAGATGCTGTCTGACCTGCTGAATTACTCCAGCGTTGTGTTTTATTTTAAATATTTATAAAGGTCCTTTCTTATCTCCCAGAAGTCTAAACAACTTTGCAGCAATCAAGATCAAGAG
This sequence comes from Amblyraja radiata, assembly GCF_010909765.2. Classification (NCBI taxonomy): domain Eukaryota; kingdom Metazoa; phylum Chordata; class Chondrichthyes; order Rajiformes; family Rajidae; genus Amblyraja; species Amblyraja radiata. The sequence goes on from NC_045960.1 coordinate 101,597,094, forward strand.
ATCAAGAGACATTTATTGTCACATGCACCAATTGGTACAGTGAAATTTGGGGTCACCATACAGCCATACGAATAAAATAAAACACAACACACGATAGACTTTACTTTCAAAATATACATTTATTTTCAAAATATAGTTACTGTTGTAATGGGGAAAAATACAGATCAACTGACACTCTAAGTTCCTCAAATGGAAATTAAATAAATTCTTGGAAATCTGTTTTTGGTATTGCTTCATGATTGAAATGTGCACTGAGAAACAGTGAAAAGCTTTGTTTGCATACTATTCAGTCAAAGCAGACCATATACGAGTACAATTGAGCCTTACACCAGTACATGTCGTGCCAAGAGAAAAATATCAGAGTGCAGAATGTAGTATGACAATATTAGGGCATTATAATTAAAGAGAAGACGTCTAAGGTCCAAAAACAGGTAGGTTGAAAGATTAGGACTGCATCCTAGCTAATGGGAAGATTGTTCAATAGTCTGATAATAGCACGGAAGAAGCTGTTCCTGAGCCCTATGGTACGTGCTTTCAAGCTTTTGTATTTTCTGCCTGACAGCAGAGGGGAGAAGAGGGAATGACCAGGGTATAAAAGGCCCTTGACTATGATGGCTGCTTACCTGAGGGAGCATTGAGCGTATATGGAGTCGATGGTAAGGAGAGCATTATGTGTACATAATGGGGTACATACACAACTCTCTGCAACTTTCTACAGTCTTGGGCAGATCTGTTTCTAAACCAAACTGAGATGCATTCTTAGAGAATGCTTTGTACGGTGCATTTGTAGAAGTTGAAAAGTGCTGCTGGAGACGTGGCAAACTTCCTTTGTATTCTGAGAGGTTCAGACATTGGCGTATTTTCCTAGGCTGTAGCTTGAATGTGGATCTTTACACCTGGGAACCTGAAGCACTTGATTATCTCCACTCCAGCACCATTGACACTAATTGGGGCATGTACTCCACCTCGCTTCCTGAAGACAATAACTAGCTCCTTCACCTTACTGTCATTAAGGAGGAGGTTGTTGTCTTGACACCATGTTATCTCGCTGTCTATCTCCTACCTGTACTGCGTCTCATCATTATTAGACATCCAGCCCACTACAGTGGTGTAATGTATAAACTTGTAAATGGAGTGAGAGCAGAATTTGGCCACACAGTCATGAGTGAGTTATGAGTATAACAGGTGAGAATGCATCCTTGCAGGTTACTGGTGTCGAGAATTATCATGGAGGATGTTTTGCTGCCAACTGTGTCTATGAGTCAGGAGGTAATGAATCCATTGGCAGATGGGGGTGCTGAAATCTATTCCAGGAGCTTAGAGATGAGTTTGGTTGGTTTTCTAGTGTTGAAGGTGGAGCTCTATTCAAAAAATAGGTGCCTTTATTAGGTGTTTTCTATGGTTTGTAAGAAAGATCATTTTGGTATCATTATTATGTAACCTTCATAACATTTTATTTTGTAAGGCAATTTAGAACACTAAGGAACTGTGTCATGTCTCCAACAATTCTTATCAACTTCTACAGAAGCACTGTAGAAAGAATCGAGATAGAGCATAACTTGGTATGGTGACCACTCTGCCCAAGACCAAAATAAATTTCAGAGACGTGGATGTAGTCCAGTCCATCACACTAACCAACCTCCCCTCACATCCACACCATCTATACTTTGTGTAGAAAAGAACTGCAGATACTGATTTATACCAAAGATAGACAGCGTTGTCTCTCGGAAAAGCAGTCACCAAGTACACCTCGGTCATTCCCTCTTCCTCCCTCTCCCATTCAGCAGAAGATACAAAAGCTTCTAAGTATGTACCACCATATTCAGGAATAGCTTCTTCTTTGCAATTAACAGACGACTGAACAGACCGTAGTGTCCTGTTCTCCCAACTGGCCTAATTATGTCCATTGCCCTTTTCTAAATTTGCATTTTTCTGTGGCTGTAACATGCTATTCTACATTTTGGTATTTTACTCTTTGCACTACTTGTTATACTTGTGATAGACACAAAATGAAGGAGCAACTCAGCAAGTTAGGCAGCATCTCCCGAGATGCTGCCTGACCCACTGAGATACTCCAGCATTCAATAGACACAAGACAATAGGTGCAGGAATAGGCCATTCGGCCCTTTGAACCAGCACTGCCATTCATTGTGATCATGGCTGATCATCCCCAAGCAGTACTCCGTTCCTGCCTTCTCCCCATATCCCCTGACTCCGCTATCTTTAAGAGCCCTATCTAGCTCTCTTGAAAGTATCCAGAGAACCGTCCTCCACCACCCTCTGAGGCAGAGAATTCCACAGACTCACAACTCTCTGTGAGAAAAAGTGTTTCCTCGTCTCTGTTCTAAATGGCTTACCCCTTATTCTTAAACTGTGACCCCTGGTTCTGGACTCCCCCAACATCGGGAACATGTTTCCTGCCTCTAGCGTGTCTAAACCCTTAACAATCTTATATGTTTCATTGAGATTCCCTCTCATCCTTCTAAACCCCAGAGTGTACAAGCCCAGCCGCTCCATTCTCTCAGCATATGACAGTCCCGCCATCCCGGGAATTAACCTTGTAAACCTACTCTGCACTCCCTCAATAGCAATAATGTCCTTCCTCAAATTAGGGGACCAAAACTGCACACAATACTCCAGGTGTGGTCTCACTAGGGCTCTGTACAACTGCAGAAGGACCTCTTTGCTCCTATACTCGACTCCTCTTGTTATAAAGGCCAACATGCCATTCGCTTTCTTCACTGCCTGCTGTACCTGCATGCTTACTTTCATAGACTGATGAACAAGAACCCCCAGATCCCGTTGTACTTCCCCTTTTCACAACTTGACGCCATTTAGATAGTAATCTGCCTTCCTGTTTTTGCTGCCAAAGTGGATAACCTCACATTTATCCACATTAAACTTAATCTACCATGCATCTGCCCACTCCCCCTACCTGTCCAAGTCACCCTGCATTCTCATAGCATCCTCTTCACAGTTCAGACTGCCACCCAGCTTTGTGTCATCTGCAAATTTGCTAATGTTACTTTGAATCCCTTCATCCAAATCATTGATGCTGCGGTCCCAGCACCGAGCCTTGCGGTACCCCACTAGTCACTGCCTGTCATTTTGAAAGGGACCCATTAATCCCTACTCTTTGTTTCCTGCCTGCCAACCACTTCTCTATCCATGTCAGCACTCTACCCCCAATACCATGTGCCCTAATTTTGCCCACTAATCTCCTATGTGGGACCTTATCAAATGCTTTCTGAAAGTCCAGGTGCACTACATCCACTGGCTCTACCTTGTCCATTTTCCTAGTTACATCTTCAAAAAATTCCAGAAGATTAGTCAAGCATGATTTCCCCTTCGTAAAGCCATGCTGACTCAGACCGATCCTGTTACTGCTTTCCAAATGTTCGGCTATCTCATCTTTTATAATTGACTCCAGCATCTTCCCCACCACGGATGTCAGGCTAACTGGTCTATAATTCCCTGTTTTCTCTCTCCTGCCTTTCTTAAAAAGTGGGATAACATTAGCTACCCTCCAATCCACAGGAACTAATCCTGAGTCTATAGAACATTGGAAAATTATCACCAATGCGTCCACGATTTCTAGAGCCACTTCCTTAAATACCCTGGGATGCAGACCATCAGGCCCTGGGGATTTATCAGCCTTCAGTCCCATCAATCTACCCAATACCATTTCCTGCCTATTGTGGATTTCCTTCAGTTCCACCATCACCCCAGATCCTCTGGCCACTACTATATCAGGAAGATTGTTTGTGTCCTCCTTAGTGAAGACAGATCCAAAGTACCTGTTCAACTGATCTGCCATTTTCTTGTTCCCCATAATAAATTCACCTTTTCCGATCTACATTTCTCCCTCTCCAATTGTAGATTAAACCTGACCATTCCTTCCTACACATGTGTTACACTTGTTAGGGGTTGATTGTACAGTATGATGTGACTAAGGTTCAGATTTTTGTAAACTGTTGTATATAATCAAACAATATAGAAGTATGTTCATGGTACACCACAAGGTGCAATGACATTGTAATTGGATATCTGTATGAAAGACCGACAATTTCAATTGCAATCTGTTGATCTATGTTCACAAGCAAAAAACATGTGGGAACAAAATAAAATCTCATACGTTTTATTTTACAGATTCTGATCTAAGTTGGTAATTATTCATTGAATTGGTGACAGATGAGGTATATTACTTATTATTTTTGCTTTGAGCGGTGGAAGTAAAAAAATTCTATAATCAACCACAATCTGCTGAATTAATTTTGTACACTAAAAATAATCTGCAAATAGCAATATCATCATGGTTTATTTAGCGAATGCAAAGTCCTTTAGCCAAGCAGTTGCCTCTTGATCTGCTGTATGAAGGGTGACAAGTCCTCCTTTGAGTCTTTGTTGAGGGCATGCTTCAATGATGTGTTGCATTGTTTGCTGCTCTCCACAAGCACACCGTGGGGTTGGGCTGCTGCCCCATTTGTGAAGGCTGGCCAAGCAGGGGCCATGTCCAGTCCTGAATCTATTCAGCGTCGTCCACTGCTTCCTTGGGAGATTGGTGCCAGGGTGGGGTCTGACACCAGATGTTTATTTGGGACGTCCTTGGACACCCATTCCTTTTTCCAAGCTGATTGGATGGTGAAATCAGCTGGTGGTGGGTTCTTCCAAATTGGTTGTCTAGATGGAAGTCGAGCAGTGGGTGGGTTGAAGATGTCCATGTGAATTGGCAGGTGAGGGGAGTTTTTGGTCTTTTGGAGCATCCTTTGAGTGAGGACTACTCGCCGGATGTGTGGAGGGGCTATGTTGGATAGGACAGGGAGCCAGGGGAGTGGTGTTGAGCGGATTGTTCCTGTGATGATCCTCATTGTTGAGTTCAATTGGGTGTCCACATGGTGTGTGTGGGATGACCTGGACCAAACAGGGGCACAATATTCGGCTGAAGGAAATGCAAGGGCTAGTGCTGAAATGCGCAGTGTGGGGGCTGCTGCCCCCCACTTTGAGCCAGCAAGCTTACTGAGGAGATTGTTTCTGGACTTCACCTTAGCTGCTGTTCTTTTGAGATGTTCCTTGAAGGATAGGGTCCTATCAAGGGTCACTCCGAGGTAGATTGGAGTGGGGGCATACTTCAGTTTGGTCCTGCTCAGATAGATGTTTGGTTCTCTTGTGGCTTCTGCATTATGGAGGTGGAACACACTGGAGACCGTTTTTGCTGGGCTTGGTTTTAGGCGCCAGGTTTTGCAGTACTCGTCCAGTTTAGCAAGGTCTTCATTGAGCACCTGTTCCAATGTACCAAAATCTGGTGCTTGGAAGGCCAAACAGATGTCATCTGCATAGATGAATTTGCGGGATTTGGTGGTGGGTAGGTCATTTGTGTAAAGGTTGAACAAGGTTGGGGCTAAAACTGACCCTTGCGGGAGCCCATTCTTCTTCATGGTTAATAACATTGTAAAAGTAGAATGGAGATAATGCAAACTATCGACCATTTCAACGCCCACACCCTTTATGACGGCATGATGGTAGGCATAGATGTGGTAGGACGAAGAGTCAGTTTCTATGCTGTTCAAATCTATGACTGTGAATCAATACGGTAAAATGAATTTTCTACTTACGACTAGTTCCTAGCTCTTCAAAAAGAAGTTTCACCTTTTCCCATTCTGTGGAGTTTTGATTTGCTGGAACATTCAATGGAACAAAAGCACTGCAATAAAAAAAAAGATTAATTTTAGACATCATAACATATTTTGAATAATGAATATAAAAGGAACTATTCTAAGATGAATATATATTTTATTAAAAGAAGTTGCCTCAAAGTATCCTGGATAATTGATTTAAAATTTATCTTTAATCTTTCAATTTCATGACTTCAATGGTACAACTTAACGGTCTTTGGGAAAATAATAATTAACTAACAGGAACTAATTGTACAGAAATCTTTATGACATCCAATTTACATCATATTTTAAAATTATAGTTCACAGAAGTGAAACAGTTTTTCAACAGGAATTATCTAAATCATAAAAACCTCAATATTTTTTTATCACCCTCACACTATTGCAGAATAACTGCAGTTATGTTACTAAATGAAAACCATTTGAATTTAACCAAGTGCTATCCATTGAATTTTCAAAGTGTGGTGAAAAATAACTAGATGATAAATCCTTTATATATTGAATCAATTGAAAGGCAAGTTTGAGTTTAAGAATATGATGTCAATTTAAATAAAACTTGAAAAAGCATTAAATCTAGTTCCATTTAAGAGGGTATTTTATTTCCTAAATTCAAATTGTTCATCCTATTTTATTCAGTTTTCCCTTTGTTAATTTCAGGACTATTAGAGTTGTTTCCCCCTATCTTCACACAGTCCACAAAGGAGCATGCTGTCCAATAATTCAGTCAGCAACTGTATCCAATGACAAAACCTGCTAGATTAGTGTGTTTGTTACTTGACCATTGGTCAAATGTTCTTCAACTTTACCCTCTAAGTTATTGGCTGGAAAACAAACTGAAAGTAAGTATAACTCCAAGTCAGAAAAATAAGGTGTATCCAAAGAAACTAATAAAAATCTTCAGTGATGCAGCAAAAAAAACATCGGTGTATGCAATACAATAATCTTTAATGAGAGCAAAGCAAGTCTCAAAAAGCAATAGGAGTAAAATATCAAATTTTAGAAAGAAAGACACATTGTTCAAATACAGGAATATAATACTAACTTAAAAAAAAAATCAGAAATTGGATTACCATGTACCGCCATGCTAGAAAAACATCAAGATATTGAAATGATGAAGGGAATATTTACCATAATTATGGGACTCCAATTAAAAAGAGAGAAGGAAATCTGGGACAGCTTTCAGATCATAAAGATGATCGGGGTTTTCAAAAGCTGGAAGGGTTTTAAAACAAGAAACTGGGAAATCTTTCAGAGGCCTACCGGCAGCTTCTACCAAATTATCAGGCACTGACAAGTATTCCTCGCAAAGATGCCAACAAACTGGCTTTGTAGCCTTCTACTTGTCTTCTCTTGCAGGACTCTAGTAAGCATACCTACTGAATTGTGTGCAGTTTTGGTCCCCTAATTTGAGGTAGGACATTCTTGCTATTGAGGGAGTACAGCGTAGGTTTACAAGGTTAATTCCCGGGATGGCGGGACTGTCATATGCTGAGAGAATGGAGCAGCTGGGCCTGTACACTCTGGAGTTTAGAAGGATGAGAAGGAATCTCATTGAAACATGTAAGATTGTTAAGGGCTTGGACACACTAGAGGCAGGAAACATGTTCCCGATGTTGGGGGAGTCCAGAACCAGGGGCCACAGTTTAAGAATAAGGAGTAAGCCATTTAGAACGGAGACGAGGAAACACTTTTTCTCACAGAGAGTGGTGAGTCTGTGGAATTCTCTGCCTCAGAGGGCAGTGGATTCAGGTTCTCTGGATGCTTTCAAGAGAGAGCTAGATAGGGTTCTTAAAAATAGCGGAGTCAGGGGATATGGGGAGAAGGCAGGAACGGGGTACTGATTGGGGATGATCAGCCATGATCACATAGAATGGCTGTACTTGCTCGAAGGGCCAAGGTCCTGCTCCTGCACCTATTGTCTATTATCTCCCACCCCTAGAACTCATTGGACACTATGTCCTCAGGAATTCAGATGGCACTGATCTCAGCTGACTTATCTGGACTATTGGAATAGTAAGTGGCACATACACTATTTTTTCTCTTTTGGCAAACTTACACTTTCATTTGTATTTTCTTTTGTACATTACCTTGGAATTTAACAATCACAATGTTTCATCGATGTGAACTCAGCCAACATTGAAAACCCATTTTCTACCAATGCTCCTTTCTTCTCCTTTATTGAGGGTCAATTATTATATTCCCAGTGACTTTAACTGTACAATTGCTTCTGAGAAGTGTTGGTAGATCAACCCATCTTTAATTGATTAATCAATATGCTTCTCTTGGTGACCTTCAGTTTAGACTATGGCCTTGGTGCCTTTATTCTATTTGCAGGTCCTCTGGTATCAGAAGAGCCAATGTCAGATTTCATATGAACCTTGATACCATCCATACGCATATCATCTATATGCCACTTTCAAATGTCAAAAACATCAACTATCACCCTTAACATCTGGAAGATAGCAGCAGCATCACAGACACAGGCACAAACACACAAATTAAATTATAAACAAATTATATATAGATTACACATAACATTTCTAACTGTGCAAAAAAATAAGGCATTAGTGCAAAAACATGATTAGCAATAGTCCATGGTAGTGCACGAGGTGGAGCTTAGTGTTCCATTGTCGAGGCAGGATTAGTGTTGTGCAGATTGGTTCAAGAACCTAATATTTATAGGAAGATACCTGTCCCTGAACATAGTGGTGTGGGAATTCAGGCTTCTGTATCACCAGCCGGATGGTAGCAGTGAGAAGAGGGATTGACACGGAAGGTGGTGATCCTTAATGATTGGTGCTGCGTTCGAAAGGCAGTGTGTTTTACATGCTTTTGATGGAGGACAAGGCTGTGCCTATGATGAGCCAGGCTGAGTCCACCACGCTCTGCAGCCTCCTGAGATCCTGTGCGTTAGAATTGTCACACCAAGCAATGATGCAACCAGTTGGGTTTCTACTGTACATCTGTTGAGGTTTGTTGAAGTATTCAGACATTCCTCATGCTCCACAGTTGCTAGTTGGGTTGAACCTTATTAATTGAGGCAGACCACAACAAAACTTGATTTCTGCTTTGCTCTATCTTTAATTCTCTATCTAAGTTGTCAAGACAACAAACGCATTGCTTGAAGATGTCGATCAACCACCCTATAAGCTGTAGGTGGCAGGATAGACATCCAGATAATGCCTAGTAAAATCATCTTCAAACTCATCATTCACATAAGAAAATAAGAAAATAGGAGCAAGAGAAGACCATAACATCGATCAAGTCTGCCCTGCCGTTCAACATAATCATGGATATCTATGCTGGCCACAACTCTCTTCTGTGCTTGTTCCTCATAACCATCAATTCCTTGATCTGTCAGATATTTATCTAACGTAACCTTAAATATATCTCAAGATATAACCCCCATTATCCTGAGAGTTCGAAAATTCTAGAGATTCACGACAATCGCAAAATAATTTTAAAATGTAGTTATTTTTTCAATGTTCAAGCTCTTACTTTACAGTAATGTCCCCTTGTTTGGGAATCTTCCATGAGTGAAAACATCTCAACATCTACCCCGTGAAGTTTCCTTAGGATCTTATACTTGAATAAGATTGTCCCTCATCCTTCTAAACTTCAAGGAATACAGAACCAAGCTATCTTGATAAGACAATCCACTTATCCAAGGAATGTCTCCCAAGTTACTATATCTGTATATGTTATACCTACTGCCACCAATGTTACTATATCTGTTTTAGGTAAGGGGCCAAAACTATTCACACTATTCCAGGTGAGGCTTTGCCAACACCCTGTATAATTGTAACAAACACCCCTATTATTAAACTTGCCTTCTGTGCTACCTACCTGCTAACCTTTTGAGATTCATGCACCAGAACACTGAGATACCTCTGTACTTCACTCATTCAGTTTCTCTACATTTAGAAAAGAATCTACCCTTTGAATCCTCTTACCAAAGTGCATGACCTCACACTTCCCTACATTAAACTTTATTTTCCAGGTTTTTATCCACTCAATCTTTATATATCCCACTGCAGGGTCACAATCATATCATAATCATCATAATACTCCTTCCAATTATTTTTTTGTAGCATCGGCAAAAGTTGAAATTTGAAATGGCATTCCCTTTCCCAGTTCATTAATATGAACAGGAAACAATTGGAAGCCAAGAACCAACCCCTGGGGTACTCCACTAGATATGTCCCTCCATTCTAAAAAGTATCACTAGCTTGAGCTCTTAACATGCATCAGGCATATATGGCACCTTGTCCAATGTCTGTTATAAATCTAAATACACCACATCTGCAAGTTCCCATCTATCAACTCTCCCTGTCACATCCTCAAAGAATTTGAGGAAATTCGTCAAACACGATTTAACTTAACTTACTGTTGAACTAGATTTAATGCTATTCAGCCTTCCTAAAAAGGTTAGCTATAGATTATTGACTAAGTAGTGGGCAAAAACAGATATTAAACCAAGTGATCATTAGTGGCCTGCCTTGTCTTCCACCCTTTTTAACCAGGGAGTATTCACACTGGATGCTTTCAATCTTCTGGTATCCTCTCGGAATTTAGTATGTTTTGAAAATTATCAATCAATGGGTTCAGTATCTCTACAGCCACTTATCTTGAAATCATTGGGTGCAGGCCAATTGGATCCTGGCAATATATCTCCATTTATCAATAGACAATAGGTGCAGGAGTAGGCCATTTGCCCTTCGAGCCAGCACCGCCATTCAATGTGATCATGGCTGATCATCCCCAATCAGTACTCCGTTCCTGCCTTCTCCCCATACCCCCTGACTCTGCTATTTTTAAGAGCCCTATCTAGCTCTCTCTTGAAAGCATCCAGAGAACCTGCCTCCACCTCCCTCTGAGGCAGAGAATTCTACAGACACACCACTCTCTGTAAGAAAAAGTGTTTCCTCGTCTCTGTTTTAAATGGCTTACTCCTTATTCTTAAACTGTGGCCCCTGGTTCTGGACTCCCCCAACATCGGGAACATGTTTCCTGCCTCTAGCGTGTCCAAAACCTGAACAATCTTATATGTTTCAATGGAATCCCCTCTCATCCTTCTAAACTCCAGAGTGTACAAGCCCAGCCGCTCCATTCTCTTAGCATATGACAGTCCCGCCATCCCGGGAATTAACCTTGTAAACCTACGCTGCACTCCCTCAATAGCACGAATGTCCTTCCTCAAATTAGGGGACCAAAACTGCACTCAATACTCCAGGTGTGGTCTCACTAGGGCTCTGTACAACTGCAGAAGGACCTCTTTGCTCCTATATTCGATTCCTCTTGTTAAAAAGGCCAACATGCCATTCGCTTTCTTCACTGCCTGCTGTACCTGCATACTTACTTTCATAGACTGATGTACAAGGACCCCCAGATCCCGTTGTACTTCGCCTTATCCCTGTGAGTTTCTTTAATACAGGTGCACAACCTTTTATCCGAAAGCCTTGGGACCAGACACTTTTCGTAATTCAGAATTTGTCGGTCTTCGGAATGGAATTTTTTTAGCGTAGATTTTAATGGCTGGCTCAGTGGTAGAGTGCTCGGCTCATATCCGCAAGGTCGCGAGTTTGCGCCTTGATCCTGGCAGTTACTCGATCGCGAGTTTGAGTCTTCAATGTCGTTTTTTCTTGCAGAATAAATGTTTGTATGAAATACAGTGTAGGAGAAGTGTACTGACTGTGTGGGCAGAACTTTGGAAGTGATTGCCCACCAGTCTAAAAAGCCGCTGTGTCTCCCTGTCCCTGGGATAGCAGATGGCGATCAAACAGCACAATACCCCCCTCCCTCTCCAACTCCAGAGGAATCCGCTCCCCGATGGGCCGCTACCAAAGATCATAGAGGAGCTCCTCTATGATCTTTGGCCGCTACAGCGACAAGTGGCAGTTTGCCCACAGCCCGAGCTGCGCCCCCTCATCCGCCACCCCAAGAACAAGACGTACCTTGCACACCATCAGCTTCTGCCCCTACGTGTTCCTCTGGAGTTGGAGCGGGGCTGGGCTGGAGTTGCTGTTGGCTGTGGGTCTCTGGGATCTCCGTGCTTGCAGTGGGCCTGGGGGTCGGTGGGCAGCGGTGGGAGCTGTGGACCTACGGACCTACCTCCGTGGAGCTAGCCAGCTTCGGAGCGTGGAGAGTTGCGGGGGCGAGCTGCTGCGACCCGACTCCGGTGGATGGTGACACCGGGAGCTCGCGGGTCTCCGGTGGGAGACTGCTTTGCGGGGCACCGGCAGCGGCGACTTCTCCCGCCCGAATTACGGGGTTGAGAGCAAACATCATAGAGGTTGAGAGTGACCTGGAGGGGGTCCTTACAACGCCCGGCGCGGCTGTAAATTGCCGCGGACTTGCTAGCGCCCGCCGGGGGCTCCAACATCAAGACCGGGGCAGGGCCCTACATCTCCCGGCGTGGCTTTGAGTGGCCGCTCCCCGATGGGCCCCTACGACGCCCCGAGCTGCGCCCCGTCATCCGCAACCCAGGTTCCTCTGTAGTTGGAGTGGGGCTGGGCTGGGCTGCTGTTGGCTGTGGGTCTCTGGGGATCTCCGTGCTTGCGGTGGTCGGTGTCCAATTGGTCCTGACACGGTCCTGCTGCAATCGCCGACGTGAAGACAGTGCAAAGCCCCCGCGCCGGTGCAATGGGCGGGGAGCTGGAGAGGAGAGGGAAGGGGTCACACACATGGCCGGGAAGCAGAGGGGTGTAGGTGGGGTGAAACTGAAGCGAGCGACAATCTGCTGCTGCCTGCCCGCTGAGTTAAAAAGTTCCCACGCAAGACTCACGAAACACTGTATATCGTGAGTCTACCGTGGGAACTTTTTAATTCAGCGGGCAGGCAGCAGCATATTGTCAATTATTAACCCTCCCGCGCAATATACCCTCATCTTCTCTTTTATGAATGGGGATTTAGTTCCCCTTTCTTCGAGGACCGACCGGAGGTTCCGCTGTCACCTCTGCGGGCCGCCCTCGGTGAACGTTTTCAAGGACCTTTCTTCAAGGACCGAAAAAATGGCCGCTATTCGGAGGTTTTCGTTATTTGGATCTTCGGATAAAAGGTTGTGCACCTGTACTTTATTCCTTCTGATTGACATTTCTACAAGTATATTTCCGTCATTCAAAATTAGCCCATCTGTTACCTTGGTGATATTTGCAGTGTTCGCTATGCTTCATTCATCAGTTTCATTTTATAGAGATCCCAGATATATCTTATCCACCTCCTTGCTCCTTACATGTCCATTGAAACGCTGAATGTGGTTTTGATGTTATGCACAAATTTTCTCTCAAAATCAATTTTTTCCTTTTCCCATGAGCTTTTTGGATCTTTACTAAAAACATCAGTCCCCTGGCTCACCAGCAACTCTTGCCACTTTGTATGCTTTACTTTTAAATTTAACTTTAACCTCCTTTGTAACCACAGATTGTGTCTCTTTCTCATGTTAGCCTTCTTTCTAACTAGGATCAATTCCTGCCAAGTGTCATGGACCAGCTGTTTGAATATCTACCACTGTTCATTTACTGGCATTATTTACCTTATTTTTCCCAATCCATTTTAGACAACTCCACCTTCATACCATTATAATTACCATTGCTTACATTGAGGAGAGTGGTTTTGGCCCTGTGTTGTTCATTCTAAAACTGCATCTGGAAAACATGTTGTACTCGCTAGTTCATGGGGAATCTTTGATGCCAAGAGTTCTTATTTGCCATTACTCATGACCATACCTTAAAAAGCCAGTCCCCAGGTAGGGCTCCATAACAATAACATTCTATTAAGCAAATCCCAGACACACTCCACAAATTCTTATTCTACAGTACCTTTGCCAGGTGCGTAAAATCAATACATAGATCAAAATCTACCATGGCAATTGCAGTTTGGTTCACACATGCCCTAGATATTTCCCCATTTATGCTCTGACGCACTGAGGGGTCACACTTTATGGGGCTATAAATACAGGTGTCTTCTTTCAACCTCAAACCTGTTACGATTTTAACCCAAACCATTTGTACATTGTTATCGACCAGCTCTATATGACAGCACCACCGATGGCCTTCCTTGATTAACAAGACTCCTCAGCCACCTTTCCTCTTTGTTGAGAAGCATTTCTAGTCATCCACACAAAGATCCACCTCTAAAGTATTGCCTGACTTCTTACACTAAGCTTTATTACTTCAGAACCCTCTTTCTTGGCCACTCAATTTCCAACTTTCATAAACTTAACAACGAACACTCTGATACCCCGTTATGCTAAGTTGCATTGTCCATTCAGCTATATATTCTTTTATCTACACTGGATAATGAAAAAGCTCCCAAATTATTCTTCTCATTTTGTTTACAATTTGCTCTATTATTTCAGTAATCCTATTTCTGAACCAAACAATAACTCCTGATCCTATTGTGCAACATTGCACATTTAATCTTTCCACCACCAGTTGCCAACATCTTAAAACTCTGAACTTCACTCTCAAAATCTACCTTTTCTCCATTTAGATGCAGCTATTGATCGTCAATGCTAATGTTTATTATTATGGCTTGAAATAAAATTTTGTTTGTTAATGCTCTCGGGAAGAAGTACAGCACTTTGCCGGCATTATATAAATGCAAATTGATCCACTATAATCTAGCCAATTGACTACTAATTAACCAAATGATCATGGTTCCTAATTCAGTTTTGATACTCAATTTTTAAAGTTACAAAGAACTGTGCAAAAAAAACTATGTAAAGAAACCAAAACTCTTTAGCACATCCTGAACACTTTGCATCAATACATTCAATAGGATTAAACAACATTTTAGAAAGGATATAGAAATATTTGGATTGAAAGTACAATTTCAGGGACAAACTAAAGGTTAACAATTAATTTAAATTGAGGCAGCAATTTGTACCTCCATGCCTTTAACATAAATTTTAGATGTTACTATCCTCAGCTGCCTGATCATGTCATCTAAAAAAAGCCTTGAAAATTCAATGCCAAAGTTAATGACCTAGTTAAGGATCAGCAGTTACTTGCAACATTTCATTACATAACTTTAATACCTATAAAAATTTGAATTTCATTTCCTTTCAATGTCAAGAGCACAGTCCGCTCTAATCTGTCTTTTCACCAACATTATTAATATGAATTCTAAACTGATAATGACTAGGCTCATTGCCCTGTCACATCATTGGTAACAGTATGAAATATTACCAGGTTAACTTAAAGATTATTGATATCTTCCATTACTTTTCCTCGTCTTTAACCAACCCTTGATTTGCACTAAAATTGTTAGTGGTTTTCATTCATTTACCCTACCAGGAACATTCTCAAAAGAAACCTACAAAATCTGTCAACATATATCTTTCTTTCATAAAACCATGCTAACACTGCCTATCTATAATTGTAATTACAAGTGCCCCGCTACCACATTGTTAATAACGGACCTCAGCATTCTGGGGGTCTTTGTTCATCAGTCTCTGAAAGTAAGCATGCAGGTATAGCAGGCAGTGAAGAAAGTGAATGGCATGTTGGCCTTCATAACAAGAGGAGTTGTTACATGGCCCTAGTGAGACCACACCTGAAGTATTGATCTCCAAATTTGAGGAAGGACATTCTTCCTATTGAGGGAGTGCAGCGTAGGTTCACAAGGTTAATTCCCAGGATGGCGGGACTGTCATATGTTGATAGAATGGAGTGGCTGGGCTTGTGTATTCTGGAATTTAGAAGGATGAGAGGTGATCTTATTGAAACACAAGATTATTAAAGGTTTGGACACGCTAGAGGCAGGAAACATGTTCCCGATGTTGGGGGAGTCCAGGACCAGAGGCCACAGATTAAGAATAAGAGGTAAGCCATTTAGAAAGGAGATGAGGAAATACTTTTTCACACAGAGAGTTGTAAGTCTGTGGAATTCTCTGCCTCAGAGGGCGATGAAGGTCGGTTCTCTTGATGCTTTCAGGAGAGAGTTAGATAGAGCTATCTTTTAGCGGCGTCAAGGGATACGGGGAGAACGGGAGTACTGATTGTGGATGATCAGCCATGATCACATTGGATTGCGGTGCTGGCTCGAAGGGCCGAATGGCCTACTCCTGCACCTATTGTCTAAATGTCATCTTTGTCAAGGAGGCTGAGGTCATTTAACATCTGCCAACCCCTGCTGTGCAGTGTCTACCATTCAGTGGTGGCCAGTGCTCTGTTTTTTGCTGTGGCCTGTTGGGGAGATGGCACCCGCATAACGGACAAAAACAGACTGGACAAGCTGATCAGGAAGGCCGGCTCAGTGGTCGGGGCTGAGCAACGAACGGTCCAGCAGGTGGCAGAGGCCAGAACTCTGAACAAACTGGGTTCAATAATGACCAACCCCACTCACCCACTCCATGCCCTGAAGGTGATCAAGAGCAGCATCGTCAGTCAGAGACTGATTGCACCAATGTGCAAAACTGAGAGACATAGGAAGTCTTGTATACCAGCTGCTATAAGGTTATATAATGCGCATAAATAACTGCACTTTTTTTCATTTATTGTATTTTAACTTGTATTTTAACTTGTAATTTAACTTGTTAAGTATGGAAGCTATTTGAGGAAATGTGTGGTGTTATGTCTGTCTTGAAGCTGTCGTGGCACTGTAATTTCCTGTAAAGGATTATTAAAGGTATAATCAATCAATAAAGTTCTGCAGTTCTCTATTTTCTCTCTCACTCCTGTCTTAAATAGCAGTATTACATTTTCTACTTTAGAGTCTAGAGAATCAAGTAATATCATTTCTGATGTAACCACTATCTCTGCAACATCCTAATTTAAAACCGTGGAATGCACGCCATCAGGTCAAGGGAATTTGGTGGCGCACACATCATTTCAATTTATCCAGCACTTTCCCTTCAGATATATTACTTTAAACTTTTTCACCATCAATAAACATTTTATTCCTCTTCATTTCTGTTGTCTTCTGTATTGAGGACAGAAGCAAACTAACTGCTTAATAACCCATTCACTTGTGCAATTCCTCATTTAATCTTCCTGCCATTGCCTCAAATGTGGGGCCCACATGTATATTTTCAACTCTCTTTTTTTTTATTGTAAAAGTCTTTATAATTCTTGTTAAATTACTCATTTGTTTCCTCCCCTTTCAATTTTCCATTAATTAGATTATTTCTAAACTTGGTTCCTAAACAGCTCACAATCTTCATTCATAATACTCCTTGCATATTACCAGCCTCTTCTTTTAACATTCTAACCTTGATCAGCATTAGCCATGGATAGATCCTTAGAAATTTCAATTTCAAAATTCAATGTTCATACATTGAGAATATTTTCAAGACTTATGTTTCTGATTTTCAATCAGGAATCCAGATTTTTCCTTTATCTTTTTCCAATCATCATGCAATAATTCACTACATTTGCTTCTGTAATAGAATGACATTGCAAGAACATGCCGAATGATTAATGCCAATGATAAACTCCACTCATCCCACTCAATCTCTTTCATTCCTTTCTACTTTGTGACTTTCACTTAAATATAGCCATGCAATTCACCTCAACTTTTCCTGGCAATAGTGAATTCCAGCATAGTATCTCACTGGAAGATCATACAGAGTGAACGCAGTCTTAGGGCAGTCAGAGGTCATTAAAAGTAAAGTAAAAATTCCAATTATGCCAATGATCATTTATTAGAAAATTAATGACTAATTATCACATCAAAATTAGCACAGAGATGTTTGTATAATCATTTTATTAAAAGATAGATGTAGTACACCGAGTACGCAGATTATGTAAAAAATTTAACCTGGCAGCAGCCATTAATCAAGGTTTGCAAGAACAGATGGATGACAAAAAATCTTCTTGCCTCACTAGATAAAGTTGCTCTATTGAATGTGATGAAGTACTTAAGCCTGAACTTGAATCTGGACGTTTTCTGTCTGTCTCCAAACAATATAAAAAGCACCATATTTTCTAATGTTATCATATATATTCTGCAGCTATTTTGGAATGGCCATATGTAACTGAGGCAGGTGTGTGTGGGGTATGTGTGTGGTGTGTGTGGTGTGTGTGTGTGTGTGTGTGTGTGTGTGTGTGTGTGTGTGTGTGTGTGTGTGTGTGTGTGTGTGTGTATGTATGTATTGAGAAATGCAGATGCTGCTTTAAATCTCTCACCCGCTGAGTTACACCAGCATTTTGTGTCTATCTTCGATTTAAGAGATGCTGCCTCACCCGCTGAGTTACTCCAGCATTTGTGTCTACCTTCGATTTAAGAGATGCTGCCTCACCCACTGAGTCTGCAGTAGTGTGTGTGTGTGTGTGTGTGTGTGTGTGTGTGTGTGTGTGTGTGTGTGTGTGTGTGTGTGTGTGTGTGTGTGTGTGTGTGTGTGTGTGTGTGTGTGTGTGTGTGTGTGTGTGTGTGTGTGTGTGTGTGTGTGTGTGTGTGTGTGCAAGAAAGAACTGCCAATGCTGTTTTAACTCAAAGGCAGACACAAACTGCTGGAGTAACTGAGCGGGACAAGCAGCATCTCTGGAGAGAAGGAATGGGTGACGTTTCAGGTCTGAAGAAGGGTCTCGACCCGAAACGTCACCCATTCCTTCTCTCCAGAGATGCTGCCTGTCCCGCTCAGTCCAGCATGAGTTAACATTTTTTCCAGTTCGCCTATGATTTGAATTATTTACTTTCTGTATTTCTATTCTTAGATAAAATTAATGAAATTTTTCAGCCAATAGCTTGTTTCTTGTTTTGCATCCTTGGGTCTTTTAGCTCAATATTTCCAAATAGAGCATTTCTCTATTGCACTGTTTGGCATTGTCCAAACATAGAACAGCGCAGCACAAGGACAAGCTCTTTGACCCACAATGTCTGTGCTGAACATGATGCCAAAACCAACTCTTATCAACCTGTGCATAATCCATATCCTGCATTTCAAATGTGATCACAGGCAATACCAAATACACAAAAGAGTGCACAAAAGCTGAATAGTTTAAAGAACCTGAAATGTCACTAATCCACTTTCTCCAGGGATGCTGCCTGACCTGCTGAGGTACTCCAGCACTTTGTGTCTTTCTTTGTAAACCTGCATCTACAGTTCTTTGTTTCTACATAAATGTTTATTAGTTTTGCCTGCTGAGATGTGACAGGAACGTAAATTTTATTTCTGTGATGAGGAAAAAACTGGAAAAATTATAGAACACTGCAGAGGAGATTCATTGGTATGTTGCCATGATGGAGTCTTTAAGCAATGAGGAGAGACTGGATTGGGTGGATTTGTTTTCCATTGAGCAGAGAAAGCTGCATTAGGCTTGAAGAATACAAATTATAAGGGATACAGGGTGAAGAGCAACATTATTTCCTCCAGGGAAGGCGTCTACAACCCGAGATAATAGATTTAACATAAAGAACGGGAGATTAAGAGAGGATTTGAAAATCACTTTTTTATCCAGATGCACAGGGAGCTATAGAAATACACAATCAACATTTAAGAGTATTTAGGTGAACATGTGAAATACCATGACTTAAATAGCTATGGGCTGAGTGCTATAAAATGGAAATTTATAAATGAGTTTTTAGGCTGAAGTGCCTGTTACTATGTTGAAAACTCTATGATTTTGTACCTATTTAGACAACAATTTATCATTCCAAACATGAATACACATTGCTCCATGTCGCATATTTTGACTTTTATTGTAAAAAAACTTACCCAATTAAGAGAAGAATGGAGCAGACAAACACAAATCCCAGAGTATACTTCAGTGCATTCTTCACTTGCTGCAAGAAGCACAACAATGACAGTAAGAGTGTTACAATGACCATAACAGTGGGATGTATAGAAACACAATTTTATTTATAGATGTAGAGAGCATGCAACTTCCTTAAATTCAGCATTTTGCTTTAAAAACACTATTTAAAAGGAAAGGTTCAACGAGCAGAAACATGAACATTTTTACTTTCTAAAGAGGCTTCCAGGTCGACTGAATATTTTTTTTATTTTATGTGTTTTTTGTACAGCATAATTTTTATTTCTATTCCATTCCCTATCACATCACATTCCTTTACAATTTACATATTAATTAAGAATGTAGACAATTGCAGAAATCTGCATTTTTATAGCTCAGATTAGCTCCATTGAAGAATTGATTTTAGCGTCATCATCAAGGAGACATGTCCTTTGCCAACTGAAAGACAACACTCCTCAAATACCGAGCAGAAGTCATTCTGATGCACAGGATAACCTCACATTGATGCAGCTGATGTAAACATCTCATAACAATCCCAGAGTATCATGTCCAACTGCTACGGAAAGACTACAGTTACAAAGTGCAGATCAAAAAAAGTGCAAGGACCATAATGAAGTAGATTGGCAGATGGGAACTACACCCTTAGATTATGAGGGGACCATCAGTATCTGCAAACATAATAAAAAGCTATTCCTTTATCTGGTGGTATGTGGTTTCAGGCTTTTGCATCTTCTGCCCAACAGGCAAAGGGAGACGAGGAACGACCAGGGCGTAATTGGTCCATGATTATGTTGGCTGATGTCCCATGGTAATGCAAAGTGTAGATGGAGTTGGTGCAGAAGGAAGCTGGTCGCATGATCCACAACAAATGTTTTGGTCTTGTGCAGAACAGTTGCCAAACCATTGTGATGCATCCCAATAGAATGCTTTCTACTGTGCTAGTTCAGAAGTTGGTAATAGTTGCTGGAGACATGCCTAATTTTTTTGGAGACTCAGTAGCAGAGTATATTCAAGACAGATTTATAGTTTTGTTTGTATTAAGTGAATCAACAAGTTTGAGGTTTGTGTAATGTGGCGTGGATGTAAACACAAGATCTTTTACGGCAAAGTTGACCCATGGGATAAATGTCCTATTTCTGCTTCTATGTTGTATGTAAACATTAATGGAATATTATTAGAAATAAATGTAGACCAATCATGTATGAGGAACGGTGTTGACTCAAAAAGTCAGCAATTTTATTTTACACCCTCAAACTTGTTCATTTGTTCTGTAACATAATTCCATCCATTCACCTTGCCACATCCTTTTATTCATTCATTTAAGCCAGAAGGCACATCAACAACTCTACTCCCTTAAGAGACAAAGGAAAATCTGCATGTCTCCAATGCTTTTTACAAACTTCCACCGATGCACCATCGAAAGCATACTGTCGGGTCGCATCACAGCTTGGTTTGGGAACAGCTCTGCCAAAGACTGCAAGAAAATATAGAGAGTCGTAGATGTAGCCCAATCCATCATATAGACCAGACTCCTTACTACTGACTCCATCTATACCATGCTGCCGTGGAAAAGAGCCAGCATATTCAAAGACGTCACACCCTGGCCATTACTTCTTCTCCCTGCTTCCACTGGACAGAAAGTACAGAAGCTTGAAAGCGTGAGGCACCAGATCAGGCAAAGCATCTCCCCCTCAGTTGTCAGGCTTTTGAACAGCCCTTCCGTGAGCCAAGATACTGCCTGATTCACCTCTACTCCATTGTGGACATTATATTTTATCTATGCAACAGATGCACTACAATGATGAAAACTATATTATGCATTCTATCTGGCCCTTTACTCTACCTATTGTACCTGATTTTGATTTGTTTGTATTTATGTATAATATTATCTGATCTCATTGGACAGCATGCAAACCAGAGCTTTTAATTGTACTATATATCAAAACAAAATCTGAAATTAATTAATTGAACCAGCATGTACTTTTTTTTGTGGAACAGTATTCTATATTTACACCACCTTTCATAGAAACATAGAAAATAGGTGCAGGAGTAGGCCATTCGGCCCTTTGAACCTGCACCGCCATTCGATATGATCATGGCTGATCATCCAACACAGTATCCCATCCCTGCCTTCTCTCCATACCCCCTGATCCCTTTAGCCACAAGGGCCACATCTAACTCCCTCTTAAATATAGCCAATGAACTGGCCTCAACTACCTTCTGTGGCAGAGAATTCCACAGATTCACCACTCTCTGTGTAAAAAATTATTTTCTCATCTCGGTCCTCAAAGACTTCCCTCTTATCCTTAAACTGTGACCCCTAGTTCTGGACTTCCCCAACATCGGGAATAATCTTCCTGCATCTAGCCTGTTCAACCCCGTAAGAATTTTGTAAGTTTCTATAAGATCCCCCGTCAATTTTCTGAATTCTAGCGTGTACAAGCCGAGTCTATCCAGTCTTTCTTCATATGAAAGTCCTGCCATCCCAGGAATCAGTCTGGTGAACCTTCTCTGTACTCCCTCTATGGCAAGAATGTCTTTTATCTTATTGGGAGACCAAAACTGTACGCAATACTCCAGGTGTGGTCTCACCAAGACCCTGTACAACTGCAGTAGAACCTCCCTGCTCTTCTACTCAAATCCTTTTGCTATGAATGCTGACATACCATTTGCTTTCTTCACTGCCTGCTGCACCTGCATTCCTACTTTCAATGACTGGTGTACCATGACACCCAGGTCTCGTTGCATCTCCCCTTTTCCTAATCGGCCACCATTCAGATAATAGTCTACTTTCCTGTTTTTGCCACCAAAGTGGATAACCTCACATTTATCCACATTACACTGCATCTGCCATGCATTTGCCCACTCACCCAACCTATCCAAGTCACCTTGCAGCCTCCTAGCATCCTCCTCACAGCTAACACTGCCCCCCAGCTTCGTGTCATCCGCAAACTTGGAGATGTTGCATTCAATTCCCTCATCCAGATCATTAATATATATTGTAAATAGCTGGGGTCCCAACACTGAGCCTTGCGGTACCCCACTAGTCACTGCCTGCCATTCTGAAAAGGACCCGCTTACTCCTACTCTTTGCTTCCTGTCTGCCAGCCAGTTCTCTATCCACATCAATACTGAACCCCCAATACCGTGTGCTTTAAGTTTGTATACTAATCTCTTATGTGGGACCTTGTCGAAAGCCTTCTGAAAGTCCAGATATAACACATCCACTGGTTCTCCCTTATCCACTCTACTAGTTACATCCTCAAAAAATTCTATAAGATTCGTCAGACATGATTTACTTTTCATAAATCCATGCTGACTTTGTTCAATGAATTCACCACTTTCCAAATGTGCTGCTATCCCATCTTTAATAACTGACTCCAGAATTTTCCCCACCACCGATGTTAGACTAACTGGTCTGTAATTCCCAGTTTTCTCCCTCCCTCCCTTTTTAAAAAGTGGGGTTACATTAGCTACCCTCCAGTCCTCAGGAACTACTCCAGAATCTAAAGAGTTTTGAAAAATTATCACTAATGCATCCACTATTTCTGCTGCTACTTCCTTAAGTACTCTGGGATGCAACTTATCTGGCCCTGGGTATTTATCGGCCTTTAATCCATTCAATTTACCTAACACCACTTCCCGGCTAACCTGGATTTCACTCAGTTCCTCCATCTCATTTAACCCCCAGTCCCTTGCTATTTCCGGCAGATTATTTATGTCTTCCTTAGTGAAGACAGAACCAAAGTAGTTATTCAATTGGTCTGCCATATCCTTGTTCCCCATGATCAATTCGCCTGTTTCTGACTGCAAGGGGCCTACATTTGTTTTAACTAATCTTTTCCTCTTCACATACCTATAAAAACCTTTGTAGTCAGTTTTTATGTTCCCTGCCAGTTTTCTTTCATAATCTATTTTCCCTTTCCTAATTAAGCCTTTTGTCCTCCTCTGCTGGACTCTGAATTGTTCTGAGGCTGCTTGTTCTGGCTAATTTGTACGCTTCATCTTTTGTTTTGATACTATCCCTGATTTCCCTTGTTATCCACGGATGCACTACCTTCCGATTTATTCTTTTGCCAAACTGGGATGAACAATTGTTGTAGTTCATCCATGCAGTTTCTAAATGCCTTCCATTGCATATCCACTGTCAACCCTTTAAGAATCATTTGCCAGTCTATCTTGGCCAATTCACGTCTCATACCCTCAAAGTCACCTTTCTTTAAGTTCAGGACCCTTGTTTCTGAATTAACAATGTCACTCTCCATCCTAATGAAGAACTCAGCCATATTATGGTCACTCTTGCCCAAGGGGCCACGCACAACATGACTGCTAACTAACCCTTCCTCATTACTCAATACCCAGTCTAGAATAGCCTGCTCTCTCGTTGGTTCCTCTACATGTTGGTTTAGAAAACTATCCCGCATACATTCCAAGAAATCCTCTTCCTCAGCACCCCTGCCAAATTGATTCACCCAATCTATATGTAGATTGAAGTCACCCATTATAATTGTTTTACCTTTGTTGCACGCATTTTCTAATTTCCTGTTTGATGCCATCCCCAACTCCACTACTACTGTTAGGTGGCCGGTACACAACTCCCACTAGCGTTTTCTGCCCCTTAGTGTTTCGCAGCTCTACCCATATCGATTCCACATCCTCCACGCTAATGTCCTTCCTTTCTATTGCGTTAATCTCCTCTCTAACCAGCAACGCTACCCCGCCTCCTTTTCCTTTCTGTCTATCCCTCCTGAATATTGAATATCCCTAGATGTTCAGCTCCCAGCCTTGGTTACCCTGGAGCCATGTCTCCGTGATCCCAACTATATCATATTCATTAATAACTATCTGCACATTCAACTCATCCACCTTATTACGAATGCTCCTTGCATTAAGATACAAAGCCTTCAGGCTTGTTTTTACACTCTTACCCCTTATACAATTATGTTGAAAAGTGGCCCTTTTTGATTTTTGCCCTGGATTTGTCTGCCTGCCACTTTTACTTTTCACCTTGCTACCTATTGCTTCTACCCTCATTTTACACCCCTCTGCCTCTTTGCTCTTGCACCCATCGCCCTGCCACATTAGTTTAAATCCTCCCCAACAGCACTAGCAAACACTCCCCCAAGGACATTGGTTCCATTCCAGCCCAGCTGCAGACCGTTCAAGTTCCAGTTCAAGTGAGTTTATTGTCATGTGTTCCTGTATAGGACAATGAAATTCTTGCTTTGCTTCAGCACACAGAACATAGTAGGCATTTACTACAAAACAGATAAGTGTGTCCATATACCATGATATAAATATATACACACATGAATAAATAAACTGATAAAGTGCAAATAGCAGAAAATGGTTATTAATAATCAGAGTTTTGTCCGAGCCAGGTTTAATAGCCTGATGGCTGTGGGGAAGTAGCTATTCCTGAACCTGGTTGTTGCAGTCTTCAGGCTCCTGTACCTTCTACCTGAAGGTAGCAGGGAGATGAGTGTGTGGCCAGGATGGTGTGGGTCTTTGATGATACTGCCAGCCTTTTTGAGGCAGCGACTGCGATAAATCCCCTCGATGGAAGGAAGGTCAGAGCCGATGATGGACTGGGCAGTGTTTACTACTTTTTGTAGTCTTTTCCTCTCCAGGGCGCTCAAATTGCCGAACCAAGCCACGATGCAACCGGTCAGCATGCTCTCTACTGTGCACCTGTAGAAGTTAGAGAGAGTCTTCCTTGACAAACCAACTCTCCGTAATCTTCTGAGGAAGTAGAGGCGCTGATGAGCTTTCTTGATAATTGCATTAGTGTTCTCGGACCAGGAAAGATCTTCAGAGATGTGCACGCCCAGGAATTTGAAGCTCTTGACCCTTTCAACCATCGACCCATTGATATAAATGGGGCTGTGGGTCCCCCTCCTACTCCTTCCGAAGTCCACAATCAGTTCCTTGGTTTTGCTGGTGTTGAGGGCCAGGATATTGCGCTGGCACCATATGGACAGTTGCTCGATCTCTTCTCTATACTCTGACTCATCCCCATCAGTGATACGCCCCACAACAGTGGTGTCGTCAGCGAACTTGATGATGGAGTTCGCACTGTGATTGGCCACGCAGTCATGGGTATAGAGTGAGTATAGCAGGGGGCTGAGCACGCAGCCTTGAGGTGCTCCCGTGCTGATTGTTATCGAGGCTGACACATTTCCACCAATACGAACAGACTGTGGTCTGTGAATGAGGAAGTCGAGGATCCAATTGCAGAGGGATGCGCAGAGACCCAGTTCTGCGAGTTTGGTAACCAGCTTGGAGGGGATGATTGTGTTAAATGCCAAGCTGTAATCGATGAATAACAGCCTGACATATAAGTTTTTGTTGTCCAAGTGGTCCAGAGCGGAGTGGAGGACCAGCGAGATCGCATCCACCGTTGATCTGTTGTGGCCGTAAGCGAACTGCAGTGGGTCCAGGTTTTTGTCGAGGTAGGAGTTGATTTGCTCCATGATCAGCCTCTCAAAGCACTTCATCACCACCGGCGTTAGTACCACTGGTCGATAGTCATTGAGGCACGTCACCTTACTCTTCTTGGGCACTGGTATAATTGATGCCCTTTTAAAGCAGGTGGGGACCTCAGACCTCAGAAGTGAGAGGTTGAAAATGTCCGTAAAAACTCCTGCCAGTTGGTCCACACAGGTTTTTAGAACACGACCGGGTATACCATCAGGTCCAGGTGCTTTTCGGGGGTTCACCCCTCTGAAGGATTTCCTGACGTCGGCCTCTGTGACTGAGACTGAAATACCATCACAGCGAATGGGGGCTCGGGAAGGCACATCAGTATTCTCCCTATCAAAGCGTGCGTAAAACGCATTGAGCTCATCAGGGAGTGATGTTTTTCGCCGACATTCGAGCTGCTTCCTGGTTTCGCCTTGTAGGAGGTGATTGCATTCAGGCCCCGCCACAGCTGCCGAACATCTGTTTCATCCTCCAGTTTGGAGCAGAAGTCCCTTTTGGCCTTTTTGATGGCCTTACCAAGGTCGTATCTGGACTTCATGTAGGCCACTGTATCATCGGACATGAATGCCCTGTGTCTGGACTTTAGAAGAGTGCGGATCTCAAAGTTCATCCAAGGTTTCTGATTGGGAAACACTCGGAAGGTTTTTGTAGGGATGCAGTCCTCCACACATTTCTTTACGAAGTCTGTAACGACTGTGGCGTATTCGTTCAAGACCGTTGCCGAGTCCTTGAACATTGCCCAGTCTACAGACTCCAAACAGTCCTGGAGTTGTTCCTCTGCCCCCCCCCCCCCCCCCCCCCGACCAGCTCTGTGCTGTCCTCACTTCTGGGGATGCGCTCTTCAATTGCTGCCTGTAGGCAGGAAGAAGCAGCACCGCGGTATGGTCGGATTTACCGAAGTGAGGGCGAGGGATAGAACGATAGGTATTCTTGATGGTGGTGTAGCAGTGGTCGAGGGTGTTAGGTCCTCTGGTGCAGCAGGAGACATGTTGGTGGAAGTTGGGGAGTGATTTCTTGAGGTTTGCCTTATTGAAGTCCCCAGCAATGGTGGTAAATGCCTCGGGGTAAGACGTCTGGTGTTTGTTGACCACGGCGTACAGCTCCTCCAGTGTCAGACGGACATCTGCCTGGGGTGGGATGTAGACCGCGGTCAGGATAATGGAGGTGAATTCCCTTGGGAGGTAGAAGGGACGGCACTTCACCGCCAGATGTTCGAGGTGTGGAGAGCAGGAGTTGGAAAGGACTGCCACGTCTGAACACCACGCAGAGTTGACCATGAGGCAGACGCCCCCTCCTCTAACTTTCCCAGGTGCCAGGGTACGGTCCATACGGTGGATGGAGAACCCTTCAGGCTGGACTGCTGAGTCTGGGGAGCTGGGGGTGAGCCATGTCTCTGTGAAACAGAACACAGAGCATTCCCTCAGCTCCCTTTGATAAAGCAGTCTTGCCCTTAAGTCGTCCACTTTGTTTTCAAGCGACTGTACGTTGGCCAGTAGGATAGTAGGGAGAGGGGTCCGAAGTCCCCTGCGCTTCATTCTGACCTGGTCCTGCCCGTCGGCCACGTTTCCGGACACAATGGAGGCTTCCCCTTTGTTTCCAGGTACTGTACTTGCTGTACCTGCTGTTTCTGCGGACCTGCACTGGAACGGGGAATCCCTCACAGACGGCAGCTCCAGCTCCGTAACTAACGGGGGTTCCCTCAAAGTCGGCAGCTCCAGCTCCGCTGTTCCTGGAAGATCCAGCCCGTCGGCTCTGGGGGTCACCCCGGGGTCTCCAGGTACCGTGCCTGGGATCCTTAGTCGGGTCGGGAGTTTCACAGCCAACGTGGAAAAATTTAAAGTCCGGGGCTCCCGCAACTGCGGGAGATCGCAAAATTGCGAGAGCCTTGAGGTGCTCAAGCAGCTTGTCTGAAACGGCACCGATTTCTGCCGTTTTTCTGATCGTCCTGTTTGTACTGGTCCCACCTCCCCCAGAACCGGTTCCAATGCCCTAGAAATTTGAATCCCTGCCCCTTGCACCATTTTTCAAGCCACCTATTCATCTGCAATATCCTCCAATATCCTCCTAGCCCGTGGCACTGGTAGTAATCCAGAGATTATTACCTTTGAAGTCCTACTTTTAAGTTTATCTGCTAGCTCCCTAAATTCACCTTGTAGGACCTCATCCCTTTTTTTACCTATATCGTTGGTGCCAATATGCACCACGACAACTGGCTGTTCACATATGGAATATTGTCTCCTATTTTTCTTGTGGCATGTCTTTGACATTAAGGGAATATCTCCTGGTTTCCAGTACCTTTCTCAAAAAAAACAAAAACTTTCTCACTGCCAAAGCTATGAAATACATTGAAAATGTTAAGCCCTTAATCATCCTTGTATTACAGAAAATTGCAGTCTACCTCTGATAAAACCATGTACAAAACCATGTACAATATTTCATATATTTCGGAAGAACTTACTGAGCATTTGTTCGGATCAATATCCTCCTTCTCCTCATAGTAGAAGTAGACAAATGGGATCCACAGGAAGACACAGAAAAGAATGATGGAATACAAGGCTGTTACGAGAGAAAAGGAGATACAAAATTAATCTGCAGAAACTACTAAAATAATGTGCACGGTACAGAGGCTGTGCTTTGCCTCCATGTGATCTTTTGAATATCACCAACCTTTTCATTGGTTTACAATTAATCTGATTAATACGATTAATCAATGTTTTTAAGTTAGATTATTCAAAGGAAAGCAGAAGAACTCTGAGTGGTTTCAGCAAACATTATCCCTCAATCCACATCATTTAAACATGTAAAATAGATAACAAATGTATTATATTACATCGTAATTACATTCAAAACTAAAACTAAGGCTTGTTTATAAGAAATTTCCGTTGGAGAAGGAAACAATATTCTTTCTCTTTTTGACCCATTTTGTTCATTTTCCAGGATCTAAACAAAGTTGGTCAGGCCAGTAATTATATTATTATTTTCATTCATAACTGACATCAATATGATCATGGTCAGCCACATTCTTGATTAGTTGCAGTCATTTTGAAGGTACTGCTGAAGTTCGAGGAATTGGACCCAATGATGATTAAAGATGTGTGATATATTTCCAAGTCACATGGTGTGCGAGTTGGAGAGGGACCTGCAGGTGGTGGTGTCCTCATGAACCCGAACTTGTACTTCTTGGTGGAAAAGTACACAGGCAGTCACTGAAAGTAATTATCGTGTGTTCTGTAGATGGGATACACTGTTGCCATCATGCTTCAGTCATGGAACTGATGGATGTTGACATTGATGGGTGGGGATCTAATCAATCCCAGATGGTATCAAAGTTTCTCAAGTCTTGTTGGGTCTGTACTTGTCCAAGCAAATCAGGGGTGTTCCATTACACTCCTGAAAACCTTATGCCTGTTGAAAAGGCTTTGGATGGGCACAGGCACAGAATACCCCATCTCTGACCTTTTCTTGTGGACCTAATATTTGCCTCATCAGTTAAGTTTCTGGTTAATAAAAACTCAAATACGTGGATGGTTGGAGACTTGAAAATGGTAATACCTTGGACAGTCAAGATAGCTGGACCTCTTATGGAAATGGTCAATAGTTTAGATTTATTATTGTCACTGCAAAAGCTTTGTTTTATATGCAATCCAATCAGATCAGAAAAGGGGACGCACAGAGTGCAGAATATTGTTCTCAGCTTTGTGGCACATCAGATCAATAGACAATGTGCAACATCTGCAACAGGTGAATGGGGCAGTGACTTTGCTGACGCCAAGAATAGAGGGTGGACCGGTGCGGTGCCCGTGACTACATGCTGCGGCAGGACTGGTTCACCGCAATGAAGAGGCAAGTGTTCAATGAACTTTTTGTACAGTCCAGGTGAGGTCTGTTGTATGATTTTACCGGATTATAAGCAAGAACAAAGAATCTCACTGTATTTGGGTACATGTGACAATAAAGTATCATTGAATCATTGAGGCGGAAGTTGTACTGATATCATGTTATTAAGTTCTCTATCTCCTTCCTGTACACCATCATGTCATTGTTCGTGATCCAGCCCGCCTGTAGGGTCATCTGCACTGTCTGGTAACTTTGAGGCACAAATATTACTTTTCAGCTCTTCACTAGCTACTTTTCAGCCAATGCCTGAATATTATCTAGGTTTTCCTGTATGCAGGCATGAACTGCTTCAGTTGCTTCAGAGTTGTGAATAGAACAAAGTTGCCTCACATCAGTGAATGTACCCATCCCAGATTGCATGATGGAAGATCTGTGATAAATAGCTGAATATATCAGTGGGCGGCGCGACTCTTGTCAGCAGCGGCCTCTGCAGTCCGTCTGTCTTTTTATTGTTTTCTGTCTTGTTTTATGTAGTTTTTATTGTTTTTTTTGTCGGGGTATGTGTGTGGGGGTGTGGGGTGGGGGGGAACTTTAAGGTCTTTCCCCTGCACGGGAGACCCAACCTTTTCTTTGTCGGGTCTCCGTTGTCGTTGGGGCTGCAACGTGGAGCGGCCTCCAACAGGAATTACCTGGGGCTCCAGTCGCGGAGCTGCGGATCTACTCACCATCACGGAGCTGGCCGAGTCCGGAGCGGGTGTAGCTGTGGTGGAGCGCTGCTGTGACCCGACACCCGGAGATTTGGAAGCTCCTACCGCAGATCTGTGGACAGTAATACCGGGAGCCCGCAGGTCCCTGGTGGGAGACCGCTTTTCGGGGCTTCCGCAACGGCGACTTCTCCCGCCCGAGTTGCGGGGTTGAAGATTACCTGGAGCGGGTCCTACATCACCGCCCCGCGCGGCTTGGAATGGCCGCGGGACTTTGTGAGCGCCCGCCGGGGCTCCAACACCAAGAGCCCGCCGGGGCTCCAACACCAAGACCCGGTGCGTGGCCTTGCATCACCCGGCGTGGCTTTAATGGCTGCGGGACATTTAACAGTGAGGAGGATTCACTGTGATGGATGTGTATGTGAATTGAATTGTGTTGGTGTGTGTCTTGGTTCTTTTTTTTGTATGGCTGCAGAAACCAAATTTTGTTTGAACCTCATGTGAGGTTCAAATGACAAATATAAGGTATTGTATTGTATTGTATTGTATTGTGTATATATACCTACTATGTTGAGCAGTGATATGCTGGGGCTAGATTGATTTACTACTAATGACATAACCATCCTCATTTGTTTAACTCCAGCCATTGGAATGTTTTCTCCTTGATGCCTGTTAGCTACAGTTTTACCAGGGCTACTCAACATCACACTCCGTGAAATGATGCCTTGATGTCAAGGGCAGTACTCCCACATCACCCCAGGAAAGCAACTCTTTTCCATGTTGGTATCACAAAGACCAAAGAGGTCTGGAGCCAAATGGTCCTTGCCAAAAAATAGTAATGATACGCAGGTTTACTGGAGGGTAAATGCTGATTGACAGTACTGCTAACAGCTTCCATCACTTTGCTACCAATTGAGTTTAGGCTAATTGGGAGGTTGTTAGCTGGATTGCATTTAATTTGCTTGTTTTGAACAGGGAACATCTGGGCAAGTTTCCAGATTGTCAGATAGATGACATAATTACAATTGTACTATAAGCACTTCCTTTGTTCTGAAGCATAGGCCTTTTGTACCTGCAGTCTTCAATATGTTTAGCCTATCATGCTCACATCCCAAAAATGGTCAATTGAGTAATAGAAACATAGAAGATAGGTGCAGGAGTAGGCCATTCGGCCCTTCGAGCCTGCACCGCCATTCAATATGATCATGGCTGATCATCCAACTCAGTATCCTGTACCTGCCTTCTCTCCATACCTTCTGATACCTTTAGCCACAAGGGCCACATCTAACTCCCTCTTAAATATAGCCAATGAACTGGCCTCACCTACATTCTGTGGTAGAGATTCCACAGATTCGCCACTCTCTGTGTGAAAAATGTTTTTCTCATCTCGGTTCTAAAAGATTTCCCACTTATCCTTAAACTGTGACCCCTTGTTCTGGACCTCCACAACATCGGGAACTATCTTCCTGCATCTAGCCTGTCCATTAAGAATGGCCTAAGAATTTTGTAAGTTTCTATAAGATCCCCCCTCAATCTTCTAAATTCCAGCGAGTACAAGCCGAGACTATCCAGTCTTTCTTCATATGAAAGTCCTGACATCCCAGGAATCAGTCTGGTGAATCTTTTCTGTACTCCTTCTATGGCAAGAATGTCCTTTCTCAGATTAGGAGACCAAAACTGTACGCAATACCCCAGGTGTGGTCTCACCAAGACCCAAGACCTTGAACGAATACGCCACAGTCGTTACAGACTTCATAAAGAAATGTGTGGAGGACTGCATCCCTACAAAAACCTTCCGAGTGTTTCCCAATCAGAAACCTTGGATGAACTTTGAGATCCGCACTCTTCTAAAGTCCAGACACAGGGCATTCATGTCCGATGATACAGTGGCCTACATGAAGTCCAGACAACAGTGGTGTCGTCAGCGAACTTGATGACGGAGTTCGCACTATGACCGGCTACGCAGTCATGAGTATAGAGTGAGTACAGCAGAGGGCTGAGCACGCAGCCTTGAGGCGCTCCCGTGCTGATTGTTATCGAGGCTGACACTTTTCCACCAATTCGAACAGTCTGTGGTCTGTGAATGAGGAAGTCGAGGATCCAATTGCAGAAGGATGCGCAGAGACCCAGTTCTGAGAGTTTGATAACCATCTTGGAGGGGATGATTGTATTAAATGCCGAGCTGTCATCAATGAATAACAGCCTGACATATGAGTTTTTGTTGTCCAAGTGGTCCAGAGCGGAGTGGAGAGCCAGCGAGATCTCATCCACCGTTGATCTGTTGTGGCGGTAAGCGAACTGCAGTGGGTCCAAGTTTTTGGCGAGGTAGGAGTTGATTTGCACCATGATCAACCTCTCGAAGCACTTCATCACCACCGGCGTTAGTACCACTGGTCGATAGTCATTGAGGCATGTCACCTTACTCTTCTTGGGCACCGGTATAATTGATGCCCTTTTAAAGCAGGTGGGAACCTCGGACCTCAGAAGTGAGAGGTTGAAAATGTCCGTAAAAACTCCAGCCAGTTGGTCCGCACAGGTTTTTGTCGGGATGTAATCCTCCACACATTTCTTTATGAACTCTGTAACGACTGTGATGTATTAGTTCGGGTCCATTGCCGAGTTCCTGAACATTGCCCAGTCTACAGACTCCAAACAGTTCTGAAGTTGTTCCTCTGCCTCCCCCCTCCCCTCCCCCCTCCCCTCCCCCCCTCCCCCCTCCCCCCCCCCTCCCCTCCCCCCCCCCCTCCCCCCCTCCCCCCCCCCCACCCCCCTCCCCCTCCCCCCCCCCCCCTCCCCCCTCCCCCTCCCCCCCCCCCTCTCCCCCCCCCTCCCCCCCCCCCTCCCCCCTCCCCCCTCCCCCTCCCCCCCCTCCCCCCTCCCCCCCCTCCCCCCCCCCCCTCCCCCCCCCCTCCCCCCCCCTCCCCCCCCCTCCCCCCCCCCACCCCCCCCCTCCCCCCCCCCTCCCCCCCCTCCCCCCCCCCTCCCCCCCCCTCCCCCTCCCCCCCTCCCCCCCCCCCCCCCTCCCCCCCCCCTCCCCCCCTCCTCCCCCCCTCCCCCCCTCCCCCCCCCCCCTCTGTACAGTCCTCACCTCTGGGGGTGCGCTCTTTAATTGCTGCCTGTTGGCAGTGTAGATTGGTTTATGCATGACAACCAATCATAGTAGAATAGCATCACTAACCCCACCCTACTGTACGATTTATATTAACACCCACTTCCTTTACTGCTCAGTCTTGGAAGCGGTTATGATGTTCTGACAACTAACAACCTGCTGTACCGCTATAGTTTGAATGCTGATTAAAGATGATCTTGGATCTTAGATTGTATGACTCGTTTGTTTACATGGTGTCAGAAGTGGGATTCGAACCCACGCCTCCAATTGGTGACCAGAAGGAGCTCTTTGCATCGAGGACGGAAAATATGGTAGCTCGTCCGATCTGTGCCGCGACGACCTCGACAGTCCTCATAGGATAGTGAGGGCGCCTGATGGCAGAGTTCAAATCTTTCGGATTGATGCACACGCGGATCTCGTCTTTATCCTTCTTGAAAGTAGCAACCATGGTGGAGACCCAATCAGTAGGCTCACTGATCTCTTCTAGCACGCCTAAGGATATCATGTTTTTTAGTTCAGACTCAATCCTGTCCCTCATGGCATGTGCCACACGCTCTGCCCTGGACATCGCAGGCGGCAGACATTCTCGAATGGCACGGTAAACACTATCTTGTCCTGGTCGACTCTTATTCTAACTGGTTCGAACTCGACCTACTGACCTCCATCACATCAGAAATGGTCATTCAAAAGCTAAAGAAACACTTTTCCACATTCGGCGCACCCGTCCGTTTGCAGACCGACAACCGAAGACAATTTACCAGCCACGCTTTCAAGCTCTTTGCCAACCGATGGAATTTCCACCATGTCACGAGCAGCCCGGAGTACCCACAGAGCAACGGGCTCACTGAACGAGCTGTCAGAAGCGCAAAACATCCAATGGAACGTGCACACATTTGCCAATTCAGACGTTTACCTCGATCTCTTAAAACTCAGGAACATTGGGGGCGAAGTGAGGGCGAGGAATGGAGCGATAGGCATTCTTGATGGTAGTGTAGCAGTGGTCGAGGGTGTTTGGTCCTCTGTTGCAGCAGGAGACATGTTGGTGGAAGTTAGGGAGCGATTTCGTAAGGTTTGCTTTATTGAAGTCCCCAGCTATGGTGGTGA
Source organism: Amblyraja radiata (assembly GCF_010909765.2). Classification (NCBI taxonomy): domain Eukaryota; kingdom Metazoa; phylum Chordata; class Chondrichthyes; order Rajiformes; family Rajidae; genus Amblyraja; species Amblyraja radiata. Next base: position 101,631,697 of record NC_045960.1, read on the forward strand.
ACGCCTCGGGTTAAGACGTCTGGTGTTTGTTGACCATGGCGTGCAGCTCCTCCAGTGCCAGACGGACGTCTGCCTGGGGTGGGATGTAGACCGCGGTCAGGATGATGGAGGTGAATTCCCTTGGAAGGTAGAAGGGACGGCACTTCACCACCGAGGTGTTGAGAGGTGTGGAGAGCAGGAGCAGGAGTTGGACAGGGCTGCCACGTCTGAGCACCACGCAGAGTTGACCATGAGGCAGACACCTCCTCCCAGATGCCAGGGTACGGTCCATACGGTGGATGGAGAACCCTTCAGGGTGGACCGCTGAGTCTGGGGAGGTGGGGGTGAGCCATGTCTCTGTGAAACAGAACACAGAGCATTCCCTCAGCTCCCCTTGATAAAGCAGTCTTGCCCTTAAGTCCTCCACTTTATTTTCAAGGGAAATATATATGATATGATATATGAAAGAGATTTAGATTTTTTTAAACAAATTTCGAAATCCGCGGAAATCCACGGGTCCATGGAGAAATCTCATGCCTGAGCTGTTCTGGCCAGTTTTAGCTAATTAAATATTAGTTTTAATCTCTAAATAAAACAATTTAAATGTAATTCAATGTAAATGATAATTTAATTGCAATGCAAGTTGGTTACTCAGATTTTATTGACACACCGCTATGGGGTTCGAGGCAGCCCTCATGCACATTCCATTCCATCTGTCATAGCACTAAGCCTTCTGAACAACATGCTGGATATTAAATAAACTGACATTCAGCATTCTTTGGAGAAAACGTGTTCTCCGCTGTTAATAACCTTCTCAATCCCAGCTGACTCATTGGGGGAACAAATGGGATACTAAAATGCCACACAACACACCAGTACCATATGGCTGGGGGAGTCTAACAGACGATATTCATCATGCAAGCATGAATATTTAGGCGCGATGGGAATGCATAAAACAGCATGAAGTCCTGCTTTATCCAATATACCAAAATAACAATAAAAGCTTAGGAGACCACATTTGACTAGAAAAAATGTATTTAATTAATTCCCTTGGCAATACGAGACTCAAAATTCAAAATGCTGAGTACAGTTTTCAAATACATTTATCATTCACAGCTGCACTCCAGCTGTTACTTGGAACTCACCTCAAATGTTGCTGGTCTTCACAAAACAAAGTGTAAGACTGGCTGTGTACAGAGCAGCCAAACCTTCAAAGATTCCAGACTAAATTCAAAAATAAAATTTACAATGCTTCTTTATTCAATAGGCAAATAAAGCAGCAAATGGCAGAAATACATTTTGATGAATCCACATAACAATACAAATAAAGTCGATTACTATTCCACAATCATCCATCTTTTGATTTCTTGGTTGTAATCAGTGGCAATTTTACAGACCAGGTATCATGCTGAACTTCTTTATCACAACTGGGAGCACTTTAGTTTCAGTACAGAGATGAGACTGCTTATTTAACTGCTTTTACAGAGATGACATACCATGATTGCCAATTAGCTTTATGAACATGGTTTAATTGTACTTTGCTTATAAGATTGTCATCATTTATCTTCAGCTACAAAACTTAAATATTAAACAGAACCAAAATTTAAGATACTAAATTGAGACTAATTTTCTACACTCTGCATTTTTTCCCAACACTTGTGACATCGACAGCTCACAATTGATGGTAAAAAATTAATAAGTCACTGGTCTTTAAAATCACAATAAAGAATGCATCACTACATCTCACTATTCTTGGTATCTGTATGTGCATTGGTACTTTAAATCCAACAGAAATCAACATATTTACAGCAAAGTCAAATACTCACTCTGGCTAAATGCCCATAATCACATAGGCCTTTCGTGCTGTTCTTTCAAAATCTTAATATCCAATCTAATCAAACTACTGCAGAATATGTCAATGAAGATCAATGAGAGAATCGTGGAATCATAGAGCACAGAAGCAGCCGTTTACTGCCCACCTTGTGCAGGCGGTGATTCTTTGTGATGCCTTCTTTGCTAAACCCTTTTGCCTGCATTAAGTCCATATTCCCCTTATGTTTTTTTCTAACCTGGGAGCTGCCCAAATGCCTTTTAAACATTGCATCTGCTTCGACCATTACCTCTACAGCTCGCTCCAAATAACCATCAACCTCAATGGAAAAACCCATCAAAGCTCCTTTAAAATTCATCCTCTCATCCTCGATAATATATTCTTCTATATTCCAGTGACAGAAAATCCAGTCTATCTAATCTATCCTTATAACTCCAGCTTTTCATTTCAGGCACCATCTGGTGATTTGCTTCTCCACTCTCTCTATTGACACCAGATCTTTTTCTGAAGTGTGGTAACCAGAACTGTACATGGTACTGCAAATGCTGTCAAACCAATTTTTGTAGTTTTGATGGGCTGAATGGCCTACTTCTGCTTCCAGAACTTATGAATTTACAACTCCACCAACTTCTGTGTAGGCTGAAAATCTAATCAGACCGCTGACATTCCCAAAGTCATTTATATGTATTACAAATAATAAACGTCCCAGCACTGATCTGGGACATTACCTGTTACAGACATCTATCATTAACACTGACTTCTTATCACTAAGCCAATTTTCTTTTTAGTTATCCAACGTGCCTCAGATCCCATGTGCCTTCTGGAGCTGCTCACATTGTCAACAGCCTTGCTGAAGTCCATCTCAAGCACATGTTACCCTTCTCAAAAAACTCAATTAAATTATGCAATATGATTGTAAATTTATGATTTCTAATCAGTGATTTAGGCATGGAAAACAGGCCCTTCGGCACAACTAGCTTAGGTAGGTAATTTGGTCGACATAGATTAGTACCTGTGTTTGTGTTTGTCTCATATTCCTCCAAACCTTTCCTATCCATGCACCTGTCCAAATGTATTTTAAACCACTTCCACATATCCACTGCAGTCTGGTTAAAACGATTGTCAATTATTTCCCTTTAAAATACTTCCCTCTCACCTTAAATCTATACTCTAGTTTTAGACTCAACAACTCTGGGAAAAGATTGTCACCGTTCATCTTATTTATGCCCTCTGTGAATTTATAAACCCTTCAGCCCCCTAAGCTCCAGGGAAAAAAGCACCAATTTATCCAGAAATCCTTATAACTGCAGTCCTTATAATAGTCTTGTAATCTTTTCTGCACCTTTTCCAGTTTAATTACATCTTTCTTATAGCTGAATTGCACACAATATTCCACATGCGGTGTCACCAACATTTCGTACGGATTTAGTATGACATTCCACATCTTATGCTGTGTCCTGGCCAATGAAGGTAAGCTTGTCAAACAACGTTTTCTGGGGAGGGGATACCAGGGGAGGAGAGTTCTGTTGGGAAGGGACGAGTGAACCAAGGAGATGTTGGACAGGCTAGATGCAGGAAGATTGTTCCCGATGTTGCGGAGGTCCAGAACAAGGGGGGTCACAGTTTAAGGATAAGGGGGAAATCTTTTAGGACCGAGATGAGAAAAACATTTTTCACACACAGTGGTGAATCTGTGGAATTCTCTACCACAGAAGGTAGTTGACGCCAGTTCATTGGCTATATTTAAGAGGGAGTTAGATGTGCCCCTTGTGGCTAAAGGTATCAGGGGGTATGGAGAGAAGGCAGGTACAGGATACTGAGTTGGATGATCAGCCATGATCATATTGAATGGCGGTGCAGGCGCGAAGAGCCGAATGGCCTACTCCTGCACCTATTTTCTATGTTTCTATGTGGAGGAAGTGATTGTTATGGAAAGGGGTGGGGGCAGGAAGATTGGACGTGATGGGATCACGATTCAGGTGGCAGAAATGTTGAAGAATAATGTGTTGGATGAAGAAGCTGGTGGAATGAAAGGTTAGAACCAATGGATCTCTACCCTTGTTTTATCCAAGGGGGAATGAGAGCAGGATTATGAGAGAGGAGACACAGATGAGGGCTTTATCCATGAAAGTAGAAACTGTTTTTACTGAAAAATGAGCATGGCTCAAATGGCCTGGGAGGAGATACAGCAGAGACGGAGAAATTTAGTTAATGATGGCATCCTTGCGAGAAGCAGAATGGGAAGAGACTTCAATATGTGTTCTGTCCTGTGGTGGAGACAAGAGTGATCAAGCAAGGGGAGATGTCAAAGATAGTTTGAGTGAATCTGAAGGCAGGGTGGAGGTTAGTTGGAAGATTGATAAAATTAACGAGTTCTGCATGGCTACAGGAGGCAGCCCTGATGCCACCATCAATGTCGTGGAGAAAGAGAAATGGTATCATGGTACGTTTGGAACAAGAAGTGTTAAACATGACTAACAAAAAGACAGGCATGGCTTGGGCCCATGGTTACACATTTGAAGAAAGTGAGAAGAGTTAAAATAGAAGTTGTAAAGGTGAGGACAAGTTCCATAAAGCGATGGAGAGATTAGAGGGGAACTAACTAATTGGATCTCTATTCAAGGAAGAATTGGAGGGCTCTGGAACCTTCCAGGTGGAGTAAAAGGACTGGACGTCCATGGTAAAGATGAGGCAATGGGGGAGTGGGAAATGAAAATTATTGAGATGTTGGGGAGCGTGTGAGGTGTCTCAGATGTAAGTAAGAAGGGACTGGGCAAAGGTATATCTGATAGAATTGAGGCATTTAGAAAGGAGTTTGGTTGGGCAGGAGCAGGCAGAACAATGGATATGCCAGGGTAGTCCTGCTTATGGAGAGGGAAAGGGGAGTGGAAAAGTTGAGATGATTGATGTTGCAGCTCGACTTGAATTGGCCATAACATTTCTTCCATCCCGACTCTCAACACTGGTGCTCTACAATGTTGCGTGCTCAGTCACCTACTCTACTTTTGTAGACCCGTGACTGTGTGACGAAGCACAGGGCTAACTCATTCTATAGGTTCTAATAATCCATAAGAATGAAAATGCCCACCGAACAAAAATTAAGGCAGCTGACTAAAAGTTTATTTAAAGAGCTAAGTTTAGGAAAAAAAAGACCTTGAATACTCCTTTCAGTGGGTTGGACAATTAATAAAATTAAATAGATTGTCCACCAAACTGATTCAGGTAAATTGGAATCGGATACGTTTTACTTCACTTCTGCCAAAGTTAACCCATTGTACACAAATATTGATATATTGCCCCCCCCCCCCCCCAAGTAAAAGAGGGAGTCAAGATATCAGCGTTATATTTTCTGGTATCTGTAAAGTTAACTGTAATCCTGTAAGTTGACTACAATGTGTCAAGGCGAGGATCTCTTCAATGCCAGGTTTTATATTTTGAAATTAAAAATCGTAACTTCTCTAAAAGACAATGAACAAATTAAAACAATGGTCAGGACAAATCTATTTTGCTCCTCCCCTTCCTTCCATCCTAAGGAGAATGCATAATTCACTGAGCATGTAAAATTGCCATATTTTCCATATAGTGTGTATAAGCTTACTTTGTGAAACAGATCTAAAACTAGCTCCAAATATCATATTTCCATGATGTGTTGTTGCAGACCTGAATGACAGATTCCTCGCCTCACACAGAGGTAATTAGAAAATAATATGGGTGGTTTATATTTTCCCCCATGGTATTTTAGTAATTGGGATTCACTCCAAACAGGTGGGTGCTGAAACAATGCCTTTGAAATTTCTCTCTACAAATTAACAGGTTGCAAATCACAATTTTGTGATTTTTTTTCAAAACATTTATATACTTGATCAGTTGCTTCTGAGCTTTAAGTTCATTATTTTTACAGGACTGGTTTCTGAAAATATTGCTGATCAACATTTAAATATCAGTATGCTCTTTTGAATAATCACAACAAAAACGACTCAAAATTCTTTGCAATATTTGCAGCAAAATAAAATGAGACACTTATTTCAATAAGTGTGTGGAATTTTCCAAAAGCAATGTTTATTGATTGTAGATTGATGGAATTAGCATATCTTCATTTTAATTCAATACTTACAATGACATTTAAAAAAATAATTAATTTAAAACTTACCAAAATGATAGGGTCAAATAGTCTAGCCATAATTTACTTACTTATAAATGGAACTGTCAAATAATTGAAAGTAACAGTGATCTTCAGCATTATATATATGTGACCTGGCGGCAATTCAAAAATGCTTTTAAAGAATGAAGGTATTTACAAAACATCAACTGGAGGTCACTATTTCTGATAATGTTATAACTCTTCAAATGTCTCCTCAGAATTATAGTCAAAACTTATATTTCTTTATAAAATAACACTTGAAAACATAACCGTGTCTTATTCCCAAATCTATTGATTGTCAAGACTACGAATACACATTTCATAGCCACAAACGTCCCACTCTCTTCCTGACCAGCGGTTCATGGCGAGTTACAACTCAATGGGCTTATTTCACACATGGCTAGCATCTGAAAGTGAGCCAAGGTAAATGAGACTTAGCAGTTCACTTATGAATGACATATACTGGAGCTGTGCTTAATTGTATCTAAATGCGTGCACATACCCAGATTGAACCTAATGAATATTCCTATGTAAAGGCATCAAGACATCGAGATTGTTAAGGCCCTGTACCACTTACGAGTCCTTGGCACGCAAATTACGCGACCTCGTCATCGCGTTGAGGCGCACGGGCATCGTGTGGCTGTGCGGGGCCGATCCCACCGAGAAGCGCAGTGGGGTATGTAGTTGTGCGCGGTATCGTGCGGCGCTCCGAAATTTTGTAGCGAACGAAATCTTCGCACGCCACCGGCCTGTCGTGTAACTGACGGCCAAAGTGGGACAGGCCCAAGACCCTGGCACGACGCAACGTCTCACCTCCAACAGCAGCAGAAGCAGGCAAGCGATCGTCGAACTCAGCCTGGGGCTCATGGCCATTGCGTTCTGGATCCGCCCCCACTTGTACTCCCAGAGTGGGGCCAAGAAAATTGAAGATAGACACAAAATGCAGGAGTAATTCAGTGGGACCGGCAGCATCTCTGGAGAGAAGGAATGGATGATGTTTCGGGTCAAAACCCTTCTTTCAGACTGAAGAAGGGTCTCGACCTGAAACATCTCCCATTGCTTCTCTCCAGAGATGCTGCCGGTCCCGCTGAGTTACTCCTGCATTTTGTGTCCATCTTCAAATGACGTCACGCGCTCCAGACGGCTGTGCGGGAGCATGAAGTCGCGTGCCACCTTCGCGGGACCGTCGCGCCGCAATGCGACCACGCAGTTGGATGATTAGCGTGCCAAGGACACGTAAGTGAGACAGGGGCTTTACTCTTTCAGGGATGCAATTTTAGGCTTTACAGCTCTGCAATAAGTCCCATTAATAAAATAATGCTTACATCGTCAAAAAACCATTGAAAGTGATCAGTTAACAAACTTCTGGCTCTTGGTATGAACAGGAATAATCATGGTTATTGATGATGCAGGATTTCAATCCAAATCAGTAGCTGAATGATCAGTTCAACATAAAATTGATTAGCATTGCGCTTATGATTGAGAGCACAGAATTAAGACAAGCAAAGGTGAGAATTAGTTTCAATGAAATAAAGATATACTACTCACGTAAAGAGATATTAGAGAAATGAGATCAGAGATACAAGTTATTCAGCATAAAGTAATGAAAGCTTCAATTACTGCCCAATTCGAATGAACTATTTGCAAAGGTCTTTCTGCTTCGATGCTTAGCTATTCAGTTTTTCCTTAAAAGACTGGATAATCATTAAGCACAAGACAGAATACTTCACCTAATTTAAAAAATGTGATCCAAATTCACCATCACAATTTAAATTAAATGGGTGAGCTGTTGAGATAAGTTGCCATCATATTTTCACAGTGGTTTCAATTGGCTTGGTAAATAAAACATAGGTCTTTCATGAAATTGAAGGCCTGACACTGATTGGTGTTATGTCAGTCTGCATGTGCATCTGCGTGATCAAACAGCATATAGCATAGGAAGGAAAATGGAAATAAACATTTCATGTCGATCATGTTAACTGACAATCAACCTGAATTTATCTTATCCACAATTCCCAAAATGAAAGACAATCTAACCTACAAAATATGATAAATACGGTCAGATGAATGCACCATAATAAACAACACAATTATTTTGTTTTCATGCTGATCTGTCCCTTCCTTGCCAATGTTGAATTTCACACGCATCTCACCTCTTATTTTTCCTCTTCTTGCATATGCCGTGCACAGCCTAAAGTTGTAGGTCAACTTGTTTTATTTGATCTATTTGTTTGTGCACTTCGGGTTGATTGCATTAGTCGAAACAGGATGGACCACGTGAAGGTTCCAATCTCACACCACACGCATCTCACTATTGCGACCTTAATTAAGCAAATGTGTGACGGGGGGGATGGAGGAGTGTGTGACGGGGGGGAGGGGGTAGTGTGTGTGGGGGGGGGGGTTTGTGTGTGGGGGGGGTTAGTGTGTGGGGGGGGGGGTTAGTGTGTGCGTGGGGTGTTGGTGTGTGTGGGGGGGTGTGTGTGTGGGGGAGGGTTAGCAGTGTGGGGGAGGGTTAGCGCTTGTGGGGGAGGGTTAACGCGTGTGGGGGAGGGTAAGCGCGTGTGGGGGAGGGTAAGCGCGTGTGGGGGGAGGGTAAGCGCGTGTGGGGGGAGGGTAAGTGAGTGTGGGGGGAGGGTAAGCGCGTGTGGGGGAGGGTTACCGCATGTGGGGGGGTTAGTGTGTGGGGGGGTTAGTGTGTGGGGGGGGTTAGTGTGTGGGGGGGTTAATGTGTGGAGGTTGCGTTGGGGGACCAGGCCTCCCATGTGACAGGGACCCAACGGAATACAGAGCACGATAGCGCTTACATTTTTGCACCACCTTACTCATAATTGTCCTGTCGTGCGTTTTCAACAAGTTTCGTTCAGATTGATGTTACATTTTACAACTTATCACATTTTTTAATTTACAAAATCCAGTTTGAGAAAGATTCAGCAGTGACAGTTAGAGCTAAGACATCACAATGGGACCTACCAGTGAACAGTCTTCCAGCCCACAATGTCATCACAATGGGATCAGCAGCTTCCACCTCAAGGGAGGGAGTGAGAATAGTTTTTTTTTAAATTTTAAATACACTTTAATCAGATTTGTGGGGAGAGCTTTCCTTTATAAAAACAAATTCCAGAATTTTTCTTGTGCGGGGTGGGATGGGGCAGACGTCCATGTGGGGGTTTCCATTGTGGGGGGGTGGAATAGGGGAGAGGTTTTAGTTCCATAACTTTCCTTGTGGGGGTGGGTGGGATATGAGCGCCACCGACACCCCCCACCCCCCCCTCCCTCACATGGGGACGCTGCCCAAAACGTGAGGTTTAATTTGAAATATTTAACTTTAAAAATGTCAACTGCGCCTGTGCAGTTGGGGGCTATGGGGGAGTGATGGAATATTGTGTTGGGGGAACGGGTTGCGTTGAGGGAATGGGTGTGTGGTGGAAATGAGTTGCTTTGGGGAACGGCTGAGTGGTGGAATATTGTGTTGGGGAAACGGGGCCCAATGGATCCTACTTGGTCCAGTATGTATATTAATAAGGCCTTCTACGCCTGCACCTCCAGACTCAGGAAAAGCTTAATTCCCAGAGCTATAGCGGCTCTGAGCCAGCCCTGCTGAGTGCCCCCCACCCCCATGGACTGTCTCCCTCGGATGGTCACGTCGCACAGACACATCTGCACTTTAGTCTGTTTTGACTGTTTTACTGTTTTAATGTTCTTTTTACAAACCATGTTCTCGGGGTATCTAAATCTAAATTGTATTAGTTATTTAAGTTATGACATCGGATGGAAGCTGCATACCAAATCTCGTTGCACTTATGTGCAATGGCAATAAAAGATATTATCCATCCATCCATCCATCCATCTATCTATCTATCTATCTATCTATCTATCCATCTATCTATCTACCTATCCATCCATCCATCCATCCATCCATCCATCCATCCATCCATCCATCCATCCATCCATCCATCCATCCATCCATCCATCCATCCATCCATCCATCCATCCATCCATCCATCCATCCATCCATCCATCCATCCATCCATCCATCCATCCATCCATCCATCCATCCATCGTCTGCGGTCCGGCTGCCTGTCTGTCTGTCTGTCTGTCTGTCTGACTGTCTGTCTGTCTGTCTGTCTATCTATCTATCTATCTATCTATCTATCTATCTATCTATCTATCTATCTATCCCTGTCGTCTGCGGTCCGTCCGGCTGCCTTTCTGCCTTTTGATTTGTTTCCATCGTGTGATGTCACAATGCCCAATCCTCGCAGATGTCCAATCACAATGCCCAATGCTCGCAGATGTCCAATCGGAATGGATCCATTTACATGGACGGCTGCCGGCTGCATTTCTTCCTTTGATTCACTGCAACTCCGAAACCAGACGCAGAATCGCCGACATCTTTTCCATTTCGGTAGAGATTTCACTTTTCTTTCTAAGTATCCGCTCCTCATTACATTTTGTCGTGTTTAAGTACACGTTTTTAATCAAATCCTTCCCCCCCCCCCCAATATTTCAAAAATAAACTGGCTTCTCACCCATAGAAGCACCAGCCCCAGCCCCTGATGAACGTTCCATCGTGTGATGTCACAATGTCCGATGCTCACAGATGTCCAATCGGAATGGATTCATTTACATATGCCTTTGCAGGAGCCCCAGCCAATAGTGAACGTTCCATCGTGTGATGTCACAATGCCCAATGTTCACATATGTCCAATCGGAATGGATACATTTACATATGCCTTTGCAGGAGCCCCAGCCCCTGGTGAACGTTCCATTGTGTGATGTCACAATGCCCAATGTTCACACATGTCCAATCGGAACTTAAGAGGGAGTTAGATGTGGCCCTTGTGGCTAAAGGGATCAGGGGGTATGGAGAGAAGGCATGTGCAGGATACTGAGTTGGATGATCAGCCATGATCATATTGAATGGTGGTGCAGGCTCAAAGGGCCGAATGGCCTACTCCTGCACTTAATTTCTATGTTTCCCTCTCCTCACCCCTCTCCCTCTCCCACCCATCCCTCTCTCCCCCACCCCCCTTCCCTCTCCACCCCACCCCCTTCCTTCTCCACCCCACCCCCTTCCCTCTCCCCCCACCCCCTTCCCCTACCCCTCTGTTCCTCTTCCACTACTCCCCCGTCCCTCTTCCACCACTCCCGCTACCTCTCTACCCCTCCCTCCCCGCTCTTCCACTTCTCTCCTCCCCCCTCCCTCTCCTCACCCCTCTCCCTCTCCCATCCCTCTCTCTCCCCACGCCCTTCCTCTCATCTCCCCCCGCCCCCTTCCCCTATCCTCTGTCCTGCTTCCATCACTCCCCCCTACCCCTCTCCTCCTCCCTCCCCACTTCTCTCCCCCCACCCCCTCCACTCTCCCTCCCCACTCTTTCCCCTCTCGCCCCCCACCCCTCTCCCCCTCCCTCCCTCTTCCCCTCCCTCCCCATCCCCCCCTCCCCCACATCTCTCTCCCCATCCCCTCTCTCACCCCCTACCCCGCTCTCCTTTCTCTCCCAAATCTGTCCCGTTTCCTCCTCCTCCTCTCCCCTCCCTCCCCACTTCTCACCCCCCTCCCCCCACCTGTGTGTTTGGGGGGTGGTTAATGTGAGTGTGATGCCGCAGCCCCCCCCCCCCCCCCAATATTTCAAAAAATACTGGCATCTCACCCATAGAATCAGCCCCAGCCCCAGCCCCTGGTGAACGTTCCATCGTGTGATGTCACAATGCCCAATGCTCAAAGACATTGTTGCCATAGAGGGAGTACAGAGAAGGTTCACCAGACTGATTCCTGGATGTCAGGACTTTCATATGAAGAAAGACTGGATAGACTCGGCTTGTACTCGCTAGATTTTAGAAGATTGAGGGGGTATCTTATAGAAACTTACAAAATTCTTAACGGGTTGGACAGGCTAGATGCAGGAAGATTGTTCCAGATGTTGGGGAAGTCCAGAACAAGGGGTCCCAGTTTAAGGATAAGGGGTAAATCTTTTAGGACCGAGATGAGAAAAACATTTTTCACACAGAGAGTGGTGAATCTCTGGAATTCACTGGCACAGAAGGTAGTTGAGGCCAGTTCATTGGCTATATTTAAGAGGGAGTTAGATCTGGCCCTTGTGGCTAAAGGGATCAGGGGGTATGGAGAGAAGGCAGTTACAGGATACTGAGTTGGATGATCAGCCATGATCATATTGAATGGTGGTGCAGGCTCGTAGGACTGAATGGCCTACTCCTGCACTTAATTTCTATGTTTCTATGTTTCCCTCTCTCACCCCTCTCCCTCTCCCACCCATCCCTCTCTCCCCCACCCCCCTTCCCTCTCTACCCCACCCCCTTCCCTCTCTCCCCCCGCCCCCTTCGCCCTACCCCTCTGTCCCTCTTCCACCACTCCCCTTTACCCCTCCCTCCCACTCTTTCCACCTCTCCCATTACCCCCACCCCTCTCCCTCCCACCCCTCCTTTCCCTCTCTCCCCCACCCCTGACTCCCCTTCCTCCTACCCCTCTGTGTCACTTCACCACTCCACGTCCCTCTTCCCACCAATCCCGCTACCCCTCTACCCCCCTCCTCCCTCCCTCCCTCCCACTCTTCCACTTCTCTCCCCCTTCTCTCCTCCCCCCTCCCTCTCCTCACCCCTCTCCTCCCCCTCCCTCTCTTCCCCACCCCCTTCCCTCTCTCCCCCCCCCCTTCCCCCTATCCCTCTTGCCGTCTTTCCATCACTCTTCCTACCCATCTCCCACCCTCCCCTCTTCATCTCTCCCCCCACCCCCTCCACTCTCCCTCCCCTCTTTCCCCTCTCTCCCCCACCCTCTCCCCCATATCCTCCTCTTCCCCTCCCTCCTCCATCCCCCCCATCCCCCCCTCTCTCCCCCCCATCCCCCTCCCTCCCCCCCCTACCCCGCTCTCCTTTCTCTCCCAAATCTGTCCCGTTTCCTCCTCCTCCTCTCCCCTCCCTCCCCTCTTCTCACCCCCCTCCCCCACCTGTGTGTTTGGGGGTGGTTAATGTGAGTGTGATGCCGCAGCCCCCCCCCCCCCCCCCCCCAATATTTCAAAAAATACTGGCTTCTCACCATAGAAGCAGCCCCAGCCCCTGGTGAACGTTCCATCGTGTGATGTCACAATTCCCAATGCTCAAAGACATTCTTGCCATAGTGGGAGTACAGAGAAGGCTCACCAGACTGATTCCTGGGATGTCAGGACTTTCATATGAATAAAGACTGGATAGACTCAGCTTGTACTCGCTAGATTTTAGAAGATTGAGGGGGTATCTCATAGACTTACAAAATTCTTAAGGGTTTGGACAGACTAGATGCAGGAAGATTGTTCCAGATGTTGGGGAAGTCCAGAAAAAGGGATCACAGTTTAAGGATAAGGGGTAAATCTTTTAGGACCAAGATGAGAAAAACATTTTTCACACAGAGAGTGGTGAATTTCTGGAATTCTCTGCCACAGAAGGTATTTGAGGTCAGTTCATTGGCTATATTTAAGAGGGAGTTAGATGTGGCACTTGTAAGGAGAGAAGGCAGGTACAGGATACTGAGTTGGATGATCAGCCATGATCATATTGAATGGTGGTGCAGGCTAGAAGGGCCGAATGGCCTACTCCTGCACTTAATTTCTATGTTTCAATGTTTCCCTCTCCTCACCCCTCTTCACCCTCTCCCTCCACCCATCCCTCTCTCCCCCACCCTCCTTCCCTCTCTACCACCACCCCCTTACCCCTACCCCAATGTGCCTCTTTCACCACTCCCCCTACCCCTCCCTCACCACTCTTCCACTTCTATCCCCTTACCCGACGCCTCTCCCTCCCCCACCCCTCTCTCTTCCGCTCCCTTCCCCTCTCTCCCCCACCCCTTCCCCTACCCCTCTGTCCCTCTTCCACCACTCCCCCGTCCCTCTTCTACCACTCCCGCTACCCCTCTACCCCTCCCTCCCTCCCCACTCTTCCACTTCTCTCCCACTCTCTCCTCCCCCCTCTCCCATCCCTCTCTCCCCCACCCCCCTTCCCTCTCTACCCCACCCCCTTCCCTCTCTCCCCCCACCCCCTTCCCCCTATCCCTCTGTCCCTCTTCCATCACTCCCGCCACCCCTCTCCTCCTCCCTCCCCATTTTCCACTTCTCTCCCCCTTCCCCTCCACTCTCCCTCCCCACTCTTTCCCCTCTCTCCCCCCACCCCTCTCCCCATCCCTCCCTCCTCCCCTCCCTCCCCATCCCCCCTCCCCCACATCTCTCTCCCCATCTCTCACCCCCTACCCTGCTCTCCTTTCCCTCCCAAATCTATCCCGTTTCCTCCTCCTCCTCCTCTCCCCTCCCTCCCCTCTTCTCACCCCCCCCCCCCCGCAAACGCCGTTGGGGAAACAGACCCAACGGGTCTGCACTTGGTCTAGTTATTAATAAAACTGTCATCCAGTTTGTTATTATGTCTTTGATTCTGTCTGTCTGTCTGTTTGTCCATGTGCTCCCGGAACTATGCTAAAACGGTACACGATAGTGCTACAATCTTACTTACCATTGGACCATCTTACTTACCATTGGCCTGTGGTGCGTTTTCATCAAGTTTCATTCAGATTGATGGTATATTTTACGTTATTCACATTTTAAACTTTACAAAACCTTACTTTGAGAAAATTCACTTGCATCTGCACTGACAGTTATCAGATTATGACGTCACAATGGGATCCCAAATCTCATTTACATAAAAGATTGCTCTTTTCAAAAAATTCCGGTACAATGTTAACAAAGAACAGGTCCCAGTGCAATGAAAGATTTGTTACTTTGTTGTGAGGAGAGGGCGAGGATTGGTGTTTAATGTTATTTAAACAGATAGAGGGAGAGGAGGGGGGTAGGGAGGGGAGAGGGGTTATGGAGGGAGGAAGGGAGTGACTGAGGGTAGGGGAAAGGAGAGGGAGGGACAGGTGAGGGAGGGAATGGGGAGGGGAGGAGGAGAAAGGAAAGAAGAGGGAGGGTGAAGAGGAAGGGGAGGGGGTGCTGGGGATGAGGGGAAATGATCCGAGTTTGGGGCTATGGGTGAGAGGTGAAATATTGCGTTGGGGGAATGGGGCCCAACCCGGTCCCACTTGGTCTAGTATATCACTAAAATCAAGGCGTGCTCCCCAATTCCCCTAAAATAACATTAAGGCTCAAAAGGAGCCTCTTTCCTCATACATCTCCATTCAACTATATCAACACCGTTTAGTTTAGAGATACAGCGAGGAAACAGGCACTTCTGCCTACCGAGTCCGTGCTGACCAGCAATCCTCACACACTAACACTATCCTACACACACCTTTACAATTTTACCAAGCCTAGCTTACAAACCTGTACGTCTTTGAAGTGTGGGAGAAAATCGGTGCACGCAGAGAAAACACACGCAGGACACAGGGAGAGCATACAAACTCCATACAGACAGCACCCATAGTCAGGTGCCACCGTGCCACCCCTAAGATGCGTCCAGATACTTCAATTAGAATTCACTGTATACTGTGATATGTGGAACACGGATTAGTTTCTTATTCACCAGCTCACAAAATAATTCTGCCACAAGTTAAAAAATCATACTAAAAGGAAGGTAGTAAAGATGCTAAAATGGGAAGGGACTGTTAAGTTCAACCCCAATGCCACTGATTTACATGAATAATTAATTCTGCTGCATAATCAACTCAACTCAATCTAAGGTTTGAAGAAGGGACCCGACCCAAAACATCATCTGTCTATTCCCTTCACAGATGCTGCCCGACCCAGTGTTTCCTCAGCACTGTTTCTTTCCTCAGCCCCCAAAGCAGACGGGGAAATTGTAATGCACAATTATTCTGCACTTAATAATGACTATGTCCAGTAACATACTGATTATGTTACTGGACCGTGAACCAGATCCAAAGACATGGGATCAATTCCTATGATGACAGCTGGGAAATGTATCCTAATTAATTACATGAACCTGGAATTTAAAGCAAACACAGTCTCAATCAAGGTTAAAATCAAACGACTTCATAGCGCTGAAAATTCAGCTGGTTCACCAATATTCCTCAGGAAAGGAAATCTGCAAGACTTTACGCAAATTGAATAATATGCAACTCCATCTCCACCATGCGGTTGATACGTTACTCTTAGTTTCAAGAAAAATGATGGACATCAAATGCTGCTGCCCCCTGTGCTGAGCATATTCAATGCATGAAAAATTAAAAACATGTAAAACATAGTTTAGGCTTAGCCTAGCAGTTGAGTAATTTGTTAAAACACATAAATGCTTTCAGGTATAAAATATGCAAGATCCTACAACTTGCGTTACATAATGAGAGAGAGCTGGGAAGGTGACACAATATGCCGTGAACTACTGTACTGCTTTGGAATTGCTTGGCTTCAGGCATGAGCTCAGCTTAAATTTTTGCTGATAGCTATTACCAACTATTGTGAATCGTCAGAGGCAAACACTATTTAAGGCTAATCTCCACATCATTGCAGCTCTTAAAGATTTATACGAACCAGACTGCACAATGCTTACCACCACGTATTTCTGTCTTTTAAGGCAAAGCCGTGAACAAGCAGAAAGTGCAGCAGTTACTCCACAGAAGAGTGGCAGACGAGCCACACTTAACCCCAAGAGGAGATGATAGTTTGCCAGTTTTGAGTTGGCATGGCAGAGGCATTGCCAGCACAGTCTAATCCAGAATTACTGCATTTTCCAATTATATTGGACCAACTGTGAACTTTGTACCTCAGATATATGGAGGGGCAACTAAACCCAATGGTAAAGGTTCACAGGAAGAGGGCAATGCTGAAGTCAAACTACCACCATTTGATTATATACTTGCTGACAAAACAAAAAAAATATTAAGCATCCTCAAGGATAGAGCCACAGAGGATATGCACATGGTGAAGCACAGGACAGCGGCTTATACTCATAAAGAATAATGCAGGTCAAGAATAATGCTGATACCAGTACAATGGATATCGAAGATTCGCCCAATTTTTGCTGAACATGTTGCAATCTGCTGCCACACCTCCTAGGCCACAGATGTGATGTCACCTTAAAGGTTACCTTAAGAATCCTCCACTGAAGATCGGTAGCCTTTCATCTGCTACACTGCAAAGACGCACTATCTTTCACACCAGCAAAAGGTTGACAGAATAGAAAAAGTATGATGGGTTGACATGTATACAAAGTGGCCTGCTTTCGTTAATAAATGTAGTTTGGAGTGCTTAATTTGTGCCAGGAAAGGTTTTTCACGATTAAGGAGCATTTCTAAATAGCACTTTGGCTCCATCTACTGCTAGAACCCATAACTGTTGAGGTAACAATCTATTTAATCCAGCTTCAGAATCAATATTCAAACAATTTTTACCAAATTCTTATTTTAGGGTTAGTTGAGGCCGGTCATGGAGACTTGCTATTTTTCTATTTATATTAGCGATGTTACAAAATCCTACCATCAGTGGCGTTCCAGATCTGCCCACTGCCTGTGAGTGCGATTCCGGAGGCTTTGGTGGGGGGGGGATTAAAATGCAGGTTTGTAATTGTTGTCGGAGAGCGATTTGCTCGGACTACAAGCTAATGAAGAACATTTGTTCTGCGCTTCCGCCCCTGTTTAAAAAAAAAAGTTGCTGGTCGATTGCATCGCTGGATTGAAGTTAAACGCGACTTCTAACGCCTTCAACACCTTCAACATCACGGATCGCAAGTGCAGGACAAAAAAAAAAGGTGTTTTGTTTATTTAACATCTTATCTTGCTTTTTGGCATGGTTTCATTTTAATCTGATGATGCCGAATATGTTATTTAGGCCCCGATATCGGCCGTGTCTTGCCTGCCAATCGGGTTTTAAATCATGGCAGCGGCCACATTCCGATCTATCACAATCCAGAAACATCCATTCTCAAGATAATCAAATACTTTGTTTTATTGCACAATCATGTCATAAGAACACGTAAATATTTTCATACTAAATATATGACTGAAAACTTCCACAGTACAGTTTTAGTCAGATGGATAGTATGAAAATATTGATCATGGATAGACAATTACACAAAATATAGATAATTTAGATGTTCTTATGACATTGTGCAAAAAATAATGATTTTGATTATCTTGAGTAGATGTTTCTGGATTTTGAACAAATATCTGTGTAAAACGACCCTTGACTGCTGCAGTTTATAAACCAACCGTAACTTTGACTTTGCTTAAAGTTTCAAAGACTCAGCAATCCCAAGGAACTTGGAATGTTTATGAAAATTTGTGATGAAACTTGTAAACTTCCAGAAGGCAGTCAAATTATGGGAATTAAACATTCAATTCCTTCCATTTTGGCATAGTAATTTGTGACAAACTGAGATTTAAAAATCATGTTATATTGTGAATTCTTGTGTGAATGGTAGCAGTTTGTTATTTGGATGCTTTGGCTATTTAAAAAAATATTTTTAGCCTTTTCTTGAGAATGGGATAGCTGTTTAGATCTAGTAATTGAATTTAGATTGATTTGATGACACTGATGAACATGATTTTTTTGTTGGGTATTTACTATTTGTTTTAACGTCTAATTTGTGTTAGGCATTTTGTTGAACAAAATAATTTCTACTCTTTTTTCTAAAACTGCAAATAATAACTTGTTTCTGTTAATGCTGTTCAATGGTTTTTTTCTTTACATTTTAAACAGATACGTCCGAAGAAGAAATGCAAAATTGTCAATCCAAATGCCCAGCCTGGCATAGCTAGAGCTCACCTTGAAGTGAATTTCTCTGTCATGCCCGAGTCTAGGAAGGATCTTAAAAATGGACACATCTTGTCCTTGTACACCTCGTTTGGAAAAAGACTGTCTGAAAGTGAGAGACGGCTGAGTTCACATTTATCTTTGTCGGATGCAGACGACTATTCATTTGCTGCTGTTAACTCAAGGGTGAGGACTCTCGTTAACTGGACTTTGCTTAAAGTTTAAAAGACTCAGCAATCCCAAGGAACTTGGAATATTTATGAAAATTTGTGATGAAACTTTTAAACTTCCAGAAGGCAGTCATCATATTTCTTTAGTTGACATTCCACCGCCTGGTGCTCAAGATCCTGAATCCTTGACATCAGCCGAAAGCCAAATGCCCATATTTCAAGGCACTGAGAACATGGCCGATGACAGTCATAGTCTGCATCCTCCACTGAATCTAGCAACGCCAACAACAGTTGCTGCCTCTCCTGAACCAATGTCATCGACATCTAGTGTTTCAACAAGATGTAGCAGAGAACTTCTAAGTCTTTCACCAAGGAAACAGAAAATGAAGAAAAGACTAAACTTTCTGTCAACATCCAAGGTCGCTCTTGCACTAAAGTATTGCACAAAGATCAGTGAACTTAGGGCACAGTTGAAAACTCCCAAACGTGTAGTTTATCAAGCCTAAAAGAGAAAGCAAAACCGAATAGATTTAAAGGACAGAAAGATTCAGGAACTCAAAATCAAATTACGTGGGAATACTTTGGCACGAGAGCTTGCTGAAACCCAGGCAGAGTTTTTGAGACTTAACAAAGCACACAGTTTCGTGGCAGTAAGAAAAAGAGGAAAACTCTTTCAATTCACCACTACAGAAAAGTTCATGAAAAACTAAAGGACAGGGAAGAGGATGTGAGACACCTCGAATATGACAATCTTGTCCTCAAAGAAACAATCAAAACTCTGGAGGCTGCCAGTATTGTCAAGTCAAAGGTGGACCAGAAGGCTTACTCCTCAACAACAAGGATGCATGTGTTTGACTGTATTGTAAACAAAACTCCCACAGCAAACATTCCAATCCTGATAAGCCAGTTCTACAAGCGGAGTGGACTTAATCTGAATCGTGTTCTTCGCACAGCGCAGTTGAAGTTATGGCCCGAGAATTGGGAGCTATTGCTGAGTTACAGACAGCAGAGATGATCCTAGCAACAAAGGGTTTGACTGTTGGTTTTGATGCAACCACCCAAGAAGAGACCCATTAACAATGTACACTTCACTCCACAAATTAATGTCTTTCTGCAGCAGTCGATGAATTGGCTGGTGGGACTGCTGAGGACTATGCGCAACATATTTACAATACTATTGATGACAATTTGTGTGAAGCTTACACTTTTTTCAATGAGTAAGCGGATTTCCAAGACACCAAGCAAAAGATAATAGATATTACAAATACACTGAGTGGCAGGTGTGCAGCTAATCATGCTGCTATTAGGATTGTGACAGTGAGTGGGGTAAATCTTTGAATGAGCTCTGCTGCCATTTGCATCCTCTTGACTCCATCGCAACATCAGTTCGCTCAGCCCTCAAAATGCACAAACAATCCAGAGGCCAATTCGTGTTTGGGAAGGACTGTCTAGCAGGAAATGTCATACTGCAGATGAACAAACTTCGGTGCAAGAATGGAAAAGTGGTCCCAAAAGGATTTATTGCATTTTTGGATGAAAGGAACATCCCCCGAAGTGTCCTTCCACAGTACCGTGGCAACAGATTACATATACTTTTCCATATTAGTGGCAAGCTCATAGAACATTAAAATGACTTTGTTGCCCTGCTGAATAGCGGAACATCCTGTGGGGGGTTGAGAAGCGCCATCCTCCGTGACTTCATCCAGGCTGAAGCAAAAGTAGAATTTCAGTCATTAGACTTACTTGGCAAATATCTGACTGGGCCTTGGATGAAGCGCTTCTACACATCAAGCCAGAATCAGATCAACCACGTTGATGGCATCAAAGTGGTTAAAGGTGTGATTGCTGCTCTAAAGGAAGCCACAGAAAATCCAGAGAACTTGATATTGGCAAGGGAAGATTTCTTCGGTGAGGAGGTGCATCTTGATGCCACGTTGACAAAACTTTGGGAGCTGCCAGTATATTCCACAGTTCAGTTCAAAGATGAGAAGCTGTCTTCAAGCTGTCATCATTGTGTTGGAAAGGCAGTATAGTAAATACTTTGAACTTGATGTAACTGAGAAACTGAAGGAGGAGACTGCATCAGGAAGATCACACAACATTTATGCGGAGGAGATAATGGGGATGTTTAGCTCATCAAAACAGAAATCTCCCAATGCCACCATGTGTCATTTGTCATGTAGGATGCGGGCCTGCAAGAATAGAACAGTCAACTTCCTTGATAATCTCAAGGAGCAACGTAGGGAGGAGATGCTCTGTAAGGCAATGAAATTGGGGAGAATGCAGAGGAACAGACGGAAGAAAAAACAGAAGGAATTGAGAGCAGAAATCATCAGGGGACAGAAAGACAAGGAGCATGCTCGGGACTCGAAAGAGGAAAAACTAGGAAAAAAATTGAAAGTGACTGATTTAGACAGCATTCGCAGAGATTATCCAAATTTGGTCCAAATGTGATGATCTACAGGACATTCTTAATGGGAAAGTAGTGGGCAGATTAACAGTCACAACGGTCAATTTTGTACTTAGCTATAATTAGGTAACTAACTAATTATATGCTTTAATTTCAGGTCATCCAAGTAAGATGTGGAAGTGGCGGTGCTGTGATACGGCTGCGGCTCGCCTGCAGTCTGTCTGTTTTTACTTTTTTGTGTTGTTTTTTTTGTCTAGTTTAGTAATTTTTTTGGTTATTAGGTGGTGTTATGTGTGTGGGGGGAGGGTGAAACAGGGCTTTCTGTCTCTCCCTTCGGGGGAATGCGACTTTTTTGTCGTATCCCCCTTCTCTTCCCCCGTCTGCGCTGAGGCCTAATGGCGGAGCTGGCGGCCTCCAACCTGTGACCGACCTCGAGGGTCCGGAGGTAGAGCCAGCCAGGACTCACCAACGCGAGGCTGGCCGTCTTCGAGCTGTGGCGACGTCCGGGTAGCAGCACGACTCGGCGCTCCGGTGAGGGCGGACGGCGCGGGGCTGAGACACTCCCGTGCGGCCGGCACAGCTACCGGCTGGAAGGCGCTCCCGTGGGGGCAGCCCGTTGCGGGGCTGAGACGCTGCCGTGTGGGTGGCCTGGCTACCGGCTGGAAGGCGCTCCGGTGAGGGCGGACCGGCTCCCGGCTGGAAGGTGTTCCCGTGGGGGCAGCCCGGTGCGGGGCTGAGACGTTGCTGTGTGGGCAGCCTGGTGCGGGGCGGAGACGGTGCTCCTGTGGCTGATGCGGCGTTCTGGCGGCGGCGACCTGGATCCGGGACTCGGCCGCGGGCCATTGGAGGACAATGTCGGGAGCTCGCAGGTCACAGGTTGATGCCTGTTTTCCGGGGCACCCGTTGCAACAGCTGCGTCCGCTGGACTGGAGGGCGGCAGCTTCGACCACCCCCGGGCCGCTGAGCTTGAACCGCGGGACTGACTTACCATCGCCCGGTGGGGTATCGCCTCGGCGCAGAGGGAGAAGAGGAGGGAAGAGACAGTAACTCTAAGACTTTTGCCTCCATCACAGTGAGGAGGTGTTTGGTGAACTCACTGTGGTGGATGTTAATTTGTGTTTATTGTGTGTTGTTATTATTACATGTAAGGCTGCAGGCAACAGCATTTCGTTCAGACCGAAAGGTCTGAATGACAAATAAAGGATTCAATTCAATTCAATTCAATTCAATTCAATGTTTCATATTTGTTTCAGAATGCTTCAATCAACAATAACTGAAAACTTAATTGTTCTCTTAATTTTTAAGAAAGTTATGGGCATTTATGTCAATTGCCTGTCCTCGATCATAGCTTTTGTGCTAAGTCAATGGAAAAACAATAGGGAACAAGATGCTAATTTCCGAGTATGAAAATGACCATAACTTTAATACTGAAGATATGAAAGTGAATTAGGTATCAAATTAAAGTTCTTTTTATGCTTTATCTGATGGGATAAATTACAGGCTTGATTATTAAAATCTCAAATTTTTGTAAAATTCCTATTTATATATTGTAATAAGATCCGTCAATGAGTTTAAGAGAAATAAAAATCACTAGCAGCTGGGTGGCTTGTTCTTTAGACTGATATCCAAGGGAAACAACAGCAGCCCAAGTTGTTGTCATGGAAGGAAGAGAACATTCAGAAGGATCAATTGCAAACATTTAACAGAAAAACTTCCTCCACTAACCATCAGCACGAGAGCATCTCAAGACTATGTGCACAGCACCCTGTTCTGCTCACTCTATACTCATGACTGGGTGGCTGGACACAATTCAAACTCCATCTATAAGTTTGCCGATGATACCATCGTTGTTCAACGAATTGCAGGTGACGACGAGTCAGAGTATAAGAGGGAGATCATTCGACTGACCAAATGGTGCCAGAACAGCAACTTTGCTCTCAATGTCATTAAGACCAAGGAACTGATTGTTGTCTTTGGAAGAGGAAAGAAGACGATCCGCAAACCTTGGGATGCCGGCGGCGAGAGTCAAAAGCATAAACATTCCTGTGTGTGCATATCTCTGAAGATCTGTCCTGGAACCAGCACATTGATGCAATCGTAAAGAAAGCCCACCAGCACCTTTATTTCCTGAGAAGATTGAGAAGATTTGGTTTGTCAACAAATTCTCGCTTTAATTTCTGCAGGTGTACAGAAAGCATATTGACTGGTTGCATCACGGCCTGGTTCAGCAACCCGAATGCCCAGGAATGATTACAAAAAGTGGTAAACACTGCCCAGTCCATCACGAGTACGGACCCGACTTCCCCACCATCGAAGGGATCTATAAAAGCCGCTACCTCAAAAAGGCAACTAGCTTTAACTAAGACACACAGCACCCTGGCCACACTCTCATTTCACTCCTATAATTGGAAAGAAGGTATTGGAACCTGAAAATTGTCATGTCCAGGAGCAGCTTTTCCCGACAACCATCAGGCTATTAAAAATTACAACCTCCAAATTGGCTCCGAACTACATAGACTTGGGGACATTATTTTTAACTTTGCATTATTGTTTGTTTATTGGTCTGGTTTTTTAAATAAATAAAATGTGTGTATGAACATTTTTTTGTTACTATGGTTTTTACAGAGTACTATGTTTACATATCTGTTGTTTTGCTGCATGTAAGAATTTCATTGTTCCATTTCGGGGCATGTGACAATAAAACACTCTTTACTCTTGTTCTTAAGTATGATTATGCATATGTATAATATAATTTTACTGAATTGAATGCAAAATAACGAATTTCACTATCTCGGGACATGTGCCAATTAAGTGTCATTGAACTAATGATTATGTTTGCAGATAACACTAAAGTGGATGTATGAAAATGCTTATCAAAGTTACAGCAAGTTCTTGATCAGCTGGGCCAGTGGGAAGAGGAATGGCTAATGTACTTTAATGCAGATAAGTGCAAGCTAGTGCATTTTGCGAAGTCAAACCAGTGCTGGGCCCTTCACGGTGAACAAGGACTTTGGGGTTTTGTTTTGCCACACATAGGTTTTTAAAAAAAATTATTTTGTCTATTTTGTACTGTGCTTTCAAATCCATTGATCTTGCAAGTAGAAATGTCTTTGTTCTGCATCAGTACATATGATAATTAAACACTCTGACTCTTGAGTACTGTGTTGATTTGGATCCTTTGCACCAATCCTCATGTTACATCACTGGCTGCAGCAGGTACTGGCTCACTTATCTTCATTGATGATACAACTGCTGATGGTAGTAGAATAATGAATTCTGAAATGTATAGACACATCCTATCTGATCAAGTTCAAACAAATGCCTCAAAACTCATTGGCCGGCAAAACAATGTTCCCAAACATACTGCTAAAAGCAACAAAGGAGTTTTACAAAGCTAAAAAATGGTCAATTCTTGAGTGGCCAAGTCAATCACCCGATCTGAACCCAATTGAGCATGCCTTTTATATGCTGATGAGAATACTGAAAGGTACCAGCCCCCAAAACAAGCATAAGCTAAAGTGTTCAAGAAGGAACTGCAGATGCTGGAAGATCGAAGGTACACAAAATTGCTGGAGGAACTCAGCGGGTGCAGCAGCATCTATGGAGCGAAGGAAATAGGTGACGTTTCGGGCCGAAACCCTTCTTCAGACTGATGGGGGGTGGGGGGGAGAAGGAAGGAAAAGGGGAGGAGGAGGAGCCCGAGGGCGGGAGGGTGGGAGGAGACAGCTAGAGGGTTGAAGAGGGGAGGAGACAGCAAGGACTAGCAAAATTGGGAGAATTCAATGTTAATGCCATCCGGACGCAAGGTCCCCAGATGGAATATGAGGTGCTGTTCCTCCAATTTCCGCTGTTGCTCACTCTGGCAATGGCTAAAGTTGGCTGCAATACAGGCCTACCAGAACATCACCAGAGAAGACCTGAAAAATCAGTATTTTGCTGAGGAAATCAGTATTTTTATGCTGTGCCATTTTGCTGAAAACCTAGAAACATAGAAAATAGGTGTAGGAGTAGGCCACTCGGCCCTTCGAGCCTGCACCGCCATTCAATATGATCATGGCTGATCATCCAACTCAGTATCCTGTACCTGCCTTCTCTCCATACCCCCTGATCCCTTTAGCCACAAGGGCCACATCTAACTCCCTCTTAAATATAGCCAATGAACTGACCTCAACTACTTTCTGTGGCAGAGAGTTCCACAGATTCACCACTCTCTGTGTGAAAAATGTTTTTCTCATTCCGGTCCTAAAGGATTTCCCCTTTATCCTTAAACTGTGACTCCTTGTCCTGGACTTCCCCAACATTGGGAACAATTTTCCTGCATCTAGCCTGTCCAACCCCTTAAGAATTGTGTAAGTTTCTATAAGATCCCCCCTCAATCTTCTAAATTCTAGCGAGTACAAGCCAAGTCTATCCAGTCTTTCTTCATATGAAAGTCCTGACATCCCAGGAATCAGTCTGGTGAACCTTCTCTGTACTCCCTCTATGGCAAGAATGTCTTTCCTCAGATTAGGAGACCAAAACTGTACGCAAAACTCCAGGTGTGTTCTCACCAAGACCCTGTACAACTGCAGTAGAACCTCCCTGCTCCTATACTCAAATCCTTTTGCTATGAATGCTAACATACCATTCGCTTTCTACACTGCCTGCTGCACCTGCATGCCTACTTTCAATGACTGGTGTACCATGACACCCAGGTCTCGTTGCATCTCCCCTTTTCTTAATCGGCCACCATTTAGATAATAGTCTACTTTCCTGTTTTTGCCACCAAAGTGGATAACCTCACATTTATCCACATTATACTGCATCTGCCATGCATTTGCCCACTCACCCAGCCTATCCAAGTCACCTTGCAGCCTCCTAGCGTACTCCTCACAGCTAACACTGCCCCCCAGCTTCGTATCATCCGCAAACTTGCAGATGTTGCATTCAATTCCCTCGTCCAAATCATTAATATATATTGTAAATAGCTGGGGTCCCAGCACTGAGCCTTGCGGTACCCCACTAGTCACTGCCTACCATTCTGAAAAGGACCCGTTTACTCCTACCCTTTGCTTCCTGTTTGCCAGCCAGTTCTCTATCCACATCAATACTGAACCCCCAATACCGTGTGCTTTAAGTTTGTATACTAATCTCTTATGTGGGACCTTGTCGAAAGCCTTCTGAAAGTCCAGATATAACACATCCACTGGTTCTCCCTTATCCACTCTACTAGTTACGTCCTCGAAAAATTCTATAAGATTCGTCAGACATGATTTACCTTTCGTAAATCCATGCTGACTTTGTCCAATGATTTCACCACTTTCCAAATGTGCTGCTATCCCATCTTTAATAACTGACTCTAGCAGTTTCCCCACTACCGATGTCAGACTAACTGGTCTGTAATTCCCTGTTTTCTCTCTCCCTCCCTTTTTAAAAAGTGGGGTTACATTAGCTACCCTCCAATCCTCAGGTACTACTCCAGAATCTAAGGAGTATTGAAAAATTATCACTAATGCTTTTTTAATGTTTTTTATGTGCAGTCATACGCATGTAAGAGTACAAGAATGCATAACTTTGCTACCAATTGACATGTCTTCTACGCAACTTACTTGACGGTGCCATTACATTGCCATCTCTGTATACTTCTGTTTGAATGGCTGCTTTCTGTTTTTAGCACCAGTTGATGATGTAGAACCAATTTTGGAAGCCTCCCTCTCCCTCCCTCGCTCTCTCTCCCTCCCTCCCTCTCCATCTTCCTCCCTCTTTTTCTCCCTCCCTCCCTCATTCCCTCCTTCTCTCCTCCCTCCCCGAACAATCTGTGACCCATAGCGCTGTGGCCATAGCGCTATGTGTAAAGCCCATAGCGCTATGTGTAAAGGCAATAGCGCTCCAGCTGGTATCACTATAATTAGAACCCATAGCGCTGTTCGTTTAAATTCCCATGCACTAAACCGACAGCGCTGTTTATACCTGTTGCGGGACAGGCAGATCAAAGCTTACAAAAATAATCATCCAGATCTTGAAATTTTTAGTTACAGTATGACTTTATATATCCTTGCATTTTTAAAGCAGCTAAATGAAACAGGAAGTTGGGCCGATTAAAAAAAAATCCGTATTTTATGAAGCAAATCCGTACATCCGTATTTTTTAGCGCAGTTCCGTACAAAATATGGAAAATCCGTACTACTTGGCAGCTCTGTTATGGTGCCGTGAAATGGGCAGACTATGTATAAACACTGTTGTAATTTTTACATGGTGAAAGCAAAATGTATAAAAATGGCTTTTATTAAAATCTGACCATGTGCACTTTAACCACATGTGATGTTTTCTATTACAAATCACAAGTTATGGAAGTAAGAGGCAAATAAATAAATGATGGGTCTTTGTCCCAAACATTATGGAGGGCACTGTGCATGCTACATTTTCTATTTTTACTCATTCACAGGACATAGATATTTATTATTCTTTCCCAAGGTGTCCAGCTTGATATTATCAGAAACCAGTTAAAAGTTCAATAGTTGGTGTGTCTGGGGTGACAATGATTCCATATTTCCTCCCTGGTAAAACATTAGTGAACTAGAAGGGCTTCATATGACAATCGTGGAGCATCCTGTTCATTATTACCAGTAATTTGCCGTCGTGGTGCAATTTCAAATTGTGTCTGTGACTCAATAATCCAAGCTTCTGAGTGTTTGTCTCGTACTTTAACTAAGGTGACCATAACCTTTTACATTTTGCTGCATATAATACAAACACAAGGGAAATGCTTGCATCCAATCTTTTCCAAAAGCAAGAGATTATTTAAGACATTAAATAGTTCAAATAGCAGGTGGTAATCCGCTTTCAGTTTTGCTAATACTGTAATACTGAAAATTTACACTTCAATTCCCTGAATGGAAAATAAAAGATAGGCTGATATGAAAAGGCAAACAGCTAATAGGATTGATCCTCTTCTGAAAATCAAACTTTACAAGAATAATTTTGACTTTTGGTAATGGATTTAAATGGTCAATATTTGATTCTACAGGTTGCAAAAGAAATTTGAAAGAGAAATGCAAACATGTGGCTGGATCAACAGCCCTTAGTTTACACCATCACCAAGTCAAAATTACTTCAATCCCTTTCCATTTTTGAAGAATCTCTAGACAAAGAGAACAAATCTATTTTGTGTGCATTCTTTAATTTCTGATTGTCAGATTAAAAATAGTGCCGTAATGCATTAATTATTCAGTTAAACTCAAAGACTGAAAGCAACAATAATCATCAAAAGGCATAATGATATGAGTTTGGAATTTGTTTCAGACTTTTAAACTTTCATAAAAGATTAAGGAAAGAAATAATGTGGCAGCTGGATCAACTAATTTACAAATTTGTGGCATGCAAAAGTAACGCAAATAAATACAGCAAGTGACATTGTTTTAATTATTATTCAATCATGGGATACTAATGTTGCTGGTGAGGCCAGCATTTAATGCCCTATCTTATTCTTATGATTCTTATGTTGTGACAATGAAGTAACTGTAACCAAGGTGCTATGGTGTGTCACTTAAGGAGGAAAATTGTATATTATATTATGAACAAGCTGCTCTAATCCATCCAGGTGGTAACGTTTGTGTATAGGAGTTAAGGAAGTCAGTCATACAGCATATAAACAGTAGCCCTTGGCTACTGTAAATTGGCCCTAGTTTGCAGGTGAGTTGTGTGGTATGGGGGAGTTGAAGAGAACGTGGGAGAATAAAATTGGTATTAATGCAGGATTTGTTACTGAGCACCATCAACTTGATAGACCAAATGGTCCGTTTCCATACTGGATCTCTCAATAACTCTTACTTTATGATCTGGACCATCTACAGCAGGCACTATAAGGCACTGCCAAGAAACTATCAGTGTTATCTCCAATAAAAACTGTGAAATACACTGGAAGAATAAGTATGTCTCCCTGACCAATACCATCAGTGTGATGGTTCTTTGTGCACTTAGTTGACTCTGTTGGGCAGGACCAAGAACAAGCTCTCAATATTGGTACTCTCTACTGGGCTCTGTCACAGGAAGCGATTAACGGATAGACAGATGTTTGAAACCACCTGAAAGAAATCCCTAGACCTCTGCCTCATGACCAATCAAAATGAATGTGGAGCATTAGAACGTTATTGTAATCTCAAATGGGTAGATATATGGGTAGATAACATATCAAAGGATTAGTGGTGTTAAGTAAGAAATAACTATTCAAAAAGGTATGAAATCTGAAAACCTGCTTAAAATGTGGTCAAGAAACAGTAAAAAATAGTACCCGATTCACTGCAGAAAACTTTTGATACTATGAACATGGAATACATTGACTGAAAAAGTAGTGGAAGGCAGTTCCATTATTGGATAAATACTTGAAAGTCAGAAAATTGAATGTCGATGGGGAAAGATCGGAAGGACTAAATAAATAGCATTTTACAAAGTGCCAATATGTTCAAAATGTATCATTTACCATCCCATCATCCTATAGATTTCAGCAATTGATTTTGCATTTTTACTTATTTTTTACATCTCTTGGGGCATTACACGCATGATTGAAAAATAAAGAACTGTAGAAAAATGCTAGTAGTACTCAGGACATGGATCATCTCTGGAGGGAGAAATAAAAAATCAAATATTTCAGATTCATGGTTGCAGTTAGAACATTTTGTTTGTCTTCAGAAAGATCGCCACATTAATGGTATTTTAGAATAACAAGGGAAGGTCACTAGAGTATATTAGTTTTTTTTATTTGAAACGGCGATAGGTCACTAGCATAGTGCTCTAAATTATTGTGAGTTCACTCAAAGACACTATCAAGAATGAAGGACTTTCATTCCATTTTCCACTAATAAATCTAAATTATCTTGAAGATTCAATCAATCATAGTTATCTCACTGGGAGCATCTCTAAACTGTCATCAAATTGAAGCAGGCACTGTGTTAGCTGTCTTGATAAAATTGTTACTGAATATGTAGAAAAGGGCAAGATAATAAAGCTCAAGTCAACTGATGTCCATGTTTTGTGAATGAATAATGAAGTCAAGTACCTAATTTGTCAGACTAAAGTCACCAAGATAATTTGATTGAAGAAAGGATGGTCCCCAACACACATTGGTTTGAATTCTCTTGAACAGTAATCAGCATCTCCATGGGTAATTGTGGTGAACTTAAAGGGTTTAAATTAAATCAGTACAAAAAAATGAAGAAACAAATACATACTGTAATATCCATATAATACTGTGTCTTCAATATTCTTCCTTGTGGTGTTATCTGCTGCCCATTCCTTAAAGAAAAACATATACAAGGTTATTAGGACATATAAGTTGCTCTGGTAAGCTTTATTTCATTCAAAAGCTGACGCATTATGTGCCTGACATCGTCAGAAAAGCTTATGTGACATGCAAAACTGCACACATTTTCTCTATCAAAAAATGGAGTGATGCCTGCCATATTTCAGGTGCACCTTCTGCACATTTGGATAAGCTGGAGCAGAAATGGTTAAGCGTGAACCTAATTGAGGTACACAATATTATGGAAGGCATAGATAAGATAGAAAACAAGACCCTTTTTCCTTTGTTGGTTTACTAGACTAAGTGGGCCCTGTTGGGTCCCTGTCATAAGGGAGGCTTGGTCCACCAACGCAATATTCCACCACTCACCCATAGCCCCAACTGCGCAGGTGCGGCTCATTTCCCCTCATCCCCAGCACTCTCTTCCCTTCTTCATCACCCGCCCTCTACTTTCCCCTCTCCTCCCCTTCCCAATCCCTCCCTCACCTCTCCCTCCTTCTCCTTTTCCCTACCATCAGTCACTACCCCCCCCCCCTCTCCCTCCATGACTCCTCTCCCCTCCCTACCCCTTCCTATCCCTCACTCCCTATCCATCCTCACCTCCCCACAGCCCTGTACTCCATTCCCACCTCCCCCACAGCCCTGTACTTCCATTCCCCACCTCCCCCACTCCCCCCTCCTCTCCCTCTATTCCCCCTCCTCCATCTTCTTTCCCCTCTCCTCCTACCCTCCCCCAATCCCTCCCTCACCTTTCCCCTACCCTCAGTCACCACCTCCCTCCATAACTCTCCCCTCCCTACCCTTCTCCTCTCCCTCTATCCCCCCTCCTCCCCACTCTCCCTCCTCACTTCCCCCACTTTCCCCTCCCTCTCTACCCCCTCCTGTCCCTCAATCCCCCCAGTCTCCCTCCTCACCTCCCCCACTTTCCCCCTCTCCTTCCCTTCCCCACCTCTCCCTCAATCCCCAGTCTCCCTCCTCACCTCCCCCACTTTCCCTCCTCTCCCTCCCTACCCACCCCCTCCTCTCCTACAATTCCCCCACTCTCCCTCCTCACCTCCCCAGGATGTCGAGGTTACCATTCCTCTGACCGGAGGTTGCCTTGACCGGAGGCTGCGCATACTGGAGGACACGCAGAATGGAAGCCGCGCCGACCGGTAGCCGTACTGGGCAACGCCGGGCAGAGGCGGGCGCCGACGATGACTGACAGCGGATGCAGCCAATCAGTGCGGCGATGATGCAGGATGGGGCGTCGGCGTCCCGGCAGTGACAGACAGGAGAGAAGACTAATCTCTGCATGCACGTTTTTAAAGATTTTTAAACCTAATAACTTTTAAAATATACCACAGATCGAAACAAAACTTGTTGCACGTGCAGCAAAGGACAATGGTGAGTAAGGTGGTGGAAAATCATAGCGCTATCGTGTGCCGCTTTTGCGTAAATGTAAAAACAATGCAAACCAGAAGATAACAAGATGAGCGTTTTAGTTATGTATAGATAACGAGAAGACATTGGTTTGAGCTGCGGGATAGTAAATTTGAAGGGATATAGGGAAGATTTATCTCCCTTCCATGTCAGTATCATGCCTGTTGTTATTTTGTACGTTATTTTGTGGTTCACCTAAAAGTTACATCTAATGTTACACGATGTTACACCAAAGGTTAAATTTTTTTATCTCGATATTAGTTTACAGGAGGTCTCATCTATAGAGCCCAAATTTTGGTTTTTATTTTCAATGGACAAGCTAGATGCTGAAAAAATGGTCCCAGTGTTGGGCGAGTCCAGAACCAGGGGCCACAGTCTTAGAATAAAGGGGAGGCCATTTAGGACTGAGGTGAGACAAAACTTTTTCACTCAGAGAGCTATGAATTTGTGGAATTCCCTGCCACAGAGGGCAGTGGAGGCCAAATCACTGGATGGATTTAAGAGAGAGTTAGACAGAGCTCTAGGGGCTGGTGGAATCAAGGGATATGGGGAGAAGGCAGTCACGGGTTATTGATTGGGGACAATCAGCCATGATCACAATGAATGACGGTGCTGGCTCGAAGGGCCGAATGGCCTCCTCCTGCACCTATTTTCTATGTTTCAATGTTTTTATGTAACCTTGAATTTTGCTGATTGCCAATCTTAATAATGCAAATTGTTGATTCCAAATTCTAAAAGTCAATTAAAATATCACAATCTGCAATAGCAATCAGTACCCCAGTAACACATTCAGAACCATATCTTAGAATATTTCAGCAACTCAAAGACATGCTGTGTGTTCTTGATAATTCATTAGCAGTGAACATCTTAAACTAGCTCAGCTGTACTGCAAATCAAACCTACCATAATGATTCTCCGAGGTGTGAAGTACAACTAATAAATTGACAATTTAGCAGTTTAAGAAGTGGGTGTGTACTCCAAAGGTGTCATGTATCTTCCACAATATTTGTAAAAGTGTCTCGTACTGACAATCTGCACATTATTGGGGGGGGGGGGGGGGTTGTTACTAGAAAATGGTCCCTTATCATAATTTTCTGCAAGGTGCATCATCTGTGCATGCTTCAAGAGTATACAGAAAAATAATAAATGTTGGTTATATTTACTTTCTTTCATATCAATTCAATGAGAGCAAGTTTTATTCCACATCTCCATTATTTTGGGCAATTTCAGGCAATTTCTGCAAGGGTGTAATGTTCATTACCCAAACAGCAGTTACATGGGGGACACCGGCAATTACAACACTTTAAGCCATTCACAATTACCTCATGGAAAAATTAATTATAAAATATCAAGCAGCTGCCAATCAGGTCAAGGATTGTACATGGAAAATGCACTAGATGACACAAACATGGATTTTCAGAAAGCATTTAACAAAATTGGACACCATTATGGTTTACAACATTGAGGCCCAGAATGTTAAGCATTCAGCAGCAGCAACCATCAGCCTTCATGTCTACACCCAAACACCACCCACCCCTTGCCTCCCCACACTCCTCCCTGGTTACCCAGTTCCATCTGCCTTTATTTTTTATCCCTAGTTTAACTATGGGAAGGGAAAGACCACTCAAGGATAGATGAGGACATTTATGTTTGGGGTCTGAGGATGTAGTTGAGATACTAAACTAGTAGTTTCCATTGGTAGTTCACGAGGAGAAGGACCTGGATGATAGTGAGATCAATGGGGCGGGTCTACCTTTATGCCAGAGCATTTTGAGATCACCAAGGAGATGATGTTGAGGTGAAGGGCCGAATAAGTCCCCAGAACTTGATAGGGCCTAGAACAAAACACAAAATGCTGAAAAAACTCAGTGAGTCAGGAAGCACTGGTGGTGGAAATGGACAGATGTAGTTTTAGGTTGGGACCCTTCTTCAGATCCTAACCATCACCTGTCCATTCCATCCACAGATGTTGCCTGATCTGCCCAGTTCCTTCAACACTTTGTTTTGCTGAAGATTCTAGCATCTGCAGTTCCTTGTATCTCCTAATGGCATCTATCGCATGTTATTGAAAGCGGTACGTGAGGAGGTTACTGGGGTCTTGATCTTTCTATCTTATCTAGCCAAAGGCAAGGTCCTGGAGGACTGGAGAGCAGACAACTTTGTTCCTTTGCTTAAGGAGGAGGGGGAAAAGGATAATTCAAGAATTTTTAGGCTTATTAGCTATAGTGGTAGGAAAGCTATTAAAAGTTTGGATTCAGGACTGGCTTTCCTATAGAAGCCAAGGCTGAATGGTTTTCTTTGGAGAAGAAAAAAAATAGTTTGATCTGACTAAATTGAAGGTTGGAAATAATTATTTAACTATCTATATTACTAAAAGTCTGATCTTGGCCACTTCCTGGTGTTTTGTATATTGATTTTAGAAAAAACGCTGCCAATTACGGCTGTGATTTTTGGTCATCTTACTCGGAGTCCCCCTCCGCTGCGCAGGACAAGAGGATTTTTCCCATCGATGAAAAATAAAAGAGTTTAAAAAATGTTGAGATTCTCTCTCCTGAAGGCCATGCCCCTTCCGGAGGGACTATAAAACCCGGATGTTTTGAGTGCCTCAGTCAGTCTCTGCAAGATGGGGGAGCGAGTGGGTCACGTCTCTCCGTCTGAGCTGTGAATAACACTGAACACGTCTACTAACTGTGAGTGGTTTTACTGACCTGTCAGTGCCCTTAACGTGGTTTGAAAATATAGTTTGGAAATGCTAAAGCTGTGTTGCCTTTGGTTTGGAAATGCTAAAGCTGTGTTGCCTTGCCTAATTAAAGTTGCCTTGCCTAATTAAAGTTGAGTTGCCTTCTATATAATTAAAAGTCTTTATATTTATTTTAGAAAAAAGCTACCACGTACGGCTGTGATTTTTGGCCATCTTACTCAGAGTCCCCCTCCGCTCATCAGGTGCCGAGGATATTTCCCATCGATGAAAAATAAAAGAGTTATTAGTGTTTTAAATATGTTGAGATTCTCTCTCCTGTCAATCACGCCATGAAGGCCACGCTCCTTCTGGTGGGAGGGGGGAGGGACTATAAAACCCAGAAGTGTGGGCGTGGCTCAGTCTCTTCAAGATGGAGGAGGGAGAGGTCACAACTCACTGTCTTTAGTGGCCTTGCACCCTGCTTGAAATGGTATGAAACTGCACTTGAATTTGGTGACCTTGCACCCTGCTTGAAGTGGTAAGAAACTGCACTTGAATTTGGTGGCCTTGCACCCTGCTTGAAATGGAATTTCAAGAATAGCCGTGAGTCAACTGCCAGCCCATCAGCCGTGAGTGAGTAAGCTGCCAGCACAACAAACTTGAGTGACTGAGCCGCCAGCCCAAGAATCCATTTGATCCACAATGTCCACACTAGCCCTCTGGAAACCAGCCCCTTCAGCCCACAACACCCATACTAGCGCTCCAGAAAGCGCCTCCCCTCCCCCCGGCCACCAATATTGTAATTGGTGGAGAGGCGGAATATTGCGTTGGGGGACCAGCCCTCCCGTGTGATTCTGGGACCCAACGGGCCCCACTTAGTCTAGTAAAAGTTATAATTCCAGAATTCTATCTAAAGCACTGTACTGTGAATGTTCATAGATATTGATAGATTCATAGATATCTGTTAAACAAACTTGATAAGTAATGTACCTTGTAAGATCCTTTGGAATCCTTCATGTAAGATACAAGGAATATATCAACAGGCAACAACGAAGAAGTAATCAGTGCAAGTGCAAGTGCACATATAGCAGTTATGGTGGAGACAACCTCACTTTCTTGATGACTCTGGTATCGGCGGATATATATCCAGCAAAATATTAGAATTGCCTGCAAAACACAAAAAAAAATCAATGGAAATTATGTGGTCTTCTTTACACTAAATGCAGATTGTGTGACCACATTGCAAAACAAAGGTGACATTTAGCTTCCAGTCACCATGACAATGCCCCGTCCCATCCTACAGAGCTCCAATGATGCCCAACATAAATGGATGCAAAATAACTTTACTATCTATCTGGTTATTTTGTAGTCCTTGGCCTCTATATTGAATTCAACAATTCAGATAACCAGCTAACTGTAAATTTCTAGTTCAATCTGTTGTTTTATTTTTTTTATTTTGTAAGTGTTTGAAGTAATAACCACCTTAATGACTTCAGGCCACACTTTATCATAATAATAATAATAATAAATTTTATATTTAATGGGCGCCTTTCATACAAAATCTCAAGGACACCTTACATAGTAAACATATAATCGGAATATAACAATAAGGACATCACAGAGACACAAATTAAAAACAGGATTCAATCCAAAAACAGAAAATCAAAAACACAGTGTGAAGAGGGAGCAGCGGCAACCAAATCGTGCCAGCGTCCACTCTCTCTTCACGGCAGCCATCTTGGACACAGACCTACAGGACTACAAATAGACAAAAAAAATCATCCCCCCACAGTGGATAGCACTGTGGAGGAAGGCACAATGTCCAGTCCCCACCCCATGTTCACCCCAAAGTCAGGCCTATTGAGGCCACCGCAATTGCCTCTACGGAGGCCCGATGTCCCTGGCCGTTCTCACCGGGTGGTCTTGCCCCGGCGTCGGGAGAGTCCTCTCGGCCGCTTCCTGGTTGGAGCCCGCGGCTGCCGAAGCCGACAAGGCCGCGCCGGTTTGGAGCTCCCAGGCTCCCGTTGTTGAAGTCGGCGCCGCCTCTACGCTCCGCATACCCGCAGCCCGGAGTTGTTGCTCTCGGCGGTCCAGCTCGCCAGAGCTCCAGCGCGTCGCCCCAGGCAAGGGATCGCCCGCTCCACTCCGCTCCGCTCCAGCGCTCCGATGCTGTGCCGCCGCCGAGGCCGAGGTGCTGGGCGGTTCCCGCCAGGAAACGGCGCTCCAAGCCCGCAGGTAGGCCACGAGGACGGATCGACGGGCAGCCCGGAGAAGAAGCTGCCTCACCGACCAGGTAGGGACCTAGAAATAAAGTTGAGACCTACCCCCCCACATTAAAAAGTCCATATCCCCAACAAACGAAAAACAGGACTCACTAAAAACTATTAAAAAAAACTAATTAAAACGGACGGCTGCTGGCTAGCAGCCGTTCACCAAGATGGCTCCTCCTCCTCTTCATAGATATTTACATTGTCTCTACACTTCACTGCAACTTACAATATACTTGTTGGCTCATTTTTCCAGTTTTGAAGAAGGCCATTGACTCAAAATGTTGATACAATTTTCACCCCAAGGAAGTCACCTAATCTGTTAACTACTAGTATTTCCTGTTTTGTCACTTGAAATGATACAGCACATTGACACACTGCATCTGATTATGTGGTCTCTGTAGAGTCTGGACGTTCTCCCTGGAGTTTTTCCTCCACATCCCAAAGACATGCTGGTATGTTAAATATCCACTGCACTGCTGTCTGTGTTTTTAACTGGCCTGGTATTCTTTTTTTAACCCAACGATCTACCTTGTCATATCACTAACTAGTGTAGGCCACACCCATTATTGAATTCCTAGTAAATGGTTCATAATCATAATTTTCTGTAATACAAAGCCTCCTCATCTACACATGCATCGAAAAGGATGCTGATTTTTCAATTTGTAAGGGCAAATTTCCATTACCCAAATGGTCATAACACTGAGGTTGCTTGCACACCACGTGCCCACAAATAAACATGCTTGTTCGTAGCCTACGCACAATACCTAAATTTAAAATGATGCCTTCTTAAAAAGAAGTATTGCCAGTAGATTTCATATCGGTAAAAAAAAACATTTGAATTTGGCCTTGAGACTGCTTTGTCTGGTGTTATTGGTAGAAATAAAAAATGATTCATTCATCATTCCAATTTATTATCAACCTGCATTGTATCAGCATTTGTTCGAACTTAAAACAATTTCTATCAATTGCATTGGAGACAAATTTTTCACAACTATAGAGTCAGTTGTTCGGCCTATCTGGTCTATGCCAACCAAGAAAGCTTTCTGAACAAGGTGCATTCGCCCTCATTTCATTCATGTCCCTCCAACCAATCCTATTAATGCACTTGTCTGCATTTCGTTGTCTCTGTACTGTACACTGCACAATGACAATAAAGTTTGAATCTGAGTCTGACTTGTCCAAATGTCTTTTAAATATTGTTATTGTATCCATCTCTTCTACCTCTGGCAGCCCCCTCCACCATCCTCAGTGTGAAAAACTTGACCCATAGATTCCTTTTCAACATAAATCCAAGACCCTCTTGTTTTAGACTTCCCTATTATAAAATACTGACCATTCTTATCTATACCCTTCATTATTTCATAAACCTTGAAGATGACCGCATAGGCTCCTTCCTTCCAGAGCAAGCAGTGTCAGCCTATCCAATCCCTCCTTGTAATTCAAATCCTCCAGTTCTAGCGATCTGCATAAAATATTCTAGGTGCTATATCACCAATGGCATGATGCCATTATATTCTGATGTCCCAAATCATTGTATTCAAAGCCTCCTCCAATAAAGGCAAGCATGCCAAACATCTCCTTAATCAGTCTGTCCACCCGTGTCATCACTTTTAGAAAACTATGTTGTTTTAGGCAGGTGGGATGTTTGAAATCAAATACAGCATATTCAGTAGACAGGAAATACAGGGGCACAGCAGGGAGTGGGAAAAGGGTTGAATTAAATTACATTTACTTCAATGCAAGAGGCCTGGCAAGCCTCTTAACTCAAGATGTGGATGGGTATGTGCACCTGGGACATTATAGTGATTATGGAAACCAGGGTAAGGGGGAGAAAGGCCTGGCAGCTTAATGTTTCAGGGTACAGCTGCTACTGACGAGATAAAGGCAGGGATAAAAGAGGGATAAGTACGTTATTGATTAGGGAGAACTTCACTTTAGTAGTCCGAGATGAAATAACTGATGGATTGTCCAGTGAAGTTATATAGATGGAGCTGAAAAATAAAAAAGATTATCACCTTGTTGGAATTGTACTATAGGCCCCCAAATGGTCAATAGAAATTAAATGGACAAACATGATGGGCGATTGCAACAGGTGCAAGACCAATTGGGTTGTTACAGCTGTGGAATTTAACTTTCCCAACATTATAGGGTCTGCCACAATGCTAAGGGCTCAGATGGGGGTAGAATTTGTCAAATGTGATCAGGAAAGGTTGCTAGGCAATATGCAGAGACTCTTCAAGGGAGAGGGCAAAGCCTGACTTCGGGAATTGGGCAAGGTAAGTAACTCTTCCCTTTCATCATCCAACACGGTTGAATGCCGAAATGCATTGCAATTTGTTCCTACAAAGAGTGTTTTACAGAACATTAGGTTGAATTGTGAGTGATGATAGCCTATGTGTGTCATTATTTGAGTAACTATGAACGTTTTTTTGACAAACCTTTTGTGTTCGATTGTAGTTTAAATCCAACTGTCTATGCAATTAGTGTCCTACAAAGTATTTTATGATCTGCTGCTCTATCAGGCAGTAAAAAGGGTAGAAACCCTCGATAAATATTTCAAACATTAGCACTTTCATGGAAATATGCTACAAATTGAGAATCATTGAACAGAAACATGCATTAACGTACTAACAATCATGCATACTTTTACTAAATCAAGTTGAATCTGTTGTACCAGCTCTTTTTGGTTCAAGCTGATTCATAGTTGTAGTTTAGGATTGAATAAGGCATATTAAAGTATCATTTGTAGTCCGAATAGTTTTGTTTCCCGTGGACATACTGTCTAACAGGTCTTATTGTTCACATTACATGGTAAATTGTTCAGTTTATAAGATCATATTTCAGCTCGCAGCAGCATGGGCTTGCCTACCAAAGCAATCCTCCCTTCACTAGTTACAAGAATGGGAATCGGGGAACCACCCATATGGTAACATGCCTAAAACAACAATGTAAATGTGCAAGTTTTAAATTTCTTACGTCAGCAACTTCAGACTCGGACATGCAACAATAAAAGTTTATTTCTTCCCGGTCATCTTCCAACATATTGATTGAATGCCTAAATGCATTTTGGCCATGTTTACCCACTACCTTTGATTTGCTGAGGTACTTTGACTACCAATTCCTAATTTCCTCCAGCACTGTGGGCCTCAAGATGTCTGCACTATCATGTTCAATCCCAGGCACATTCTGGGAATCAATCCATCCACCACATCTGCAGTGCCGTCACCGACCAAGATTCTAAAACTCAGTAAATTCCTCCAAAACAATCGGGAGCCACCAGTTTATATAATCGATTTGGATGAGAATGCGCAAGGCATGATTGGTAAGTTTTCAGATGACACTAAAGTGGGTGGTAGATAGCAAAGATGGTTATCAAAAATTACAGCAGGATCTTGATCAGTTGGGAAAGTGGACTGAGAAATGGTTAATGGAGTTTAATGCAGTTAAGTTAAGGTGTTGCGTTAAAGGAAGTCACATCAGGGCATGATTTTCAGAGTGAATGGCAGGGGTCTGGGGATTATGTTGAGCAGAGAGATCTAAGAGTGCAGGTACATAGTTCGTTGAAAGTGATGCCAGTTAGATAGGCTGGTCAAGAAGGCTTTCGGCACATTGATCTTCATCAGTCTGAATATTGAGCATAGAAGTTGAGATGTTATGTTACGGTTGTACAAGACGTTGGTAAGGCCACATTTGGAGTATTGTGTTCAGTTTTGGTCACCCTGCTATAGGAAAGATGTGATTAAACTGGAAAGAGTGCAGAGAAGAGATATGTGGTCTTTGCCAACACTTGAAGGCCTGAGCTATAGGAAGAACTTGGGCAGGGTTGGACTTTATACCTTGGAGCACAGGAGGATGAGTGGTAATCTTATTGAAGTGTATAAGATCATGAGGGGAATTGATTGAGTTGATGCATTAAGTGAGTCTTATATGAGAGTAAGGGAATCAAGAACCAGAGGACATAAGTTTAAAGTGAGAGGGAAAGATTTAACACAAATCTGAGAATCTGGAACAAACTGCCAGAGGAGAAAGTTAATGCAGGTACTATAACACAGGTAAATGGACAGGAAAGGTTCAGAGGGATTTTGGCCAAACACAGGCAGGTTGATCAGGTTTAGGTGGGGTATCTTGGTCTGCATGGCCAAGTTCAGCCAAAGGGCCTGCCTCCATGCTCCATGTGGTGGAATTGTGTAATTCTGACTGACCAGTAGAGTTCTGCATGGATCTGTGCTGGGGCCTCTGTTGTTTGAGATAAACCACTGTTGTAAAAGTAGATGGGCTGGTTAGCAAATCATTTGCAATCTGCACCAAATTTGGTGGAGTTGTAGACAGTGAGCAAGGCTGTCATTGTATACAGATCAGCTAAACAAATGGGCTGAAAAATGGCAGATTGAGTTTAATCTGAGAAAATGTGAGGTACTGCACTTTGGAAGGCCAAACGCAAGGGGAAATAAGAGAGATTAACATGGCATCATGTTCAGCACACACATTATAGGCCAAAGAGCCTTCTTCTGAGCTGTTCTATATTCTAATTCTTGACTTTCCAAGTGTAGATTCATCCCATCCATCAGGATTCTTGCCAATACACTTCCTATCAATGCCATTTATAATGTGTAGGAAGGAAATGCAGGTGTTGTTTTATGTCAAAGATAGACACAAAATGCTAGAATAACCGTGTGGGTCAGGCAGCATCTCTAGAGAAAA
This sequence comes from Amblyraja radiata, assembly GCF_010909765.2. Lineage (NCBI taxonomy): Eukaryota > Metazoa > Chordata > Chondrichthyes > Rajiformes > Rajidae > Amblyraja > Amblyraja radiata. The sequence continues at coordinate 101,673,261 of NC_045960.1, forward strand.
GGAATAGGTGGCATTTTAAGTCGAAACCCTTCAGACCACGAGTTGGGTCAGAACCCTTCTCCAGTCCATTATATTCATCGGCCTGTGGTCCTCTGCTTATCCTGCTGCCATTCTCGACTAAAGGAACAACATTTGTGCCCCCCAGTCATCATGCACCTTTGCTGCGATTCTCTTTCAGGACTCCAGCAATTTATTCTTCTGCCTCCCATAGCAACCAGACTTACATCTCAACAGGCCATAGGAATAAATCCAACTTCAAGATCACATCAACACCTGATATCATTTCCTTTATAATGTTAGTATGTTCTAGAATTTCACTGCCCTCTCTTTGATCCTCTAAATTGGCCTCAAAGCTCTTGAAGCTTCCTCCTATTTGGGAACCAGTCCAATCTGTAGAGCACCAATGAACAGCTAGATCAACTGACTTCAGTACCAAAAGAATCATAATCGACAATAATTGGCAAATATTCCTGAAAATTATCTTCCCAAACACGTTACGCAAAATGGTACAGATTGATGTAAACCAAAACTGTCAATAAGTTATTTCCAGTTAATCAATGTCAGTGTTCTCTTCGCTCGGTTGTGAATATGCCATAAATTCAGCACACGTCAGTGACAGAGATAGACAAAAATGCTGGAGTAACTCATCGGGACAGGCAGCATCTCGGGAGAGAAGGAAAGTGTGATGTTTTGAGTCAAGACCCTTCTTAACAGAGACATCTTAGTCCAAGGAGTGGCACAATGGCCCAGCAATAGAGTTGCAGGGAGAATGTGTAAACTCCACAGACAGCAGCCAAGGGCAGGATCAAACCCAGGTCTAGTACTGAGGCAGCTGCTCTACCAGTTATACCACTGTTAATCCCCACAATTCTTCTTGCAAGTTGACATCTCCTCTACATTTGGAGAGATTGTGGTCATTGCAATTTCACTTGCAACCTTGGATTCAATACATGTGGCCCAGGTTATTTTGCTTACAGTACATCCTCTTGCTGCAATTTTCTCCCACCTCCACAAGCATTTCTATTATCTCCCCATTATTTATACTGAAACACATTTAACATCTTTTAATAAACACTAAACATATAGCATAGGCCATTCAACCCATTGAGTCTACATCCTCTCAGAGAACAATCCCATTCTCCCATTAAATTTCTTCCTCCAGATTCCAGCACTACCAGGGCAACTTAGTGGCCAATTAACTTACTGACACATACAGTATAGGAAGACAATGCAGACAGATAGTACGGGTAGGCAGGATGTCAATGCTGTGCACCACAAATGCATTCAAGTTTGGATGAATCATTCAACTATTGACAGAAAATTAGTTATCAATCTCAAACTTATTTTTATACAAACATACACCACAATTCTACACTCCCCTCAAACATATTTTACATTTGAATTATACGAAAAAGCTAATGCCATTAGAACCCCAGGGCACAGAAGGGAAGTTTCCCAGTAGTTTTGCCAAAATATGGTTCACCCAACACACTTCATGAGTAAATACCTTTGAAAATTATTTCACAATTCATGTTTGCAAGTTTAATTTAAAGGGCACCTTTTTAAATGCAAACTAAATTACAAACACAAATGTTGCCATCGCCACAATATTTATGTCAATAGAAGTGATGTAAAGGCCATTACAATATTAGGGGTATACTATTTCACAAATACCATTGGCACTTCCGGGAAAATGTATTGAATTATTAAGAGTGATTAACATTGATGTATTGCAATAACCTGCGACCACAATAATACGATCCGAAAAACTACCCTGTTATTTCTTGGCCAATAGGTTCTTGGAAATATTATCTAATTGTTTTGTGTATTTTTGGAGAGTTTGTGTAGCCACAATAGACTGTACATATTATCGGAAGTTCCCCCAACGGCAATTTGGATTACATCTAATTAATAGTTTTTGATTAGGCAACTGTTTAAAAGGCAAATTGTTGCAAAATAAGTCAGACAAAAAAAACGAACTATTCAGCCCTTGTAAACTACTCCACATTCAATCGATTCTTTCAATCCACCTCCCCACCAAGTGGAGTGCGAGAGAATCTTTACTGGTTACGGTATGGTACTTTATTTGTCACATGTACCAATCCTCCCACCTCAATTACTGCAACTCCCCTTTACACTGGCATCAGCCAATCTTCCCTATCCCGCCTGCAACTGGTCCAAAACGCTGCAAGACTCCTGACGGGCACCCGAAAAAGGGACCACATCACCCCGATTCTCGCCTCTCTCCACTGGCTCCCTGTGCAGTTCCGAATAAATTTCAAGATCCTTCTTTATGTTTACAAAGCCCTTAACAGGCTCGCCCACACCTACGTAAAAAATCTGCTTTCCCACCACACCACCTCCAGGTCCCTCAGATCGGCCGATTTGGGATTACTGAACATCTAGGCATAAACTCAGGGGCGACCGAGCCTTTGCGGTTGTAGCTCCTAGACAGTGGAACAGCATCCCTCTTCCCATCAGTACTGCTCCCTCCATCGACTCTTTTAAGTCGAGACTTAAAACTCATCTTTACTCTCAAGCCTTTCTTGACGTCCTCTGAGTAGGTATGTTGCAAAGCCTACCTGAAGCGTCTTTGAAAATCTGCCGCTGCGGGTGTGCGCGATTTTGGCGCCGTTTAGAGGGGGGCGGGTTTAAAACGCGATTTTCTCTAGGCTGTTCAAATCGAAGATGTTCAGCCTAGTTAATTATTAACGAAAAATCGCTGGAAGACCCCGTCGCAAAAGCTATTATTAGGTTTAAAGGCCTTGAATAATAGTTATAGTAGTTTAAAAATCCATCTCTAAACCCGCGACCGCCAGCAACCGCAGGGTCTCATAAAGCAAACCGCAGAAGGTAGGTTGTATATTTTTACATTAAAAAGGGCTTCTAAAGATCCCTTTATACAAAGTTTAATATTGCGAGTAGCTCATTTTGGGCCCATTATATCGCGCAGTATTTTTCTGGGCATTTGGGGGCACAAATCTACCGCAATGTGAACGTTCTAAACCAGCGCGTTCCACAGGATCCCACTGGAAAGCTGATTTAAATGGGCATTTATTTACAGCAATTAAACACTGAATTCCTTCCATTTGGCCTATAAATTAATGTAAATGAGATTTAAAAATCATGTTTTATTGTGAATTATTTGTGAATATTATTTGGACATTTAGGCTATTTAAAAATGTTAATCATTTATTAAGAAATGGATAGATGTTTAGATCTAGTAATTGAAGTCTGAAATTAGCTACAATTAGGTAACTAACTAATTATATGCTTTAATTTCAGGTCATCCAAGTAAGATTATTTTATATTTGTTTCAGAATGCTTCAATCTATGATAACTGAAAATTTCATTCAGTTCTCTTAATTTTTAAGAAAGTTATGGGCTTTTGACTGTTCACGATCACAACTTTTTTGTTATGTCCATAGAAAATCAATAGGGAACAAGATGCTCATTTCCGAGTATGAAAATGGCCATAACTTTTTAAATACTTGAGATATGAAAGTGAATTAGGTGTCAAATTAAACTTATTTTTATGCTTTATCTGATGGGATAAATTACAGACTTGATTTTTTAAATCTCAAAATTTTGTAACATTGCTACTCTGAGGAAGGGCTATATGTATGTATTTATGTATGTACTTAATCTATGAACCACTGTTGTATAATGTTAGTACCTCCACAAATATAAAGTACTTTGGTCAACAAGAGTTGTTTTTTAAATGTGCTATAGAAATAAAAGTGACTTGACTTGACAGTGAAATAAAATGTTTACAAACATCGGGTTACATGGGTTCTGCAGCCTTTCGGTTCTACATGACACAGACGTTTAAAGGGCAGTTATCAACAGTTCTATACGATGCAGAATCACTAGTTCTGAGTGGCTGTAAACCTCCAGTAAACCTCTCCTGTAGCAGCCAGCTGACACCCGGCTCCGGGCCCGAGGGTGCAGAGTGCGCTAGACCCGGGCTTCTGGGCCCCCACGGGCCTTGCCTCCGTGCCCAAGTTTAAGGTTCACCGAGACAGTCGTGCACCGGCGTCGCGAGGAAGGGGCGGCTGCCTACCAGCAGGACGAGGGTGAATATGGACCATCCCCACACGGCCTCGGTGAGCACCGACCCCATCTCCACTCAGTCGCCGACGCCGCCTCCTCCTAACAACCGCGTCGCGCACGCAACCGCTCCACGACGTGCTCGCGCCCCCGCGGACCGGCAGCGCGCGTGTAACCGCCGCTCGCTCATCCACGCGCCGGGTTAACGGTCCCCTCCTGTGGTCTGGAGGCGCTCGCTCACGCGCCCCCAACGTGCGAACACCCGCCCCTCCCTCCTGACCAAAGATTCTAGAAGAATCTAAAGCTCCTCTATAATCTTTGCTCCTGACCTACCTGCCTGCCTGCTGATGAAGACGTGGGTGCTTTGAAGACCACGAATTCGTGACAAAATATATCCAGTATATCCAAGTATCTCAAAGCCACAGAGAAAGTAACACACCGCTTCGGTGTACAACGTCCTCCACATTCTCTAGAAGATTAAATGAATAAAGTCAGGGCCTCTCTCTCAGGCCAACATCTCCACCATTGCAGTCTTAGTTTTATGCGGTTGATTCCAATGGACAGACCATTTGGTTCACTTGCCTGAATCAAATCCACGCTTTCTGCCCTTTTTTGTAAAGCCGCATCTGCAATTCCTTGACTCCCCAAAAGTAATACTGTATTACCAGCTCTATCATGAGAACAGCTTGTTACTGGGTAGATGAAGGGATTTAACGATATAATCAGTCTCCTGGGAGAAACTACAACATCCCTACACTCCTCCTTGTCCATGAATGCTCCAAATGGAGAAGGGACATTGGGGATGTTATTAAGGACATCATCGATTCATCAGAAGCCCTATGTAAACAGCGGACCACTCAACATCTACCACTGCCTTTTAGCGTCAGCTGCCTTCTCTGTGGTACAGTGTGTGGATCTTATAATGGAATCATCTGTCTCCTCAGTACTCACGGAAATGGAGTGGAAGCAAGTCATTTTCCATCTGGATGAACCATCTAACACATTCCAGTGCGAGTCTCAGGGGATCCTAAGAGCTAAACTGTTAATTAAGTAAGTGCTAGTATCTATAGCTGGAGTATAAGCCTTTCCAAAATAAAAACTTGTTATGAATTTCTTTGCCCAACTTCATGAGATTAAATATTTTGTTTGAAAGTGATATTTAAATTATGATAAAGGAAATCCATAAGACAGGAGATGCAATAATGTTTTTATAAAGCCATATAAGCAAATTACAATACTGCTTAAGCAATATCACCACTGCTGTCTGCTTTTCTACTAAAATGGAGGACTGTGAAAAGTTGAGCAAAAACAATTAGGAGCTTAGGAAAATAATTGGGCATACTTGGAAGAATTAGTAAATCATGAGGCTCCGATCATACAGCTGCAAGGACATTGTAATAACATAAGACAAACCTTTCTTCCCAGCAACATCCGAGATTAGATCAACTGACGTAATAAATAAGGCCTGTTCCCATCACTAAGGGGGATACCTAGTTTTCCAAACATATTTGAGTGTTGTTTAGATTAGGAAAAGCACATGCTTATTGTTATTTTAATAAGTGCATGCTGCAAATTAGTTTATTGGACTTCTTGGACATTGTAACGTACTCATACATATTCATGTTGTATGTTAATAGAAACATAGAAAATAGGTGCAGGAGTAGGCCATTCGGCCCTTCGTGCCTGCACCGCCATTCAATATGATCATGGCTGATCATCCAACTCAGTATCCTGTACCTGCCTTCTCTCCATACCCCCTGATCCCTTTAGCCACAAGGGCCACATCTAACTCCATCTTAAATATAGCCAATGAACTGGCCTCAACTATCTTCTGTGGCAGAGAATTCCAGAGATTGGTGAGTTGGTGTTCAATATAAGCAGGGGGTGCTGGGTAATAAAGCACACGTGATGCAGGCAACTAATGTGTAAGTTTAATTCTTCATTCTGCCGTCCGGAATAAAACAAAATTGGCGAAGAGGATGGGATTGTATAGAATTTTAGATTAATTTTTTTTTGGTGAGTTCCTCAAGCTGGTATAGCCTTTGAACAGCTAAGTTTTAGTTGAATTGTTACACCAAAACAGACAGGAAATCTATTTTTTTTAGCGGACTTTCCTCGTTCTCTTTTTTAAAGAGAGGGACACGATGGCGGCGTCCACGGGCTACGTCGGAAACCTTGGCACTTTCGACAAGAGTAGAGAGTCGTTCAGCTCCTATATGGAGAGAGCGAACATGTTCTTCACGGCAAACTTAATGGTGAAGGAGAGATAGTGACTGAATCAAATAAGACCATTTGCGAACGCATGAAAGCGATTCTGCTCACGGAGAATGGTCCTGAAGTGTACGGCACACTCGTGAATCTCCTCGCGCCCATAAAGGCAAAAGACGTGCCATTCAATGACATTATGAAGAAGTTGGAAGAGCACTTCAACCCAAAGTCTCTGGAATTTGCAGAAAGGTTTAAATTCGGCACTAGAAACCAGAACCAGACTGAGACAATCAATGAGTACATTGTTGCTTTGAAAAACTTTACTTTGCCATCTAACTTTGGAACCTTTCTCAGACATGCACTATACGACAGATTTGTTTGTGGTCTAGTGGATGAACTAATTCAGTCCAAACTCATGAACACTCCAGATCTTACATTCGAGAAAGTATGCAAGATTACCACCACAATGGAGATGGCATCAAACAATGATCGCGAGTTTCGTCCACCACAGACTGCAGTGGCGCTAAACCAAAGCTAAAGTATGGCGGGGAGCCGAGTTCAGCCAGTTGTTATCGTTGCAACAGTAATCACTCATCCCAATTTTGTCTGTTCAAAATGGCCAAGTGCTATAACTGCCAGAAGAAAGGCCATATTGCCTCAGCATGTCGGGTCAAGCTAAAAGCAGGAAACCAACAACCTGCGGGAAACAAGCGACAACACCAGAAAGGAGTTCACAACTTGGAGATGAACCCAGATGGAAATTAACTTGGGTTTTACACCATTTATGCAACCAACATCGATAAGCCTACAACCAGCCAAGGCAAGGACTTTCGAACTAAACTATTGATTAATGAACAGTTAATCGATATATGTATTGACACGGCAGCAGAGACCTGTACGAAACAAAGTTCCCACAGTCACCATTGTTTGAGAGTAAGGTCAAGCTGAGAACCTACTCGGGTGATGTTTTGGAGACAGGACAAATTAACTGTAAAGTTCAGCATAATGGTCAGTCAGTTATACTGCCCATCATAGTGGCCAGCTACAGAAATAAACCAACCCTCCTTGGAAAGGATTGGCTGAGTAGAATAGACTTGGACTGGAAGAACATTTTCAGCGTCGATTTGTCTAAATCACGTTTTGAAAACCTCATAAGCAAACTTGCAGAAATATTGGCCGACAGTTACAACGGGAATAACAGGGTACTCAGCACACATTCGACTTAAGCAAGATGTGAGACCTGTGTATTGTCGACCAAAACCTGTACCATATGCACTAAAGAAACAAGAGGAGGAGAAACTCGACAGGTTGGAGCAGAATGGAGTACTCGTGAAGACAGACCAGAGTAACTGGGCATTGCCAATTGTGGCCGTACCCAAGTTCGACAAAACTGTGCGACTATGCAGTGACTACAAAGTCAGAATCAACCAAGCCATTGACGAATAACAATATCCGTTACCAACCTCGCAAGATCTGTACGCAAGAGTCTTTACTAAACTGGATTTGTCTCACGCTTATACCCAACTCAATGTCGACTAGGAAAGTCAGCGGTACTTGACTATCAACACACATAAGGACTTGTATTCATATACAAAGCTACCCTATGATGTGAAATCCTCCCGAAAATCTTTCAGTCTGTCATGGACAAAATGTCCAACCAGGATGACCTACTGATATTCACAGAGGGCATGGTAGAACATCTGAAAATCCTCGAGCAAGTTCTCACACGACTGAACTGCCGCAATGTCAAACTGCGACAAAGTAAATGTGCATTTGCGCAGTCAGAGGTGGTCTACCTTGGACTCGAAGTAGATGCCAACGGACTTCGACCTGTGAAGGTGAAAGTTGAAACAATAGTGAATGCTCCAAAACCCAACAATGTGTCAGAGCTACGATCATTCCTTGGGATGGTGCAGTTCTATGCACGATTCCTTCCAGATTTAGCAACTGTGCTAAAGCCACTATATCATCTGCTACAAAAAGATGTGAAATGGACGAGGGGAAAGGAACAGCAACGTGCATATGACATCTGCAAGGAAAATTTGACAAGTGACAAACTCCTTGTTTACTACGACACGCGAGATGAAACTTGCTTGTGATGCTTCAAGTTATGGTGTAGGTGCAGTGATCTGCCACGTAATGAATGACGGACAGGAAAAGCCTTTTGCTTTTGCATCCCGCACCCTATCACCGAGTGAGCACACTTATGCACAGATAGAAAAGGAAGCACTCAGCATTGTGTTTGGAATTAAGAAATTCCATCAGTTTCTTCTCAGCAGACCATTCACAATAGTGACTGATCACAAGCCACTACTAGTGATACTTGGTCCCAAGTCAGCAATACCTTCCATGGCGACAGCAAGGATATAGTCCTGGGCAATTCTGCTCTCCCAGTATGACTGCAAGGTTGAGTACAGAAGCTCCAAGTGCAACGCGGTTGCAGATGCATTGTCCCGGTTGCCCCATGAGAACTCTAACGTGGGAAGTGAGAACAATCTACACACTGCAAGTTGTAGATGAAGAGTTTCCAGTGACTGCAACAGAAATTGCAGCAGAAACAGAAAGACACCGTGCTGAAGAGTGTCTATGAACAGACGTTGAACGGTTGGACTGAAATCGATAGTGGATTGAACTCAGTTCTGAAATCAGCGCTGAAGCCTTTCCATAATTGATGCCATGAATTATCATGTGAGCGGGGATGCATTAAGTGGGGTTACAGAGTGGTTGTACTAGTCTTTGAGAAACAAAATTATGAATGAACTTCATGCCGAACATCCTGGCATTGTAATCATGAAGTCAATTGCCAGAGGTTTCGTATATTGGCCTGGTATTGACAGTGACAGAGTCACTGGTGAGCAAATGTAGCGTCTGCCAAAATTGCTGGAGTAAACCACCAAAAACACCACTGCAACCCTGGTCATGGCCAAGTAGACCTTTTCAGAGAGTTCATGTAGATTTTTGTGAAAGGGGTAATGATCACTTTCTGGTACTAGTAGATAGTCATTCCAAACAGCTTGAGGTTAAGCATTTGGGGTCAAGCACAACTATGAAGAAAGCTAAGAATTGATGAAGAGAAGGCTAGGAATATGCCTAAGTCTAGTTCAACCCAATTTGGCCTTGAGAGTTGAGCAAAAACAGTTGTCAAAAACGCCATTTTGACTCCCACAAAATGGAGAGGAAATTCAAGCCAGATGAGCAAGTTCGTGTTCTCAGTCCTCCCAACAAGTCCAATTGAGACAAATGGGATGTTGGGAAAATAGTGGAAGTGTGTGGAACAAAAATATACTTGGTTGGAAATAGGATCAAAAGTGTTCATGTTGTTCAAATGATTCCAGCCAAAGATGAACCAAAAACTGAGCATGAAGTCCTGATCCCTGAATTTTTATCTGAAAGTGAGTTGGAAGAGACCACTGCGATTGAAACACAAAGTTCAGTTAATACAGACAAAGAAACAGATTCCTCTGGTCAAAGTCAGGGTACTAAAACAGAGCCAAACAAGCCTACAGTTGAGTCAACACCTAAACCTGTTACACCTGTTACTGTCAGGCAGAATCCGTAAACCAGTATTCACGTTAGATTTGTAAGTTAAATAACTCACTGCACAAGTAAAATGAAAATGTGTAGATATGCAAAATAAATATATATTGTTTATCATTTAAAATTTCATAAATACAGGATAAGCAATACTGGTTTAAATCAAGCATCACAACAACAAAATTGTAACCGAGTACTTAGATTTAATACTTTAAAAAAAAAAGGAGAGCAGTGTAACGCATTCATACACATTAATGGTGTATGTTAATGAGTTGGTGTTCACTATAAGCAAGGGATGCTCGGTAATAAAACATGTGATGCAGGCAACCAATGTGTAAGTTTAGTTCTTCATTCTGTCATCCGGAATATAACAGACATGGGTCCAGAATGGTGCTAAAATGCTTGCGTTCTCCAGAATAGCCATTGCAAGCAGGAATACCCAATGGACAGTAGGACATGAGACTTGTTGCTACCAACCACTGTTCATATCAGTGAAGATCCAGTGAACACAAGAACATGAGTCTTGTGGCTATTTAATCCTTTCATTATACTTTAATAAACTTAGTTTTGACATTACCTGAAAGTGTTCTTTGTCCATCATTGAACCAAATCCTCGATCCCTGCTTGCATCATTAGAGCATTGTATGCTCAGCCACCTTCAATGGCAGACCGAACATTAGAATCATGAAAAGATAGACACAAAATGCTGAAGTAACTCAGTGGGATAGGCAGCATTTCTGGAGAGAAGGAATGGGTGACGTTTCGGGTCGAGACCCTTCTTCAGACTTCATTCATGAAAGATGCACTTAACTTCAAGTGCATTAACAGTTTTCTAAGGTATTTTCAAAGCCTTACTGAAAGAAAAGCAACATCTCCATCTGGATAAAAACTTGTCCTACTTCAGTTATCTCAGAACCCACAGAACTGGAGTGGAAGCAATCATCTTCAACCGTGAGGAACTGCCTATGGAGTAAATAGTTTCTGTTGCTTCTTCAGCAATTTCTCCAGAATGTAACCATGACTGGACAAAGAATTGAAAAAAAAATCCAAAAATATACATTTGAATCAAAATAATTCCAGAGAATTAATGAAAGCAATTATCATGAAAATAATATTAATAACTAATTGACATACCTACACAATGAAATAAAACAAAGTGTTGAAAGTATTCAAGAGATCATACATCACTTGTGGGGAAGGGAGGGAGGACTTAACATTTTACATCAATGACTGAGCAACGACTTGCAGGTAATTCTCTATCTGACAACTAGAACTCATTTTTAAGTGAAACTAGACTGTGGGACCCGTTGGGTCCCAGTCCCAGTCACACGTGAGGCCTGGTCCCCCCAATGTAACCCGTTCCCCCAAAGCAATATTCCACCACTCGGGGGGGGGGGGGGGGGGGAAGGGGAGTGTGTGGGGGAGGGGGCATGGAGGAGGGGGAGGGGGGTGGTCGCAGCAGACGCAGCTTGTACTCTGCTCACCCCGCACGAGGAGAATGGTGAGTAAGGTGGCAAAAAATAATAGCGCCAAGGGGGATCGTTTTCGTGAAAATTTAAAAACAACGCAAACCGGAAGAGGACAAGATGAGAGTTTTAGTAATAGTATAGATAGAAGATAATGAGAGTATAGGCCAATGTATTCCCATTAGAAAATCATGTCCGAGGAACTCGAGATGTCAAAGAATATTGGGGGTTAGATAGAGTAAAAAGGAAGCAAAAGATGGGTATAAAGAACTGACAGATTTTAACATTTTCAAATCCAATAGGTGATGTGATGGATGAATGCAGGGCAATGAATGTAGTATCTTCATTCAGGAAGGACAGCAGGGGTGTGCTAGGCAACTATAGACTGAATCTAAGATCAGTGGTAGGAAAGTAATTGGAAAATATCATTAGTTTTAGTTTAATTTAGTGGAAACAGGCCACGCCGACCAGCGATCACTCGCACACTAACATTATCTGTGGAATCGCATTAATTTACATTTGAAGAGCCAGGGATTAATCAAAGATGGTTTTACTTTGATTATATCTTTCTTGAATAATTTCTTCCAAACTTGAATAATGTTTGGAAGAAATAACAAAATGCATTGATGTGGGCCATGTAGTTAATGCAACTTCGGTAAGGCCTTTTACAGGGAAACTGTTCCAAAAGGTTAGAGCCCAAAGGATCCTGTGCAATTTGGCACACTGCATTCAAAATTGGCTTGATAATAAGAGTCAGGCTGTGATTGTGTCAGGGTGCTTATGTATTTGTAAGCCGATGACCAGTGCTGTACCATAAGGATCAATGCTGGGACCCTTTTTTATTTTTTATGTGCATGGTAATGTACTTTGGTGCCCAAGAAGAGTAAGGTGACGTGCCTCAATGACTATCGACCAGTAGCACTAACGCCGGTGGTGATGAAGTGCTTTGAGAGGTTGATCATGGAGCAAATCAACTCCTACATCGACAAAAACCTGGACCCACTGCAGTTCGCGTACCGCCACAACAGATCAACGGTGGATGCGATCTCGCTGGCCCTCCACTCCGCACTGGACCACTTGGACAACAAAAACTCATATGTCAGGCTGTTATTCATTGATTACAGCTCGGCATTTAACACAATCATCCCCTCCAAACTGGTTACCAAACTCGCAGAACTGGGTCTCTGCGCTTCCCTCTGCAACTGGATCCTCGACTTCCTCGTCCACAGACCACAGTCTGTTCGTATTGGTGGAAATGTGTCAGCCTCAATAACAATCAGCACGGGAGCACCTCAAGGCTGCGTGCTCAGCCCCCTGCTGTACTCACTCTATACCCATGACTGCGTAGCGAACCACAGTGCGAACTCCATCATCAAGTTCGCTGACGACACCACTATTGTGGGGCGTATCACTGATGGGGATGAGTCAGAGTACAGAAGAGAGATCGAGCAACTGTCCATATGGTGCCAGCGCAATAACCTGGCCCTCAACACCAGCAAAACCAAGGAACTGATTGTGGACTTTGGAAGTAGGAGGGGGACCCACAGCCCCATTTATATCAACGGGTCGATGGTTGAATGTGTCAAGAACTTCAAATTCCTGGGGGTGCACATCTCTGAAGATCTTTCCTGGTCCGAGAACACTAACGCAATTATCAAAAAAGCTCATCAGCGCCTCTACTTCCTGAGAAGATTACGGAGAGTCGGATTGTCAAGGAAGACTCTCTCTAACTTCTACAGGTGCACAGTCGAGAGCATGCTGACCGGTTGCATCATGGCTTGGTTCGGAAATTTGAGCGCCCTGGAGAGGAAAAGACTACAAAAAGTAGTAAACACTGCCCAGTCCATCATCGGCTCTGACCTTCCTTCCATCGAGGGGATTTATCGCAGTCGCTGCCTCAAAAAGGCTGGCAGTATCATCAAAGACCCACACCATCCTGGCCACACACTCATCTCCCTGCTACCTTCAGGTAGAAGGTACAGGAGCCTGAAGACTGCAACAACCAGGTTCAGGAATAGCTACTTCCCCTCAGCCATCAGGCTATTAAACCTGGCTCGGACAAAACTCTGATTATTAGCAACCACTTTCTGTTATTTGCACTACCAGTTTATTTATTCATGTGTGTATATATTTATATCATGGTATATGGACACATTTATCTGTTTTGTAGTAAATGCCTACTATTTTCTGTGTGCTTAAGCAAAGCAAGAATTTCATTGTCCTATACAGGGACACATGACAATAAACTCACTTGAACTTGAACCTATGGAGTTAGGACTTATACAATGAATGATAGGACCCAAGGGAATATTGAGGAATAGAATGACCTTGGTGTACAAGTCCAATGATCCCTGAAGGTGGCAGCAAAGGTAGATAAGATACTTGCCCATGCTTGTTGGAACACAGAATATAAGAGCAGGGAGGTTATGTTACAACTCTATAAAACACTGATTGAAGTCACTACATGATGAAAAGAATGTGATGCACTGGAGTGGGTGCAGAGAAGATTTACCCGCGATAAACCATTTCAGTTATGTGGAGAGACTGCACAGGCAGATGTTTCTGCAGGACAGAGAAGGTTGATGGGGATCTGATTAGAAGTAAACAACAGTTGATAGCAGTGGTATAGATAGAGTGGTGAGAAACCTTTGCTCACTTTTGAGAGGGCATTGGGTTAGAGTAAGAGGGTAAGAAGTTTAGAGAGAATTTGAGAGTGATTTCTTTCATCCAGAGAATTGTTGTAATCAGGAATATACTGCCTGAGTTGGTACTCTCATAAAATTACCAAGTACAAAGTACCAAGACGAGCATTTGAATCATCAAGGCATAGAGGGCTACAGACCAAGTGCTGGAAAATGGTATAGATGAATATTTGATAGTTTGCAGACATTGTGTACCGAATTACGCCATGATACTTAATTGAATTTCATAACTAGTTTGTTACAAGAGCCATAGAAAATCAGATTGTGTAGACAATCAAGTATGGAATTCTTTAAAAGGATAATTTGTTTGAAATAGAATACAATTAAAACTATATACTGGAATTATTTTTGTATCATTTAAGACTTACCTACTGTCCAAATTCAAATTATCAACCATTTAGTGTTTTCTGTTTGAATGCCATGTAAGGCATGTAAAAGAATTAGAAATTAAAATAATGTCCACACACTGGCCCCAAACTCCACTTACTGCAATGAGCGGAGTTACTTCGAGCAAATTAAATACATTTGGTGAAAGCTTGGATATTAAGTTTAGTTTTGTTTATAAATACAGTGTGGAAACAGACCCTTCAGCCCACCGAGTCTAGCGCCAACCATTGATCATCTGCACACTAGTTCTATCCCAAATGCTAGGGGCAATTTACAGAAGCCAATTAATCTACAAAACTGCACGTCTTTGGAATGTGGGAGGAAACCAGAGCACCTGGAGAAAACCCACCTGGTTACAGGGAGAACGTACAAACTTCGTACAGATACACCCGTGGTCAGGATCGAACCTGTATATCTTACGCTATAAGGTAGCAACTGTACCCTTGCATGACTGCCACCCTTCAGCTGAGCTGAGTTGAAATTTTAATTTATGGATGCAGAAGTTGTGAGAACTGTTCTGAGTACAAGATTAATGTCACAGGGAAGGGAGACATCTTTAACTTCATGAATTTATTACTAGATGATTACCTGATCTCCCCATAAAAGGGAAAGGTAAGCAATGTGAATGAAAATAAAATCAGCAGAACAGTATCTTTTACTTATTAAGTTATTGTTATTAATGCTGAATCAAGTGGAATTATACTAAATTCCATACCAAGATTTATTGCTTACATGCATATTGATATTAATTTTGGTATATCCACAAGAGGTAAAAGTTAATAAGCATTATAATTTGCTGCTTAAGGAGCAGTGAAGTTGTTAGCAGCTCCTGGAAACTAAAATTATGAGCTGATGTTAAATAAATTATTCAATTTACAACAGTATGGGCCAAGCTTGGAAAAATTTCTCATGGGATTTTAACATATCCCTTCCCTGTTTAATGTCCTAATAACAGCAGAGTAAACATTTTGGAGAGATGAATTGGAAGATGCTGTGATGTATAACATTGATTTATGACCTCCTAACTTTAACCTTGATAGTGCAATTCGCATACTTTGGACTGTAACTGCAACAACATGAAATTGATTAATATCTTTTCAACTATAAGAATGCATTCTCTTGCATTAAAAACGATTTACTGACCTCTGTTTGCAAAGTATTCCATCATGCTTCCCATACACATTGGTTTCAGCTTGTATCTACAAACTATGAAATGGAGGTCTTGTTTAAGAAAGAACTGCAGATGCAGGAAAAATCGAAGGTAGACAAAAATGCTGGAGAAACTTAGCGGGTGAGGCAGCATCTATGAAGCGAAGGAATAGGTGACGATTCAGGTCGAGACCCTTCTTCAGTCTCCAATCGATGGCGAATATGATGTATTTAAATTTAAAATTCAGACAAATCATAGAAGAAAAATGTGTCACGTTTCTGCTCTACAAACGTGTTAGCATTATAACGTTTCCTTTAGACAATAACTCATTATATATCAATCAGTACTGCATCACAATGCTGATGTGATTTCTGCAGTATTCTTCAAGGTTATTGGGGAGGACAGAAGCTTCTGGTAAAGGAGGTAATGTGTTGGCATGGATAGAAATTGACTGGCAAACAGAATGCAGAGAATAGCCATAGATCAACCTTTTTCTCATTGGCAGGATGAAACAAGTTGAGGGATCAATTTGGGCCTCAACCTTATACGATTTATCCAAATGACGGATGAATGTACACAAGGTATGCTTGCTGAATTTTCTGATTATATGTAGGAAAGCAAATAACCACAAAGGGATGTAAATGGGTCAATTGGTGGAAAAGGTCTAGAAAATTGTCCATTTTGGCAGAAAAATAAAAAAGGGGATCAAGGTAGAAGCGTTCACGTCGCGATCCCTGTCAAGTAATATCACCAAATTACTTGCGAATTCTACCAAACACTTTGAAGCCAAGCCGAAAGACAAATGATGTCCAGAAGCCCAACAAATGGCAGAAGCCCATCAGCCCGGAACAGGAAGAGAGGCCAACACCCGCCCCCAAGGCCGGCTTTGACCATCATATCTCTAAATGTTGAAGGACTGTCTGCAACTAAAGAAGAACTTGTTGCCCAACTCTGCAGAGAGCATCAGTGTGATATTCTCTGCCTCCAAGAAACTCACCGTGGACCCAAACATCCCCGCCCTCGAGTGGAAGGCATGACCACCCTCATTGAAAGACCACATGAGAAACATGGAAGCGTCATGCTTGCAAAAATCGGGACAACCATCGAATCAACATCAAAGAGCGATGAAAACAACATTGAGATCCTAACCGCTGAGCTCAGAGGAATTACCATCACCTCCGTCTACAAGCCACCTCCCACACCTTTCCTGATGCCAGAAATACCATCATCTGGGAAACCAAGGATAGTGATTGGAGACTTCAACAGCCACAGCTCACAATGGGGTTACGCCGGAAACAACGCTGATGGAGATGCAGTGGAAGCATGGGCCGAAACCAACCAGCTCTACCTGATCCATGATGCCAAACAACCAAAGTCCTTTAATAGCGGGCGATGGAAAGCCGGCTACAACCCTGATATCGCGTTTGTCAGCCATAGCATCTCTGGATTGGGCAAGAAGCTGGTACTGAAGCCACTTCCAAAAACCCAACACCGCCCCATTGGCCTTACAGTCAATGCTGCAGTCACCCCAGCCACAGTTCCTTTCCAGAGAAGATTCAACTTTGGGAAAGCGAACTGGCCTGGTTTCCAAGAAGATCTTGAAGGGAAGATCGCCCACCTTCCAGCGGACCCCAAAAACTATCAAATCTTCACCAAGTTAGTGCACCAGGCAGCCCGGAAGAACATCCCGAGAGGCTGCCGCACTCAATACATCCCCGGCCTTGACACTCCAAGCAGCGAACTATATGAGCAATACCAACAGCTCTACGAATCTGACCCCTTTGCTGAAAGCACCATGGAAGTAGGTGAGAGACTCATGACCTCCCTATCAGAATGCCGCCAGCGGAAATGGCAAACTCTACTGGAGACAACTGATATGGCAAAAAACAGCAAAAAGGCATGGAGCCTCATCCGAAAAATCAGCAATGACCCATCAACACCAACACATCAACAGTATACCACCACGGCCAACCAAGTTGCGCATCAGTTGCTGCTCAACGGGAAATCCACCACCAAACAGCCAAGACCAAAGGCAGACCGACTTCAGCACTCCCAAAACACCGGACTGACTGAGCCGTTCTCCCTTGAAGAGCTCAATATCAGCATCAAAGCCCTCAAGACTGGCAAAGCCATCGGCCTGGACAATATTTTCACAGAGGAGATCAAGCAGTTTGGACCTCTGACACGGAAGTGGGTCCTTGAGCTGATGAACAACTGCATGCTGACAAGAAACATCCCAAAGATCTGGAGGAAAACCAAAATCATCGCTCTTCTAAAACCCGGTAAAGATCCAGCATATGCAAAGAGCTTCCGCCCAATCTCCCTGCTATGCCACCCGTACAAGCTGTTTGAGCGCCTGATCCTCAACAGGTTTGCCCCAGCCGCTGAACCAGCCATCATCCCTCAACAAGCTGGATTCCGACCTGGCAAATCCACAACAAGTCAACTTCTGAATCTCACACAGCACATTGAAGACGGGTTCCAGAAAGGACTGGTGACAGGAGCCGTCTTTGTTGATCTGTCTGCCGCGTATGACACTGTGAACCACCGCCTCCTCCTAAAAAAGATCTTGGAGAATACCAAAGACCTGGCACTCACGGACCTCATCGGAGCCCTCCTGAAAGATAGGCGCTTCTATGTTGTCCTTAACAACAAGCAAAGTCGCTGGCGACGACAACGGAATGGCTTGCCTCAAGGTAGTGTGCTGGCTCCACTACTATATAACATCTACACCAATGACCAGCCAATGGACCAGAACACTGAGCGGTTCATCTACGCCGACGACCTCTGTGTAACATCCCAAGAGAGTACGTTTGAAGCTGTAGAAGCGAATCTCACCTCATCCCTAGATGAGCTACACCTCTACTACGAGCGCAACCACCTACACGCAAACCCTGCGAAGACCCAAGCCTGCTCGTTCCATCTCAGGAACCGGGAAGCAAACAGACCCCTTAACATCACATGGTCTGGAACACCTCTTGGGCACTGCACCAACCCTGTCTACCTCGGTGTAACACTGGATCGCACTCTCTCCTATAAGGAACACGTCAAAAACACCAAACTGAAAGTTAACTCCCGAAATAACATCCTCCGGAAGCTGACCAACTCCAAATGGGGAGCCACAGCACACACATTAAGATCTACTGCTCTGGCCCTGTGCTACTCCTCTGCGGAGTATGCGTGTCCTGTTTGGGAGAGATCATCCCATGCCAAGAAATTAGACCCAGCGTTGAATAACACCTGCCGCTCAATCACTGGCTGCCTGAAGCCCACCAACATAAACAACCTGCACCTCCTCGCTGGCATTGCCCCTGCTGATGTGAGACGGGAAGCCGCCAGCCGAGTAGAGATGACCAAGGCCACCAGTGATGAACGCCACCTCCTCTATGGACGTGTACCCCCGGCCCAACGGCTGAAGTCCAGGAGAAGCTTTCTCAGCCATGTCCAGCCCCTAATAACATCACGGGAAGAAACCAGACTCCAACTATGGACAAAAAGGCTTGAGGACGACCCCCCTCCTACTGACATGGGTATCCCTCCTTCTGAAGCCCTCCCTCCGGGCTCAGAAGCACCATGGGTCCAGTGGAAGACGCTCAACCGCCTGAGAACAGGAACAGGGCGATCAAAAGCTGCCATGGCCAGATGGGGCTATGAAACTGGCCAAACCACCTGTGAATGTGGAGAAGAGGACCATACAATGCAGCACTGCCTTGTCTGCCCCCTACTACCCAACCAGTGCAGCTCAAAGGATCTTGCAGTGTTCAACAAAAACGCAAAGGACTGTGTAAAGGAATGGGAAACTGTCATATAGTCAACCAGCTTCAAAGACTCGAAAAGAAAGAAGAAGGTGGAAAAGGTCTAGAAAATTGTCCATTTTGGCAGAAAAATAAAAAAGCACCTTTAAATTGAGAGAGATTGCACACATCTGAGTCGGAGAGGGATCTGTACATGATCTGTGAAAGGCTAGGATTCTGCTGTAGCAAGTAATTAGGATAAGTAGCAGAATAATATTATTTATTACTAGGGGTATTGAATACGAACATTGGGAGATTGTGCTTCAGATAGTGTTTCTTAATGAATGATATTAATACACTGAAAACAATTTAGAGATGGCTTATGAGACTAATACCTGGAATGGGCAGCTGGTCTTATGGGGATAGGTTGGAGTTTGTATTTTCTGAAGTTTAGAGGACTTGATTGAAACATGAGAATCTGCAGGGTCTTAACCTGGTGAATTTGGGGGGGAAATTCCCTTATAAGATAATCTAAAACAATTGCTTACTGTTTAAAAATAATAAAAAATATGCCCATTCAAGACTTTTTTCTCTCAGGTGGCCTTGAACCTTTAGAACTTGTTTTCTCAAATGCCATAGAAAGCAGAGTCTAAAAGATTCTGGATGTGTGTAGAATACTTTGCACAAAAGGACAATGCTTGCTGTATTGTCATGGTATATGGAAACACAAAAGATTGCAAATGATCAGATCTGGAGCAAAAAGAAACTGCTGGAAGAACACCAAAGAAAGTGCACCAAAGTGATGGCTATTGCGCATGCATAGTCTGACCCATCAGATTGAATGCATAAGATAACTAGGAGCTTGGAGGATTTTATCACACAACCCTTGCAATTAGAGAACAAGAGTGCATTATTAGATACATAGACAATAGGTGCAGGAGTGAGCTATTCGGCCCTTCGAGCCAGCACCGCCATTCAATGTGATCATGGCTCATCACAATCAGTACCCCATTCCTGTCTTCTCCCCACACCCCTTGATTCCGCTAGGCCTAAGAGCTCAATCTAACTCTCATTTGAATGCATCCAGTGAATCTGCCTCCACTGCCTTCTGAGGCAGAGAATTCCACAAATACACAAGACGGATATACTAACTCTGGGAGGATATTGGCTGCTACTAACATTTTGAACTATATAAAACACAAGCTCGGCCATAGCTATAGCACCAACTATTGAAAGAATATGAGAGTTTTGGAGAGATAATGTACAAAGATGTTGCTTGGGCTAGAAAATTATAGTTATGAGGAGAGACCAACGAGACTGGGCTTGATTTCTTTGGAACAAAGGAAACCGAGCAGGGATTTAATTGAAGCAAATTTGAAAAATTCTGAGAGGCCAAGGAACATTTGTCTTTATTATAAGGGGAATGGAATATAAAAGTAGAGGTGTTATATAATTGTACTAATTAGTCCAAATATCCTGCGCTCTTCCCACACTTACGTGATTTTTCCCTTCAGCTATTAATCTAGTTTCTTTACTTTCCTTACTTTCCTTCAGAAATTATACTTAGTTTCTAGATTAATAGCTGAAGGGAAAAATCCAACCCGCATTGTCCTATATAGTTTTTCTGCAAGAACATTCTAATTTAAGTAAAATCTGTTCATTCCCAATTCCCCTTACACTGGAACCTGTTCCAGTATCTGGGAATCTGAAACACTCCCTTTTACAAGTGTGTGTCCATCCTGCAACTATTTTAATCTTCTGGTCATTACTTTGGCAGTGGGATATCTCAAGTGAAATGTTAAACACTTAAAGTTCAATAGTCAAGGGTTCTTATCTGTAACAGATCCCAATACTTCCAGCTATCAGTAATTACATCAGATCCAGTGCATCAGTAAAGCTTTGCATCAAGTCATGTAGTTTCCAATTTCCTTCTTGAGGAAGCTTGGGCCTATTTACGTAGCAGAATTCCTTTGCTCATGTTATTGCTTTGGAAGCACTTGATAGTAACATATGTGCCTAAAGTTTAGAAAATATACATTTCCTCAGCATTTAATTGAGACAGCACAACATGGATAGCGAGGAAGGATATCCAACACTGCAGCAGAATATAGATCCAATGGAAAGTTGGAAAGAGTGTCAGCAGATGGAATTTAATCCCAACAAGTGCAAGGTGATGCATTTTGCAAAGTCAAATAGGAATAGGACATGGGGCGTTAAGGAATGCTGATGAACAGAAATACCTTGTAGTTCAAGTTCCTAGTTCCCTCAGAGCAACAGGAGCAACACCGATAGATATGGAGGTGAAGAAGACAGATGGCAAGCTGGCCTTCATGGATCAGAGCATAGAATTTAAAATTTGGGACATCATTCTGTAAATTTACAAATTCTATTAAGATGCTCTTGGACTATTTTACGACATGTTGTGTGCAACACTGGAGGAAGAATATGGTTGCGCTGGAGATGTTGCCTGCATTTGAGGAGTTTAATTATGGGAATAGGCAAAGCTTGATTAGATAGGCTAGGCTTGCTTTCTTTCCCTAGCGCAGAGGAAGCTGAGTAGTGACCTGATATAAGTATTAAAAAAAAATACAAGGCATAGGTAGGAAAGGTAGTCACAACCTTTTTGCCATGGTAGAGGTATCAAAAACAAGAGGACGTAAGTTTAAGGTGAAAGGTAGGAGGGTAAAGAAGATTTGAGGAGAAAGATTTTTTTATACAGATTGGTTGATATTTGAAACTTGATGCCATAGGAGGTGGTGGAATCAGATATAATGATTACATTTAAGGGACATGTAGGCAGCACCTAAATAAACTAGACAAAGAAGGATACAGACCTAATACAGGAAAAAGGGATTAATAAAAAGGTCAGCAAGGATGTGGCGGCTTGAAGGGGTCATTTATTAGCTGTACAACTCTATGACTATGAACATTTAATTCCATTTTCCATAACACAGCTAAATACATCTGGATCAAACCAGTGACTGCTGCGAAAAGGCAGCTGACAACCAGAGAAAGACCTAGTGATGGCCTGGAGAGACTGCTGACCGGAGGGAATAGACCTCACCGGGGCTGGCATGGGCTAGCTCCTCATGCCAGCACGATCCATCGCTAATCAGTGTTTTGGATCCACCCATATATTGCTACGAAAAAGACAAGACGAGAATACCCCTTGAGTCTGCGAGAGTGGGGGTGCAAGATGACTCATCGACAGACCTAGGAACGGAATCGACTGAATATTACAACTAGCACAGCAATTGACAGAGCAGCAGAACCGGCAGGACATAAACTACGAAGTTGTATCTGTGGCTGGGAAAAGATAACATCAGAGAAGGGTCGCAAGATCCACCAGGGCAGGATAAAGTGCCTGAGAGAGCTTGGTGTGGGGCCTCGCATTGACCATTACTTTCTAAGAGGTAGGCCAAATCAGTCGAGTGAAGCCAAGTGGCAGGATAACCACCACAGTCCACAGGGTATCAGCACCCCAGGCGAAGCTCAACCAAGTACAGTCCCACCAACGGACAAGAGTCCAGAGCCCAACCAGCCACAGTCAGCGGTAGAGAGGAAGATGGAAGGGAAAAAGCCTCAAATCTTGTGGCCTAAATCCTGCCAGAGGAAAGAGTGGGAGACCGTTAACGCTGACCTCGTCCATCTTCTGGAAGGATTGAAGGGATGTGTGGAACAAAAACGGGAAGATGGGAGACACCATAAACAACTATGAGGCGGAGAGATTTGGGGTGAAGGTCATGAGGACACAGAAGGAACCAGCACTCCAGTACAAGTCCAGGAGGCAGCAGGAGATCAAAAGACTGGTGAAAGAAAGGTGGGAGCTGAGAAAACAGTGGAGGAAGGCCACAGAGGCAGAAAGGAAAGGACTCGAGGCACTGCAGGCAGAAATAAAGCAGCGCCTGGCAATCCTGCGAAGAGCAGAATGCCTGAGAAAGCAACACAAGAAGAAAGAACAGGCGAGGCCAAGTTTCTACAGAGATTCATATAAGGTTGTCAAAAGCCTCTTTGTCAAGGAGAAGAGCGGGATCCTGAGAGTACCTGTAAGGGAACTGGAGGAGCACCTGAGGAAGACGTACTCTGACAACCTGAGGCATGAGCCAGTCACCATTCCAGATGACATGCCACCTATCCACCCAACTGAGCACCAGATGGACATAAGGCCTCCTACATGGAAGGAGGTGGAGAATACAGTCAAACGGGCAAGAACAGCATCAGACCCAGGGCCCAATGGCATTCCATACAGGCTCTATAAGAACACCCCTGGTGCCCTGATATACCTGTGGAAGTTAATGAAAGTGGCATTGGGGAAAGGAATCATACCTAAGGCATGGCGAAGGGCAGGAGGGAATTTAATTCCCAAAGAAAATAACTCCTCAATTCCGCCAGATCAGCCTTCTGAATGTGGAAGGAAAGATCTTCTTTGGTGTTGTGGCCCAAAGACTCTCAGCATTTTTGCAGAGCAACAACTTCATTGACACATCAGTGCAGAAAGCAGGGATACGTGGTTTCTCAGGATGTCTGGAACATGCAAACGTCATCTGGCACCAGATACAAACTGCCAAGAAGGAAAAGAGAGATCTGCATGTGGTTTTCTTAGATCTTGCCAATGCCTTTGGTTCGGTGCCTCATGAGACTCTTTGGGCAGCTTTTAACTTCTTCCAGGTCCCAGAGGTCATCACAAAACTGGTAAAAGCTTACTTCCAGGGCCTCCAGTTCTGCGTCACAACACAGGACAACACCACCGCCTGGCAGCACCTTGAGGTAGGCATAATGGCAGGCTGTACCATTTCTCCTCTGGTTTTCACCATGGCAATGGAGCTCATCATTTGAGCATCACGATGGGTGGTCGGAGGGGCCTGTCAAAAGCCTCGGGCGATGGTACACCGCACACCTCAAGCATGCAGAGCAGGTGGAACAACTCAGGCAGGATACAATCAAGCAAATCAACAACACTGCTCTCACAGGGAAGCTGAAGCTTTGGTGCCTTCAATTCGGTCTACTGCCCCGACTCATGTGGCCAATTACCATCTACGAGGTCACTTTATCCCATGTCAACCAGCTAGAGAGACTGGTGAACTCACAAGTGAGGAAGTGGCTTGGGCTACCGAGATGCCTCAGCAGCATAGGGCTCTATTGGAATGGAGCCTTCTCACTGCCAGTCTCAAGTCTGGTGGAGGATTACAAATGTGCCAAAGTGGGGCTGGACATGACACTAACAGAATCCCGGGACCCAATAATAAGAGGTGTCGCTCCAACCCTAGCAACAGGGGTGAAATGGACTCTAGCAGCAGTGGTACTGGACGCAAAATCCGCCCTCTGACACCGGGACATAGTGGGCCATGTACAACAAGGCCGAGGGGGCTTTGGCCTGGGAGCAATGAAACCTACCTGGCAAAAGGCTACTCAGCTGAACACTGGTGGAGGAGGTGCGCCACCAGGAAGAAGCAGCCAGGTGTGCCAAAGCCATATCCCAAGCCAAACAAGGCCGCTGGATGAGGGGGATGGCGTTGAGAGGAGAAAGATCACATGGAGAGAGCTGTGGAGCATGGAGTCAAATAAATTAAATGAAATTTCTTTATTTATATAGCACATTTTTAGTCAACTTGCATTGACCCCAAAGTGCTTCACATAATTACATCCACACACACAGGCAAAGGTGGGTGGTGTCTTGCCCAAGGACACACACAGGCAAAGGTGGGTGAAGTGTCTTGCCCAAGGACACAGCGACAGTATGCACTCCAAGCGGGATTCGAACCAGCTACCTTCCGGTTGCCAGCCGAACACTTAGCCCATTGTGCCATCTGTCGTCCCAATTGAACTTCATTATCAGAGCCACATATGACGTCCTTCCCTCTCCCACAAACCTAAATCTTTGGCTGGGAGAGGATCCAGCCTTCCCCCTGTGTGTAGTTCCAGCAAACCTCAAGCACATCCTGGTCGGTTGTAAGACCAGCCGAACACAAGGCAGATACACCTGGTGACACAACCAGGTGCTGAGGTGTTTGGCAGCTGAACTTGAGTGCAAGAGAGTTACCACCAACACCATGCCTATCAATGCCCAGATAACATTCCTGCAAATACCATCCTTCATCCGGGAAGGAGAGAAACGGAGGACTAACCCCTCACCTCTCAACTCATGCCCACTGAACGCAGCCAGGGACTGGGAAATGCTTGCTGACCTAGGCCAGAGGCTTTCGTTCCCAGTTGAAATCGCAGCTACCAACCTGCGACCAGACCTCGTTCTCTGGTCCAACTCCTGTCGGCGTGTTTTCATCATTGAGCTGGCGGTCCCATGGGAGGAGGCTGTGGACGAGGCTTATGAAAGGAAAAAGCTTCGATATTCAAACCTTGCAGTAGAGTCAGAGGAGAGAGGTTGGAGTGTAAGGGTGTGTCCAGTGGAGGTGGGGTGCAGGGGCTTTGTAGCCAGTTCCACCGCAAGGCTCCTGAAGGAAGTAGGAGTCAGAGGGCAGGCACAAAGGAGGGCAATAAAAGAACTTGCCAATGCCGCCCAATGGAGCAGTCACTGGCTGTGGCTGAAGAGAAAAGATGCTGTCTGGGCTGCCACGTGACCATCTAGAGGCTAACTATAAGACGCACACCCAGGTCTGATCACCCTGCGGTGAGCCTGCCTCGACTGAGGGTGTCTTGTGATAAAAGGCCGAAACACCCAGTGACGTTGAAGTACACAACTGAAGATGTGTCTGATTGGTAGCAAAATCACCTAGTGGTTATCCCCAAGAATGTCAATTGTAGTGAAAAATCTTAGGGATTGTAACATCCAGTCCTACTAATCAATCTAAGATTTAAAAACAACTGAATTTAATAATATTGATGACTAGAAACCAGTCATTAGAACCAACTTGTCTATGTTATACCTGATTCTTCTCCCAGCCCTTTTTTTAATCTATAGAGTGGCATACCTCATTGTCCTTTTCTTTCTGTTTATTTATATTTAGATGTATTCATTTAATTACTCTTTAAAATGGATGTGCCTTGGAAGGAGCATGCCATAGATTTTTCCAAAATGATAGGCGGAATTAATAGAAGAGATTATAGATTCTCTGGAATTAAATAGAATGCTGATTTGATTGAAAGATACGTAGAGAAAAGCTATTGCTGCAAGTTGGTTTGTCCAGGACTGTGAGGCCTGGTCTAATTATTAGGGTTAAATGTTTCCGGACTGAATTTAGTAACCATCACTGCACGCAAAAGTGCCATTGAAATTTAAAACATATTTTTGCAAATACCTCACTGAATGGCATTACAAACCTTGTCTATCCTAAATGGTAACAATTTTCATACTGTCACCACTTTGAAAGTAAAGTACATTCTCTTGATGTTCCTGTTGAATTCATTACCTTATATTTCTGGATCTTGGATCTAGTCTCCCATAAAAATCCTTTCATAAATTTGAAGACCTTTATTTAGTTAGCTCTCAGTCTGGTCTGGCTCCTAGATTTGGTTTCCTATAAAAATCTTTTCATAAATTTGAAGACCTTTATTTAGTTATCTTTCATCCTGCTGGCTCCTAGATTTGGTTTCCCATAAAAATCCTTTCATAAATTTGAATACCTTCACTTAATTATCTCTCAGCCTGTTCTGTTCAAGAGAAAGATGTCCCAGCCTACTCATTCTTCCGGTGGTATGTTCCAGCTATATTATCAACTTTAAAATATATCCATTTGTGTCAGGGGAGGATCTACTATGAAGCTAATGAAGCTTAAGCTTCAGGGCCCCTAATCCCAGAGGGGCCTCAGAAGCGACTTTAGTCCAGATATTCTACTGATTTAAATCAGAATTCCAATTTTTTTGTTTTCCTAGAAATGAATCTGATTTTTCACCTCGACTAAACTCCTCGCCTCGACTACACCTCACACTTAAACCTCTAAAATCATTAACTGCGCCTCGACTAAACCTCCCACCTCACATCTATTCCCCACCTCGACCAATCACCAACTCTCTCCCACTCCCGCGGGAAGGGGCGGCGCCCACCGGGGGCGGTGTGGGGGGTGGGGCTCGGGCTCGATGTCAACGTAAGCGCGCGTGCGCCCCTCCCCTCCCACCGGCTCTCTCGGGCAAGGTGCCTGTGCCCTTCTCAGCCCCATCCCCCTGGTTGGAGCCGCTCCGCTCACGTGTGGCGCCACCAACGGCCGGGAGAGGGAGGGGGCTATAAATTGCGGGAGTGGGAGAGAGGCGGCGATTAGTCGAGGTGCGGATTAGGTGTGAGGTGGAGTTTAGTCGTGAGGTGGTAAGTTTAGTTAAGTGAAGGTGTGAGGTGAGGTGTGACGTTTATTTGAGGGGCGAGGTTTATCGAGGTACGGTTTAGGTATGAGGAGAGGTTTGGTAGTGAGGTATCGACGAGACGAGGGCTTATTGAGGCGAGGGGTTTAGTCGAGGTGTAGGTGTGAAGTGGGTGTCTGAGCTCAGGAAGGGAGACAGAGGTGCCGCTGAAGGAGATGAGACCACTGCCTTCTGTGGCAGAGGATTCCACAAATTCACAACTCTGGGTGAAAACGTTTTTTCTCATCTCAGTGCGAGGCAAACAGACATTTCAAGTAACATATTTTTGTAAAGATTTTTTTAGCTGTATGAGGCCATTTATTGAAACATACACGATTATTAAGGGTTTGGTCACGCTAGAGGCAGGAAACATGTTTCCAACGCTGGGAGAGTCCAGAACTAGGGGCCACAGTTTAAGAATAAGGGGTAGGCCATTTAGAACAGAGATGCGGAAATACTTTTTCACATAGAGAGTTGTGAATCTGTGGAATTCCTCAGAAGGCAGTGGAGGCCAATTCTCTGGATGCTTTCAAGAGAGAGATAGATAGAGCTCTTAAAGATAGCAGTCAGGGGATATGGAGAGAAAGCAGGAATGGGGTACTGATTGTGGATGATCAGCCAACCTTTGAGTTGGCTCAAAGGGCCGAATGGCATTCTCCTGCACCTAGTGTCTGTTTCATGAAATATATATATTTTGGGGTTATTTTACAGCTTGTGAGTTAGAAAACTTCTAAGCTTCTGTTATGTAAACTACCAGCAGAAAGCTTGAGAATCACTTTCAATTTATTGAAAATGCAGGCGCTTCAGGGGGCCTAGCCAGCCTCCTGGACCCCCGGCCAATGCTTCCTACTATTGTTCTGGAGGTGAATATCCTGCTTAGTCCACATTGCTTAAACATTTTGGGTCTACTGTATGAGAAAGAGTTTTTAAATAATAATATTAATATTATAGTGTAATTCAATACAAAATAATAGTTAAAATAAAAATTAAAAAGTTATTAAAGTATCATGTAGGCTAGCCGTAAACGAAAAAACATTCAAATTAAGGTTGTTTCATTCTAAATATATTTAATATAAAATATTTCTAAATAATTTAAAGCACCATTAACATTTACGACAGAAATTAAAATTTGTGGTGATTTATCTGCCATTGAAGAAGATAACAGTGGTTACCCAGACCTCGTTGCTAGTTGCAAAGGGGCCCCCATAACAGTTCAAGCTTCAGGGCCCTAAATATGTTGGTCCGCCACTGATTGATCTAGTGTACCCACTTTGTATCCCCATTTACATTTATTTTGTCAACACAATGCAGATCAGTCTGCCTTAAAATAAATCAAAGCAAAAATATTCTAATTTCTCTGGAATTGAAACGAATGCTGACTTGATTGAAGGACTCATAGAGAAAAGTTATCTCTGAATGTTGGGTTTCCAGGACTGTGGGGCTTGGTCTACCAATTAGAGTCCTGTGTTTCAGTTGATTATGTGCAAGGCAGTAGAGATTTAGAACTATTTTCTGCAAATAGTAGCTGGTGCTTCGTTAATTTTAAATCTGCGATTGATGGATTTTTGTCACATGGAGCTTTCAGTTGTGTGTCAGCCCTGCACTTAAAACGGCAATCCACATCTATACTCTGATTGATTCAAGGAGATGATAACCAGGTTGCAGTGCTTTAATCATTTTGGTCTCATCAGAACATTTTGTTCAGCAGCTGTTACAATAATTTCCTATTGAAAAAGAAAAAAAGTGACCTGTTTGAAAAGAATTCTCACAACTTCTGGATAGTTCAAATAGTACACAAAGTACCATCAGTCAAATTATAGGAACAGATGTGAACCATTAGGCCCAGGTAGCTGAGCCCATCATTAAGTTAGATTATAGCTGAAACTCATTTGCTTCGGTTCTATAGCCTTGAGTACCATGCCTTGATAATAACTTACTTTGGATTAATTCAACTGAAATCACACAGACTGGATCAGTGCACACACGTAAATCATTTTTCTGCTAACAGAGGCTAGTCATTATTTTCCAGAACTATATGACAGAAATTGCAATACTGTAAGCCCTCAGCACAACGGAACATAGGCGGGTGAATGGTGTCTGTTACTGCAGATTGTCCGCTATAAAGATTGAGGTATTATCATTCTATATAGTTGACATAAGGAACTGCAGCTGCTGCTTCTTCCTGTTGGCCTTTGATTTGTTCGTTTCCCTCTCGACCGCCGCCTTCTCCTCCTTCTCCCATTGCTTTATCTATGCTGCCGCTTCCTCCTCCACTGCCGCCTCCTCCTTCTCCCCCGCTGTCACTGACATATTCCAAGGTGACTTATGTCGCCAACTCCAGGCGAGATGGAGGAGGAGGCAGCGGTGGAATGGGAAGCGGACAAAGCAAAGGACAACCGGAAGAAGCGACAAGGTAGGGAGCCCCACAGTGACCGAGCATGTCCTGTCAGTGGCAGCGACCCAAAGAAAGCACTGTCCCCAGGGGCTGCAACATCAGCAACAGCAACATCCACGTCAACCGGACCGTGCAGTGGGTGAAAGGTTCGTTGGTGCACCTTCTGAGAGGGGTGGTGTTGGAAGCCGGGGCTGTGAGCGGCTGGGGAAGCGGTACAAGAAGTGGTCTGTTAAAACGAGTGTTCACTGTAATGATTTTTTCATTTTTATTATTTTTTCCTTTTACTTCCTGCGTGCAGCTTGTTGCCCAGCTCATTCTAACCTATCACATTGCAGCTTGTTTGCTGCTGCTGTGGCTGCCACCTGGCCGTTGACACTTCTCCAAATAGAGCAGCATTTTTCATTGTGAGGCCTGTGAATCAGTGTCAGCTTCCGTCAACCCTATGTGATGATTAGAGCAAGAACTAAACGGGAATATAGGCAGTATGCAAGTGAAACGTAGCCAGGAATGTCAGGAAGTTGATCTTTAAAATTACATCATTAAGGAATAGGACCAACATATTAAATTGCAAAAGTGACTGCTTAATAGATCACTGATTTAGACTAAGTAAGAAGATAGGAGATTTGACAATCCTCGTTAATACACATTACAATTTGGTGGGTTGTGACTGTAATAATGGTTGTAACTATGAGCCACAATTGGTGTCCTTTGGTTTTTTGGATTATGTTTCCAATATGTGATAACATTAATCTGAAAAAGGGTCTCGACCCAAAACGTCACCAATTCCTTTTCTCCAGAGTTGCTACCTGACCCACTGAGTTATTCCAGCTTTTTGTGTCAATCTTTTGTGATAAATTAGACTAATTTTAAACAACTGATCATCACAGACCTCTTTGGATTTGTAACATGTGCTGAGAGTAACCTAAAGTGAACAGAACTAAGTCAGAATGGTAGGTGACGGACAAGTAAAACTCCGACATTCAGTTCAATACGCAGTAAACGATGAATATCATTGCACAGTGTGCTCCAAACTCAAATAAATCATAAACCGTGAAATACATTGAAGTTAATAATGAATATGATCAAATTGTGTTTGTTTAGAAATGTTTTTTTCAGCTTCTACATTCAAGTTGAAGTTTACTGCAAATTTGAGTTTCTCTCTTTATTGGAGAGGAAAGACATTAATTGGGCAATGCAGCAGGACACTAGATACAATCACATGACAT
Organism: Amblyraja radiata; assembly: GCF_010909765.2. Taxonomy (NCBI): domain Eukaryota; kingdom Metazoa; phylum Chordata; class Chondrichthyes; order Rajiformes; family Rajidae; genus Amblyraja; species Amblyraja radiata. The sequence continues at coordinate 101,704,399 of NC_045960.1, forward strand.
TTTGACCCAAAACAATGGATAGGGCGACATAAAGATTTTAATTCAATTTTTGATTCATTATTTGGTAAATTTTGCTTTCAGGTGTTTCAAACTTCAACAGAAAGCTCGAGTGGGAATTTTAGTACCATGAAGTGGGCGCATGTGCGGGGCTTTTTCAGAGTGTGCGCAGTTGCGGGGCTTTTCCAATGTGCGCATGTGCGGGGTTTTTCGAGCGGGAAAGGCCTGCGGAATCAGCCATGTTTTCCGGACGTTTTTGAAGTTATGTATTACAGAAATGAGTTGCTTAAAGCTTAAATAAAGTTAAGTAAATTACGAGTAGTGTAAAAGTTTAATTTGCCGCACAACATACCATTAATGTAAAAATATTTTCCTGCTGCTTATTTTCACTTCGGAGAGTGAGACCAAAAGTAATGATGACAAATCCATACCTCTTTTGGTTATACAGAGAATTTAAAACCAAACAGAACAGATTTATTTACACTGCAATGAGAGCTTGCTTATTTATAAAACTGCCTTTGATGAAAGAAAACCCTATTTATTCTCCAGGAACCAATAAAAAAGTGCTTACTGCAATGTAAAATACTAGAATGTAGAAACTTATGCCCCTGTCCCACTTAGGAAACCTGAACGGAAACTTCTGGAGACTTTGCGCCCCACCCAAGGTTTCCGTGCGGTTCCCGGAGGTTGCAGGTGGTTGCCGGAGGTTGCAGGTAGGGAGACTGACAAAAACCTCCGGGAACTGCACGGAAACCTTGGGTGGGGCGCAACGTCTCCAGAGATTTCCGTTCAGGTTTCCTAAGTGGGACGGGGCATTAGCTGTATCATTACCATTATGTTCAAACACAGATGAAATAAAACCAGATACATTACCTAGCATCGACCAAGGCATAAAATTTGGACACAGCTAATTTACTCCTAAGTGACTCTGAAAATCCTTCTTACAAACGTCTAAAGACTGGTATCTAAATTGGGAGAGTTGTTCCACACACAAGTTAAGTTACAAACAATATTCCGTTCTCCATCACAATCTATGGATACATCATCTCCCACAAGCAAGACAGACCTGTCAAATATGACAGCACGGTAGTATAGAGCACAAGACCAAGTAATTCTTGAAATTCTCAACTCCAGGCTTTATGAGGAACATCAGAAACATGGGCAAAGAAATCTCTTCCTGATTACCATGTCTTCCTTCAGCTGATGAATCTGCTCTTCTAAGTCAAGTAACAATAGGAAGAAGCACTGAAAGTACCCCAGGCACAGAATGTACTCTTGACTGGGGACTTGGTAGCATTATTGCAAATCGATCTGGCTAAGTCTAGGTTAAGTACAGCTGCCGTACTACATCAGTGGCAGGTAGTGAAAAACAAGATGTAAACCTATTTGACCTTATCCTAACCAGTCTAATTGTGGCAGATGCATCTGTCCATGACAGCATTAGTACAAGTTGTTGTGTCTATGACTAAGGCACCGGAGAGTGGAAGCTGATGGATACAAAAGGTATTTATTCATCAAGGCATGCAGCCATTCCCCTGGAACCATTCTCGATAGAATCTCCCAAAACTCAAATTACATCGTTTTTATACTTTTAAGAATAGAGATAATAGCAGGTGATTCAATAGCTACAAGACATTATTTACCTCAAAATTTTGTGTCCGACAAATAATTCCATTGAATTATATAGTTACAATGGGAGCACAGTGTAACTAAACACTGATGAAAGTTCAAACTTCTATGCTGGGACAAAGTAATTCACACTGATGATCAAAAGCTTCTTAGGAAGAGAACCCAGACTCCCAAAATGAGTGTTGTGAGAGCTGACACTCTAGGCTTACAAATATCTCAGTTATTGAAAGACAAAGCAAATATGTCTAGGACCATGTTTGATGTGCTTAGTGACAAATAGGTTTGGTCTAGATCTCAGGCACAATAGAACAAAATAACTTGAGATGAAGGCCTGGCTTGATGCAGGCCAATTAATGTAGCCTGATTGTTTTATGTTGAGGCAATGCATTTGAGAAAGTCTCACAACCAGTCAGCTTACAAACCAGATCTTTTAATGGTTCAATGATTCTTTTATCACATGTACTGAGGTACGGTGAAATTTATTTTTTTTACATACAGTTCAGTAAATTATCACTATACTAAACACAACCCCAGATTAAATGCAAAGTGTATAGAAATAGTCCACAGAGACCATACAAGAGTCGACAGGTTGTGGCCCCACATTCAAAGTCCAAGTAGGTTCAAGTGCAGCTGGCCATAAAGGCCCATTGTCCTAGCAGTGTTGGCCTGGCCAAGTGAAGCTGTGGGCGTCCTCTACCGTCACGTGCCATGTCCAATTTGCTTGGTCTCCTGAAGAGGTGCCCAATCCAGTCGAGACTCAGGCTGTTGCAAGGTCTCCAGCCGTCACCTCGATCTGGATTGGTCAGCGAACTGTTTTCCATCTCACCCAGCTGCCATTCAGTCTTTATGTTCGGGGGTGCCTCCCAAAGCTGACCTTGAGGGCAAGAAATGCAAGACGTTGGTTCCTTTTACCAGCCATTTGTTCTTGCATCACCTGTTTGCAAAGCTGTTCTTTTAATTTGAAAATTAATTATTGGTAGTAGTTGACATTTGAACAGGTTTGTTTTTAAGACTGGTTCTCGTTCGTATTAATTTATGCCTACTTTCCACATAATTCCAAACTCCTGAAGAATCCCCAACAGAAATTACCGCTTCACAATGCTTGAGACAAATACCCATCTTCACACAATAGTCACCCTCCACTGTGCTGTGAGCCATCACACAAATGTTAATTGGCATCCATGAAGTACTGTGGACCTTCAGCAGAGAAGAATTGTACACCACAACAATCTCTCATGTCATGGCCTGGAATGTCCGCTACTGGAGAATCGAGCCAGGGGATCAATCCTGGCTCGACGTGGGTGTAGAAACGCATGCTGGGAGTAGCAATGTTACAAAATTTTGAGATTTTAAAAATCAAGTCTGTAATTTATCCCATCAGATAAAGCATAAAAATAAGTTTAATTTGACACCTAATTCACTTTCATATCTCAAGTATTTAAAAAGTTATGGCCATTTTCATACTGGGAAATGAGCATCTTGTTCCCTATTGATTTTCTATGGACATAACAAAAAAGCTGTGATCGTGAACAGTCAAAAGCCCATAACTTTCTTAAAAATTAAGAGAACTGAATGAAATTTTCAGTTATCATAGATTGAAGCATTCTGAAACAAATATAAAATAATCTTACTTGGATGACCTGAAATTAAAGCATATAATTAGTTAGTTACCTAATTGTAGCTAATTTCAGACTTCAATTACTAGATCTAAACATCTATCCATTTCTTAATAAATGATTAACATTTTTAAATAGCCTAAATGTCCAAATAATATTCACAAATAATTCACAATAAAACATGATTTTTAAATCTCATTTACATTAATTTATAGGCCAAATGGAAGGAATTTAGTGTTTAATTGTTGTAAATAAATGCCCATTTAAATCAGCTTTCCAGTGGGTCCCTGTGGAACGCGCTGGTTTAGAACGTTCACATTGCGGTAGATTTGTGCCCCAAATGCCCAGAAAAATACTGCAGGATATAATGGGCCCAAATTGAGCTACTCGCAACATTAAACTTTGTATAAAGGGATCTTTAGAAGCCCTTTTTAATGTAAAAATATACAACCTAACTTCTGCTATTTGCTTTATGAGACCCTGCGGTTGCTGGCGGTCGCGGGTTTAGAGATTGATTTTTAAACTACTATAACTATTATTCAAGGCCTTTAAACCTAATAATGGCTTTTGCGACGGGGTCTTCCAGCGATTTTTCGTTAATAATTAACTAGGCTGAACATTTTCGATTGGAACAGCTTAGAGAAAATCGCGTTTTAAACCCGCCCCATCTAAACGGCGCCAAAATCGCGCACACTTGCAGCGACAGATTTTCAACGACGCTTCAGGTAGGCTTTGCAACATACCTACTGGGAGCAAATCAAACATTCCAAAAAAATGATAGGGTGCCAACCTAGTGAAACTGGCCCAAGATAACATTTGTGGCACGCACAATAATGCTATGCAATAGGCAGCTAATAAATCTGACAACCAATGGATCAGATCGTAACTCTGCGGTGCCATATATTTAGTCATCAATGGCTAAAAGGCAGAGAGGCACTAATAAGATCCCCATTCTCATTATTGTGGGGTTCAGCATGTGAATACTAAAGGAATAGCTGAAGTATCTGTAACCATGCTCAATGAGAACTGCTGAACCGATGATCTATCTCGGCTTCCCCTGAGATCCTCATTATCACAGTAACCAATCAATTTGGTTCATTTAACATGGTGTCAAGAAGAGGCTGAGATCATCAAAGGCTATTGGACCAGACCACAGCCCAACCAGAGTACTGAAGCCCTTGCTCTAGATTTAGCTGTGGCATTAGCCATGCTATTCCAGTACAGGCACATATTTAACTGTACATAACATTGCCTAGAATGTACTGCTCTCAAAACAATTCCATACTAATTAATTATCATTCAATCAGTCTACTAGCAATTATCAGTGATATGATAGAAGCTGTGGTTGACAATGTTTTCAAGTGACTCTTACTCACATATAACCTACTCACTATTGCCCAATTTGGTTTTGCCAGCACCATTTGGCTCCAGACATTACAGACCTGAACGAAACATGGACGAGGACCAAAAAACTGAATTCCAGAGGTGAGACAAGAGTGACTGGCTTGGCGACAAGGCTGAATTTGACTGAGTTGGCTTCAAGGCAACCTGATAAAACAGAAGTCTAAGGATATCAAGAGAAAACACTTCAATGTTTGGAGTCATCGCACACAAGGAAAAATGGTTGTGATACTCTCAGATACAAATCATCCTAGCCCCTGTCTATCACTGAAAGAGTTCCTCGGGGCAGCATTCAAGGCCAGCCATCTTCAGTTACTTCTTCAGTTGCTTTCTTCCATCCTGAGCTTAATCATTGCCCAATTTCATTCACAATTCTTCAGTACCTGGTAATATTTGTGCCACAAATGTGCCAGGCAATGATAATCTCTGATAAAACAGCATCAAGCCACTCAAGAGCATTATTTTCTTGCTTGGACTATTCATACATTGTTTTATGAAACCCTCTTAGATACACCTCACAAATTCTGCCCTGTCTAAGCCTTTGACACTGAGCAAGTCCCAATCAATATTGGGGAAGTGAAAGTCACCCATTGACATCCCTGGTGCATTGGAATATTTCGGTAATCTGTCTCCCTATCTGTTCCTCTATCTCCTGCTAGATATTGGGGGAGTGAGGGGGGGGGGGGGGGGGGACTTGATACAATCACATCTGAGTGCTTGCACCCTTATTATTTCTAAACTCTACCCATTATCACCTCAGTGGACGAACCCTCCACTATGTGGGGACATACGGGCGGCAAGTGCACAACGGCTATGCGGGGACACAAAGTCTACAAGTGCAGGAATCCAGTGAATGTAGTGCCTGGATAGTAGGTGGATGGAACAAGGAAGAGGTGGGGACAAGAATGGGTGAGAAGGAGGTGGTTGGAGGGGGTATGTTAAAGGTATACAATTATGTGAGTGCTGGAGATGGAACAGAAGGAGAAAGAGAAATGGGAACCTGAAATTGGAAAATTCAAAGTTAATGCGATTGGATTGATGTGATCACAATGAATGGCGGTGCTGGCTCGAAGGGCCGAATGGCCTCCTCCTGCACCTATTTTCTATGTTTCTATGGATTATACATTGCCCAGGCAAAATATGAGGTACTGTTCCTCTAGTTTACACTGATATACTTTCAGCACATTGGCCTTCATCAGTCAGTGTACTGAATATATAAGTTGGGAGGACATGTTATAGTTGTACAAGACAGTAGGGGTGTGACGTGAGACCATATTCAGAGTATTGTATTCAGTTTTGATCACCCTGTTATAGTAAACATTGTGTTGAGCTGGAAAGGGTGCAGTGAAGATTTACGAGAACATTGCTAGGACTCGAAGGCTTGAGCTATAAGGAGAGGTTGAACAGGCTAGGACTTTATAATAATAATAATAATAATAATAATAATAATATATTTTATTGTCATTGCACATAAGTGCAACGAGATTTGGGTATGCAGCTTCCATCCGACATCATAACTTAAGTAACTACTAAAATTTAGGTTTAGATACCCTGAGAACATGGTTTGTACAAAGAACATTACAACAGTAAAATAGTAAAAACAGACTAAAGTGCAGATGTGTCTGTGCGACGTGACCATCCGAGGGAGACAGTCCGTGGGGGTGGGGGGCACTCAGCAGGGCCGGTTCAGAGCAGCTATAGCTTTGGGAAAGAAGCTGTTCCTGAGTCTGGAGGTGCGGGCGTAGAAGGCCTTGTAACGTCTGCCGGAAGGAAGTAGTTCGAACAGTCCATTACAAGGGTGTGAGGAGTCTTTGTGAATGCTGACGGCCTTCCTGAGGCACCGGGTGTGGTAGATGCCCTCCAAGGCTGGTAGCGGTGTCCCAATGATCTTCTGCGCTCTGTGGACGACGCGCTGAAGAGCTCTCCTCTCCGCCTCCGTGCAGCTGAGATACCACACAGAGATGCCATACGATAGTATGCTCTCTGTCGTGCAGCGGTAGAAGGTTGTCAGCAGCTGTTGGGGCAGACCAGTCCTTATCAATGTTCTCAGAAAGAACAGTCATTGCTGTGCCTTCTTGACCAGCGCAGCTGTGTTGGTTAACGATGTGAGGTCCTCTGAGATGTTTTTGGATGATGGGAGGCTGAGGGGTGATCTTATAGAGGTGTATAAGATCATGAGAGGAATAGATAGGGTAAATGCACAGAGTCTTTTACCCATAGTTGGGGAATCAAGAACCAGAGGATGCAAGTTTAAGGTGAGGGGGGAAAGATTTAATAGGAAGCCAAGGGGCGACCTTTTTACACAAAGGGTGGTATGTATATGGAACGGGCTGCCAAAGGAGGTAGATGAATCAGGTACTATCACAATGTTTAAAAAACATTTGGGCAGGTGCGATGATAGAATAGATTTAGAGCGATATGGGCTAATCACAGGCAGGTGGGACTAATGTAGATGGGCATGTTGGGCGCATGGACAAGTTGGGCTAAAAGGCCTTTTTCCATGCTGTATCACACTATGACACAATACAACAGCATCAAAGACAAAGTAGTCGAATGGATTGGTGCCTAATCAATCATCAGTCACTTCCATTCCCTCCACCAGCACCACCTAGTCATTGCAGTGCATACTATCTCCAAAATGTACTACAGTTACTTGGCAACAGCAACTCCCAAACCGTAACTTTTCTCATTAAAGCCACGAGCAGCAGGTGCAGAGGAACACCACCACCTTCAGATTCCCCACCAAATGGCACAACAATCTGACTTAAAAATACATTGCTATTTCTTTATCATTGCTGGATCTAATCCTGGAACTTTTCCAGCACCGCAGGAGTACCTTCAGAAGTACAGTGATGTATTAAGAAGGCAGCTCATCATCGTATTCTCAGGGCCAATTAGGGAGCAGCAATAAATAGTGGCCTAGCCAGTGATATCCAGATCCAGAAAATAAATATGCAGGAAGATTGCAGGAAGATTGTTCCCGATGTTGGGGAAGTCCAGAACAAGGGGTCACAGTTTAAGGATAAGGGGAAAGTCTTTTAGGACCGAGATGAGAAAAACATTTTTCACACAGAGAGTGGTGAATCTGTGGAATTCTCTGCCACGGAAGGTAGTTGAAGCCAGTTCATTGGCTATATTTAAGAGGGAGTTAGATGTGGCCCTTGTGGCAAAAGGGATCAGGGGGTATGGAGAGAAGGCAGGTACAGGATGCTGAGTTGGATGATCAGCCGTGATCATATTGAATGACGGTGCAGGCTCGAAGGGCCGAATGGCCTACTCCTGCACCTATTTTCTATGTTTCTATGTTCTATATATAAACCTTCATCTGAATCCCCTGGAGCACTGCTAGTGTGAGTCACCAAACCAGTCAATCCTGATACCATCTCACCAATGCCAGACAAATCTTGTAGGTGGAGTCAGACTCCATGTTTTCGAATGGTTCAGGGTCAATGGTAAGTGGGGGTGAGGTTTGTGGTGTATGTAAATAGAAGTTTTGGGTTAGATTGTGTGAATTATTAGGATGGGGTCTGTGTTATTAAGGGAGGGATCAGTGTGTGGATTCATGACCCGGTGTTGGGTAAATGGGCTGGTGGGTGTGGGTCTGGGTTTTTAGGGGTGGAGTCAGGATATGTGGTCATTAGGGATGGCATTAGATATGTGATTGTTGAGGATAGGATCAGGTTGTATTGATTACTGGAGGTGATCTGGATGTGTGGATTAATGGGAGTGATGATAGGTAAATGGATTTGTTGCAATGAAGTAGAGTGTATGGGTTATTGAGGATGAGGTCTGGGATTGTGAATAAATACACAGTTGGGTGAATGAGGTAGTGAAAAAGAGTTGGGCTTACCAGTTACAGGCATGATCTCAAGCTGTAATAGATTGCATTTCAGAGATACTGTAATTTAACAGCAGTTTGCAGTGCTGCAACGCTCATCCTGCCCCATCTGAGGAGCTGGTGGTTCTTTCCTAGCTCTACCAAGTGGAGTCTCACTCCTGGAGATGGAACATGTTCACCTCCAGCCAGTCACCGTGGTTACCTTGCGGTTCCCCCTGCATATAGCACCTCTCTCCTGGCACTGGTTTCATTTCCAGGTCACAGTCTGAACTGTGACGTACTCTCCGTCCCCTCTATTGCTTCTCTGTCCTCGGTGGGAGTTATATCTGTGTTACTGTTGTGCAGTCCTGCAATGTGTCTCTTTAATGTTGCGGACTGCTGGCAGTTGATTGAAATGCAAATATAAAGCCATGTGACCCTAGTTACTTCCCATATATGGAAACATTTTGTGACTAAAATTCACTTGAATATTTACAATTCATTGCAATTTAAGAACGTGAGCTTTTTCTATAGAGGCAAATTGGCACAGGAATACTAGGTCATAGGTTTATAATTCTCCAAAAATGGAGCATATGAATTTCTAGTCATAAATGTTTATACAAATTCCAAACTAAGTTCAACACTGCCTTGCAGTTATTGTACAAACTGTGTAATAAACCAGAGAGATGATGTCCAGTCTGGGGATCCAGGCTCACTCCCTCCCATCAAAAAGCAAAAGTCTTTGGGTACTAGAAATCTGAAATAAAACAAAACCCAGAAATAAGAACAGACCTCACTAGATCGAAAGTGAGTTTTTCTTTCCTTATGTACAAATGATTAATGTGAAATTAGCATTGCAGTCTTTTTAGAAGGCAAAATCTATCTATCTATCTATCTATCTATCTATCTATCTATCTATCTATCTATCTATCTATCTATCTATCTATCTATCTATCTATCTATCTATCTATCTATCTATCTATCTATCTATCTATCTATCTATCTCTAAAACTGTGATCTAGTTATCTTCCGGTTTGCGCGGTCATTCTATTTGCGCAAAAACGGTACGTGGTAGCACTACGATTTTTCGCCAGCTTACTCACCGTTCTCCTCTGCTGCGATTGGTGGTCTAATGTAATAGTTAGCGAGGTTTAAAAATCGTGCATGCGCAAATCGATCTACTCTCCTCCCAGTCGGCAACACGTGGATTGTTTTTTTCTCCTGTCATTTGAAATGTCACTTTTCTCCGGTCCGCCCCTTCCTGCACCATCGCGTCTTTACTGCAGCTGAGAGAGGCTCTCCATGGCTGGCGGAGGTCTCTAACCACACACAATTTTCGGAGGGACCGGAAGCGGCCCAACCCGGTGCGGAGTCGGAGTCGGAGATGTTGCCAACGGGAAATGGAAAACGGGGACTCTAATCCCGGAGGAGGATATGGTCCAGCGACCAGCGCCCGATGCGAGTCCACATTGCCCGCTGTGAGTCATTCAGCCCCTTCCCCTCTGATCCCTCACACTGGCTCCTCCCCCGTCCCCCATGATACACCCCACACGAACCCCGTCTTTTCTCCGAGCTCCCTCCCCACACCCCCCCGGCCACACCCCCCTCTCCTCCGCCTCCACACCCCCCCGCCTCCACAACCGCCTGACCCCCCCGCCTCCACTTCCCCCTCCCCCCCACCTCCACACCCCCCCCACACCCCCTCCCTCTCCGGCTCCACAACGCTCACTGCACCCCTTCCCTGCACAACCCCCCCCCATCCGCTCCCCCATCACCCCAACGCTCCCCCCTCCCCTTCCACCCACCCCTCCCCACACCCCTCCACCACACCCCTCACCCCAAACCCCTCCCCCGTCATCCCACACCCCATCCCCCACAACCCCCCATTGCCTCCACAACCCCCCCACATCCACATACCCCTACCGCCAGCCCACAACCCCTCCCCCGCCCACAGACACCCGTCCCCCCCTGCCCACACACCCCTCCCCTGCCCACACACCCTACCCCCCACCCACACACCCCTACCCCCCGCCCACACACCCCTCCCCCTGCCCACACACCCCTCCTCCCGCCCACACACCCCTCCCCACACACCCCTCCCCCACACACACCCACCCTCCCACTCCCCCCACACTCCCCCCTCCATCCCACACTCTCCCCTACACTCCTCCCCCCTCTCCCCCCAGCCCCCACAACCCACCCCCCTGACCACACAACCTCCCCTCTGCCCCCCCTCTCCAGCTCCACAATGCTCGCTGCCCCCCACAACCCCTCCACCCACCCAACCCTCTCCCCCACACCCACACCCCTCCCCTCCACTACCTCCCTTGCCCCCACAACTCCCCCTCCACCCATGCACCCCTCCCCCTGCACCCCCGCCACAACACCTCTCCCCACACAATCCCTCCCCCCATAACCCCCCTCCCCCACACACCACCCCTCCCTCCACAATCCCTCCCCCCACCCCACTCTTTTCCCCCTCCTACACTCCCCCGCCCACACACACACACCCTCCCCTCCCACCCCACAGCCCCCTTGCCACACACCCCCCTTCCATCCCCCCCTCCTCCCCTCCCACACATGAAGAGGAGGGGGAGGGAGCGCTGGGGGATGAGAGGAAATGTGCTGTGCCTGCACAGTTAGGGGCTATTGGTGAGTGATGGAATATTGCGTAGGGGGAATGGGTTGCGTTGTGGGGACCAGGTCTCCCGTGTGACTGGGGCCCAACGGGTCCCACTTGGTCTAGTATTCACCTAATGATGAGACTGCACACCAATGAGAACAAAACGGAATCATTGGAGGAATAAAGGAAATAAGGGAGCTGAGGCAAAAGCTGCATCTCATTTCAGGTGTCTTCTGGATTTGAAATTCACCTCAAAATTTACAAGTCACAATGTAAATATTGTCTTACATGCTAGTCTTCTTGGAACAAGTTAAATAATTTATTTTATTTCCTTTTTTCTTTTTATGAGATTGGAACTTCTTCATTCCAGCTGATTTTTCTTTGTTTTCCATGTCTTCTGACTCAAGCATCATCTCCAGCTGAAAGTGAGCACATAATTTGTGGTTAAGTGAGCCACGTTGAATCGTTGACGAGTGTCATAAAATTAGGGCACTTGTGGTAATCAAAGTATACAGTTAAGCACCCAGGGATGAATGGGACAGCATTAAGGCACAGCTCAATGGAAAACCATCGCAAAACTTAGAAAAGTGAAGAAAAACTGCATACAATTGCAATGAAAATACATTGCAAATACTGTTGAAGGTGCCCCAGCATGGTGGGGAATGTTTATTTCAATATAAATACTGGTTCTTGCTGTGTTAATTTTCTGTGTAAACATTGTACAGGTAAATTGCTTCTTGTATTTTAGTTACATTTGTATTTTAGTGGATGGGGATGGTTGGGGAGAAGTTGCAGGGTACAAAGGATGCAGAGCAGATCAATGAACCTCAGTAACTGGTTTACCAAAGAAGACACAAAGTGCTGGAGTAACATTGGGGTGAAAAAAGCTACAAGAGAGGAGGGGCAGGACAGCCTGGCAATTTAAAAAAAAATTGGTGGTGGGATAAAGCCCAGTGATGTAAAGACAAAATGTGAGTTGAAGATAGAAGAGTTGTGGATTGTGAAGCCAGAAGAAGGAATGTAGATGGAAGGGGAGGGGGAGGTGAGAAATGGGTGTGAGTCCAGTTGGACTCTTCTTCCCTTGACTCGCACCCCATTCTCCATGTTCTCCAGAGATGCTGCCTGACCCAATGAGTCACTCCTGTACTTTGTGTCGTTTTTCAGAACAGATCAAAATGTTCACAGTGTCCAGACCTCCAAAAATTCTAACTCTCACTCCTTATAAGGAACCAATGCGCCTGGGTAAATTTACCTAAACACTGTACACACAGAAGTCCATCCCTGTTTGGTAGCCCTACACAGTGGCGTGTTCTACTTTGGCTCTGAAATTTGGTTCCCTGGCTTCAATTGAACCAGATTTCAGATGCGGTGTTAAATATGCAGCTTCTTTTAAATGGCATGTTTAACACTTCTAATCTGGAGTAAATTTCCAGGCAGTAATTTTTTTCCCCATTAAGATTGTGCTCATCTGGAGTATTTTTCATTATTAAAAACATAGAATGCTGAAGCTGAAGTGGAGCGACTCTCGCCTGGCCAAGCCTGACCTACGCTACACCACCTGATTTTTTTTTGTGTCCAAAAATATATTTATATCTTGAATTTGCTAATTAACTCAGTAGCACAGCCCTTGTGGTTAGTAAGTTCCATGGATTTTAATATGCTGTTATTTAAGATCATACATTTTTAATTGCAAGCATCAGATGACTATTGCGAAGCCATTGTTTCCTAAGCAACAGATTCTAGTGCGCTAGCAAACTGTGCTGTTTTAGCGGCACCACTGTACAAGGTTGGGAGGATAGGAATCTTTGAAAATTCTGCGATTGGATGCAGAAATTGAGTGAAGGGAATCCTACCCATGTCAGTCCTACCCTAACATATTGGAAGTGCATTGCATATAGAGTTTAGTTTTAGTTTATTATTGTCACATGTATCAAAGTACAGTAAAAAGCTTTTGTTTGTGTGCTCAAAGAAAATACTATACATGATTACCATCAAGCCATTCACAGTGCACAGATAAAGATAAAGGATACAATGTTTAGTGCAAGATAACATCCAATAAAGTCTGATTAAAGATAGTTCAAAGGTCTCCAATGAGGTAGATGGGAGGTCGGGACCACACCATAGCTGACGAGAGGACTGCTTAGTTGTCTGATGAAACTGTCCCTGAATCTGGAGGTATGCGTTATCTAAACCTTTTGCCTGATGGTAGAAGGGAGAAGAGGGAGTGACCGGATGAGACTGGGCCTTAATTGTGCTGGTGGCCTTGCCAGGACAGTGTGTAGAGTAGATGGAGTAAATGTAAAGGAGGCTAGTTAGCATGACTGCCTTGGCAGTAACTGGAGATAATCCAACTATTTTAGACTAATTTACATCCAATTTCAAAGTTTTAGATTGCTTCACCTCTTGGTCATGACCTCTTCTTCTTGCATATGGCGTGCACAGCCTAAAGTCTGAAGAAGGGTTTCGGCCCGAAACATTGCCTATTTCCTTCGCTCCATAGATGTTGCTGCACCCGCTGAGTTTCTCCAGCAATTTTGTCTACCTTGTTCTATTTGATCTTATTTGATTGTGTACGGCAGGTTGATTGCATTCGTCAAAACAGGCCGGACCACGTGAAGGTTGCACCACTTGGTCATGACTGTCATTATCAGCAGTAATCCCTGATTCTTATCCTCATCCAGACAAGCAAGTCTGGATGTTATAGTTTCAAAGCTCAGATGCAATCCCCTTTAGGAGAAACACATTCAACACATTGGAAGGATAGACTGAAGACACAACCTATCATTTACTTCTTTGCAGTCCAAAGCATTGTGCAGGATCTCACCTTGGGTTATTAATGCCTGATTTATGGACATCTCATACATCAAGCATTTAGGAGACCAACAGAATCGATGAAAATTGATTTGCTGGCTGCATCGTGGCTGTAGACATCTTCTGCCAGGTGGAATTGGTCACTTCCGCATGTTCTCCACCTCCCCCCCCCCCCCCCCCCTCACTTACCCCCCACCAATGTTGTTGTCTCCCCCCTCCCTCACCCCACCAAGCCAAGTAGAACTGGGAGCACTTGTTTTATAACAATCTCCAGCTTATAAATAACAATCCATCGTGGTTGTTCTTCCATACAACATCATAGTGGCCTAATCTTTACCTAAGCACCACTTTCCTGCACAAACTCAACATCCCCTCATTCATTTAATATTGCAAAATCTATTGACCACTCTCTTAAATATCCTCAGTAACTGAACTTTCACAGATTGCTTGTGTAGAGATCACCATAGATTCATTACCCTCGTGGTGAAGAAAATTCTTGTCATCATGTTCTGAATGGACAATTGCTTATTTTGAAACTGGACATCCTAGCTACCCTGCATCTCCCTTGTCAGGCCCTACAAGAATATGGTGCATTTCAATCGCATCACCATTCATTTTCTAAACTCGAGAGACAATAAACCTAACCTGTTTAATCTCTATTTATAGGAGGAATTCCCTGCTCCCACCATCGCTTTAGGAATCAGTCTGATGAACTTTACCACACTTTACTGTACTCTTATTGCGCATATATTTTTCCTCCCATGTAAGGACACACATTTTCCCAACACTCCAGGTGTTATCATTGTTCTTATACTCTTGCAGTCACGGTCAGTCTGAAGAAGAGTCCCAACCCAAAATGTTGCTTCCCCATTTCGTCCAGATACTGCTTGACCTGCAGAGTTTATCCAGTACTTTGCCTTGGACTCAAGGTTCCAGCATGGGTGGGTGATACCTGTGCTATAGCAGATGAAGTTCATATTAGTGGGTGAGACATGGTTGGTACTGATGGGGTTCATACCAGCAAATGAAACTAGTGTTGTAGTGGGTGGGCAGGGTTGATGAAACTTGTGCTGTGGTGTGTGGGCTTCATCCTGGTGGGTGATATATGTAATTAAAAATTTACGTGCACTCTTCCAGAGCAATGAATGCCCTTTTAAGTCCTGAAGTATCTCCCCACTAGGCCACTCTGACCCAGTCGTTTGAGTCTGAAGAATGTGGTCTGCATGCTTGCCTCGGCAGCTTTCCCTTCGTGCATCCTGAGTGGAAGAGGTTGTTAATTGAGACCGACCTGTCCGGTGACTGCTGTTGTCAGTGGGAGGGTCTGCAGGCACCGCCTGGTCGGTTCGACTAATAAGGACACGTCTTGGGACAAGTCACACTCAATGGCAAGTGCTGCTCTCTCCCCTGGTTATTGCGTTTCAGCACTATAGCGGCGACTTCGGCGATCTTACTGCTCATCTGGTGCGTTTTTTCATATATTGAACAATTAGCCCAGAAGGTAAAGATGCATAAGTATTGTCACCAAGTTGTACTTTAATATTTAGAAGGCTAATTCTAAAGTGTAAACTGTCGCATTATTAACTAGATTGATTTGTAGCTTGTAGAACACGTTTCTGAAGACAAGTTCTGTAATTAAACACCGCCACGAACTGGCAGTTATATTTTACTGAAGCTATTCCACCTATCTATATCCGACTTTATTTATAACGCGACATACTCTGCTGTCGATTCTCTCACGCAGTTAGTATTTCCTGTTGTCATTGCAATTTTGTGCATCTTTTCTTTGCTTATGTGCCAGATATTGTTTGCATCATTTTGAAAGTAATTCTGTGCAAATCATTTGTTACGGGCGGCAGTTCTCGCATCTCCCGCATCGTCGTTTCTGAGTGCGTTTAGATAGTTGAGAATGTCTTTGGACTGGATGCAAGAACTTACCCGCGGGTCTGGACTGGAAGTTGCAGAGTTGTATATCAGGCGAGTATTTGACGGCAAACTTTGGCAGATCCACCCTTGCCTCTTCCTCGTAGCCCATCTGTGGCTGTCAGTATGGTATCGGGTGAAGGAACGCGCCCATTCACACCTTATGGACGGCGGTATCCAGAGGCTTGGCTTTCGTTCCCTCGGTTATAAAAAGTTTCATTGACAAATCTGCCAGCAGTCTTGTCCTGAAAGTGATCCGGACACTGAGTCAGGAGAGAGATGTAACTAGGTGGAACTGCGAAACTCGATAAAGTGAACGAGTGTTGGGAGGGGGGGGATGGGGTTTTAAAATGTAACAGCGAAAACATAAAAACATAAATACACTGAAGATGATCTGGTGTGGACGATTAATAAAGGGACAGGGAGGGTAATGATAGAGCGCAGACCCACAAGTCCAGGGAAAGGGAACAGGGACAAGCGAGAATAGGGTCAGGGTAGATTAAAGCAACGTGTGTGTTTTGGCGAGCAGGTGAGTAAAATGTCCCGAGAACAAATTGCGTTGAATAGATGTAGGGAGGGAGGAGGGATGGTGGTTGGAGATTTGGATAGGACGGGACTAAGGAATTGAGGACGGTCTGTTGATGGACAGATGGATTGAGCGGTGCAGCCCAGATGAAAATAATCCCACATTTTTTCTCTCCACTCGAGACTACCTGTCTAATTCCTTTCACCTGTATGATGTGTCTGATATACTATTGCTAAAATATCGCACTTTATTGATAATCATACTATATTTGATACCCGCTGGATATACTGATAGAATAGGAAATAGTGATGCACTGAATATTGGATACTCCAAGGTAAACACGAACGTATATGATAGCACACAGCGGAATATCATATGATTTACTGGATTATACGGATCACCTCAAAATCATATACTGGCGGTGTGTATATTGGTATACAGCTGAATAGTGGTATGGCTGTAAATATTAATAAACCCTTTTCCGAGGATGGAAATATCAAATACTAGAGGACATACCTTTGAAGTGAGAGGGGCAAAGTTTAAAGGAGTTTATAGGAGCACTTGGACATGCAGGGAATTGAGGTATACAGATTATGTGCAGGAAGATAAGAGTTGGGTTTGGCATCATCTTTCAGCACCGGAATTGTGGGCTGAAGGGCCTGTTTCTGTGTTGCACTATTCTATTTTCCAAACCAGGACACACAGATACACAAGATATTTTGATGTACTGTGGTCTTTTTATACAAAGGAAAACACAAGAAACTGCAGATGCTGGAATCAGGAACAAATGAAAGAGTTGCTGGAAGAAGTCAGCAGGTCAGGCAGCACCTGTGGAGAGAAATGGTGAGTCGATGTTTCAGATCAAGACAATTCATCTGGACTGATGGTCTTGACCCAAAATGCCAACTGTCTATTTCTCTCCACTGATGCAGTCTGACACCCTGTGTTCCTCCAGCAGCTTTATTTTTAATATGTTCCTTTGATTAAAAAAAATACCAGCATTGCTGTACAAACATATAGCAATGTCACAAAATTTTGAGATTTTAAAAATCAAGTCTGCAATTTATCCCATCAGATAAAACATAAAAATAACTTTATTTTGATATCTAATTCACTTTCATATCTTCAGTATTAAAAAAGTTATGGCCATTTTCATACTCGGCAATTAGCATCTTGTTCCCTATTGCTTTTCCATTGACTTAACACAAAAGCTGTGATCGAGAACAGGCAAAAGCCCATAAATTTCTTAAAAATTAAGAGAACCGAATGACATTTTCAGTTATTATAGATTGAAGCATTCTGAATCAAATATGAAACATCTTACTTGGATGACCTGAAATTAAAGCATATAATTAGTTACCTAATTGTAGCTAATTACAAAATTGATCGTTGTGATAAACACCCAGACTGCCTTGAAAATTCAAAAATGTGATATTTTCAAAATCAGAACTTTAATATTATTGTATTATAGACAATAGGTGCAGGAGCAGGCCATTCGGCCCTTCGAGCCAGCACCGCCATTCAATGTGATCATGGCTGATCATCCCCAATCAGTACCCTGTTCCTGCCTTCTCCCCATATCCCCTGACTCTGCTATTTTTAAGAGCCCTATCTAGCTCTCTCTTGAAAGCATTCAGAGAACCTGGCTCCACTGCCCTCTGAAGCAGAAAATTCCACTATTCCACTGTAACATATAGGTAAATAAACAATTTCTAGCAATAGATCAAGTCTTTATGGAGAAGATCAGTTGCTAGCTGGTACATTGGCATATCATAATCCGTAGCATCATCATTCTCCTCAGATTGTAACCAATAAGCAACTCTGTACACCATATTTTTCCTCAACCTTTCAATTTTGGCATTGTAAACTACAAGTTTTTGCTCTTCAAACCATGCATGACATGCCTTTCTGCCCACTACTTTCCCATTAAGAATGTCTTGTAGATCATCACATTTGGAGTAATCCAAATTCGGATAATCTCTGCGAATGCTGTCAAAATCAGTCTCTTTTGCTGGGTATTTGGATTGACAATTTTGCATTTCTTCTTCGGAGACATCTATTTAAAATGTAAAGAGAAAAAAAACACTGAAGAGCATTAACAGAAACAAGTTATTATTTGCAGATTTAGAAAAAAGGTAGAAATGTTAAAGTTAAACGCTAAAACAAATAGTAAATACCCAACAAAAAATTCATATTCATCAGTTTCATCAAATCAATTAAATTCATCTAATCAATTAAATTAATCTAAATTCAATTACTAGATCTAAACATTTATCCAATTCTTAAGAAAAGGCAATTTTTTTTAAAATAGCCTAAGTATCCAAATAACAAACTAATCCCATTCACACAAGAATTCACAATATAACATGATTTTTAAATCTCACTGTCATTAACATATATGCCAAATGGAAGGAATTTAATGTTTAATTCCCATAAATTAATCTAGAAACATCCACTCTCAACATAATCAAAATTATTATTTTTTGCACAATACATGTGACTAAAGCTGTTGTGGATATTTAGTATAAAAATATTGATTATGGATAGACAATTACACAAAATATATACGATTTATGACATGATTCTCCAAAAAAAAGAGAATTTTAATCATCTTGCGAGTGGGTGTTTCTGGAATGCGATCGATTGAAACGTTACCATTGCTGTGAATTTTAACCCCATATCGGCAGGCAAAGACATGGCCGAATCGTTTGGGGATTAAATAACATTTTCGTGTCGTAAAGACGTTGAGGGCGTTCAAAGTTGTTTTTTATTTTAATACAACTATTAAATTGTGCAGCGATTTTATTTAAAAAAAACAAAAAAGAAAAAACGGAAGTCCGATTTTTCCCCCCCCCCCTCTTCATCGACTATCATCCCGAGGAAATCCCTCTCCGACAAGAGATACAAACCTGCATTTTAATCTCCCCCCCCCCCCCTCCCCAAAGGTGCTGTAGTCGCGCACCCAGCCAGTGGAAGATCTGCAGCGCCGCTGAAGGTAGGTTTTGTAACATCGCTAAAACATACTGTAGTATACCACGTATGTTGATACCTGCTGTTTTTATCAGCATATATTCGTAGGAAATTGTAATCTAGGAGACCTGGCTGTATAGGGGGTTGCATGTAAGGTCATTAGGTCAAAGGGCGTGACACACGGATTAGCTCAATCCTTCTGGAGTACATGGCAGCTTCCGGCATACACTAGTAACACATGAAACGCATAATTTCTTAACTGTTAGAAACCGCCAAAATAGTCAATTTTTGTGCTGTAAAATATTGTGGAATTAGGGGTAACCGTGAGAAAAATCTGCCAAAATCACTTTTGCTCACTGACTTGTGAAAGAGCAGCGTTCCAGCGGATTGAGGGAAGTCCCGGCCCACGACAGCCCGGGGCTGAAGTCACCCACCAGTCTGAACCCGAGCACCAAGGTGCAAGCGG
Organism: Amblyraja radiata; assembly: GCF_010909765.2. NCBI lineage: Eukaryota > Metazoa > Chordata > Chondrichthyes > Rajiformes > Rajidae > Amblyraja > Amblyraja radiata. The sequence goes on from NC_045960.1 coordinate 101,724,175, forward strand.
CCGAAGGAGCGCATCCCTCGGGACACCCCATCAATTACTGAAAGATCAGATTATTTAATCAGTAATTGGTGTTAGTGGGAGTATGCTATGTGCAAATTAGCTACCAAACTCCCAACATTATAGTAGTGACTTTATTTAAGGAACACTTCAAGCATATTTATATGTGGGAAAGGTGCTATGTGAATATCTTTTGAATCACTGGTCAGCAACTGAGGACCCTTAGTTCAAGAGGTTACAACTGAATTAAGTTTCAGGTTCAGTGTCAGAGGTGTGGGTCAACACATAGATTAGCAAACACTGCTCCAGCTGCTCTTGCTTCAGTTCTGACAGACCAAAAGGTCTGTTCAGATTCCTGGGAAGGGGCTCAGCTTCTGTAAGTGGCAGCAAACCCTCCAGACTCATAGCTGTTTGCCAGTCCTTTCTTCCTGATAATCCATGCACCACTTTCTTTCACTTTGCACATCAGCTTGATCCAATTTGAGCCAATGCTGTAAACCGTTCAGTCTTACAAATAATATATACTTGATAAGTTTTCCACCATCAAACCGATCTTTTGAGTCTGGGCATTGCTGCATTTGCTGGGCTAAAATGACTGTACCGTAACTATAAACTGTGTAGACTCAGCATTCTATATGTATCTTTAACTTCAGAGCAGGAAAGAGGATGCAATGAAGATTGGAATAGCTAGGAGGGAGGCAACACCTGCTTCATGCTTTTGCCATACAGGCGACTCCCTCATTACGACTATTAGGCTTAAAAAAAAATTGTTCTTCCAAAATTCACGTGGTTATTCAAAAAAATTGGGTTGCAGAAGAATATTTGCTCTCATGGAATTTGTAGTTTTTTAAAACATAAATCAATACAAAATTTACTTTTTATCAACTTGCATATATTATTGCATTGCAAATGATGTGGCTTTGCATTATGGTAAATTGTGGTTATTTTTCTTTATTTATACATATTGAACTGATCCCACTGCAGCTGCCAGTTTGAATTAAAATAATGTGGACAATATATTTTCACCATTACCTCTATATGATTGAATAGACATCAATACAGTCTGTCTGATTTTAAAATAATCCCACCTGCTTCTTTTTGCCATAAACATTATAGGTTGCCTCTTGATCCAAATAGGATGCAAAAACCATCTGCATTGAGTAGTTTGTTCGCAGTTAAAGGAGCAATTGAATGTCTCTTAATGTTATTTGTCTGAAGCCCGTATACATTTTTTAACAATCAGTTTTGACATCACCGATCATTTTCTAAATTAGTATTCCAAAAGTCATCAAGATTTACAAGCTAATCCAAGACCAATGAAGAGGCAGAAAATAAAGAGGACAAATATTCCTATTTGGAAATTAGAAAAGCTTCTTTTGAGTTCAGAGGGTTGGTAAACTTCATAGATTAGTCTCCTGTACTGCCTGACCTATGATTAAATGTTCTATATCTGTCTATGGTTAAACAGTGACAAATCACTGCATGTTTATAACTTTTAGTATTTCTATTTTTACTCTTTTTACAGAAGGATGTTATTTATGAGGATTTAATTCAAAACTTTTGGTCACTGATTTACAGAAAAATAGAAGTTTTGTGGTTTATTATGATCTATTTCAAAGTCCTTACACACTGCAATATCATAAATTGGAGCCGGTCTAGAATGGAACAAACAGGCATTTGAGACAGAAGTCTGCTCTTTTTATTGTAACTAGTGTTTGACCTATTAGATCTGGATCTCTCAATGCCTTTCCTGTTTGTGGTGGGATTATTTTTGGTGACCCGCAGACAGTTTAAAGGAAAATTGGCTTTAGAGATTGTGGTCAATGAGTCCCCTCGTCCTGTTGGTCAGGATGCCTCCTATAGGGCATCTCCACGAGAAAGATTACTCACGAGTCTGTGTTTTGTTTTGCTGTTAGTCACTGATAATTTGGTAATGTTGCTTTACAAACACTTCTAAGTATTAACAACACATGGCATGGGATATATCATTCCGCAGCCAGCAGATTACTAACCTACTGTCCAGAAAATTGGGGACTCTGCTTGGCACTTGCTATTTGCAGTGTTGCAAAGATGCCAGGAAACCACAGAATCAAATTTGCAGCATTATCACCTGATTATCACCTTAAACAAAAACAAAAGGGTCAGAGGATTACACAGGCAAGGTGCCTGGAACATGATCATAAGCATGGATCTGTTGCGCGGGCAGGCCTGTTGCTGCACTTTAACTTCTCCGTAGTTCTGAAGGAAAAGCAGAAAATGTGAGAAACGCCTAGCATGCCAAGCAGCATCTGCAGAAAGAGAAGTAGAATTACTGTTTCAGGCCTGGAGACCCAAAGGTTTTGATAGCTAGGTAATATCTAAAAATGTAGAAAGTAAAGATTAATCTGGACAAGTGTGAGGTGTTGGTACACACAATTGCTGGGGAAACTCAGCGGGTGCAGCAGCATCTATGGAGCGAAGGAAATAGGCGACGTTTCGGGCCGAAACCCTTCTTCAGACTGATGGGGGGTGGGGAAAGAAAGAAGGAAAAGGGGAGGAGGAGGAGGAGCCCGAGGGCGGGCGGATGGGAGGGTGGGAGGAGACAGCTAGAGGGTTAAGGAAGGGGAGGAGACAGCACGGGCTAGCCAAATTGGGAGAATTCAATGTTAATGCCATAAGGACGCAAGGACCCCAGACGGAATATGAGGTGCTGTTCCTCCAATTTCCGCTGTTGCTCACTCTGGCAATGGAGGAGACCCAGGACAGAGAGGTCGGATTGGGAATGGGAGGGGGAGTTGAAGTGCTGAGCCACCGGGAGGTCAGGTAGGTTATTGCGGACTGAGCGGAGGTGTTCGGCGAAACGATCGCCCAACCTACGCTTGGTCTCACCGATGTAAATCAGCTGACATCTAGAGCAGCGGATGCAGTAGATGAGGTTGGAGGAGATACAGGTGAACCTTTGTCGCACCTGGAACGACTGCTTGGGACCTTGAATGGAGTCGAGGGGGGAGGTGAAGGGACAGGAGTTGCATTTCTTGCGGTTGCAACGGAAAGTGCCCGGGGAGGGGGTGGTGGGGGAGGGAAGGGAAGAATTGACGAGGGAGTTGCGGAGGGAGCGGTCTTTGCGGAAGGCAGACATGGGGGGAGATGGGAAGATGTGGCGAGTGGTGGGGTCACGTTGGAGGTGGCGGAAATGGCGGAGGATTATGTGTTGTATTTGCCGGCTGGTGGGGTGAAAGGTGAGGACCAGAGGGACTCTGCCCTTGTTGCGTGTGCGGGGATGGGGAGAGAGAGCAGTGTTACGGGGTATGGATGAGACCCTGGTGTGAGCCTCATCTATGGTGGCGGAGGGGAATCCCCGTTCCCTGAAGAACGAGGACATTTCCGATGCCCTGGTATGAAATGTCTCATCCTGGGAACAGATGCGGCGTAGGCGGAGGAATTGGGAGTAGGGGATGGAGTCTTTACAGGGGGCAGGGTGGGAAGACGTGTAGTCCAGATAGCCATGTGAGTCAGTGGGTTTGTAATGTATGTCGGTCAGGAGTCTGTCCCCTGCGATGGAGATGGTGAGGTCAAGGAATGGTAGGGAAGTGTCGGAAATCGTCCAGGTGTATTGGAGTGCCGGATGGAAGTTGGTGGTGAAGTGGATGAAGTGTGAGGTGTTGTAGTTTGAGGTCAATTATAAGAGGAATGTATATAGTAAATGGCAAGACCCTTCAAAGCATTGATGCACAGAGGGATCATGGATGCAAATCTTGGGCGTAGATGTCGATGGGTTGATTAAGTTTGCAGATGACATCAACATTGGTGGAGTTGCGGAGGGTGAGGAAGACTCAATGTACGGGGGGGATATAGATCAGTAACAGATATGAGTGGAGAAATGGCAGATGGAGTTTAATCCATGCAAGTGTGAGGTGTTGTATTTTGGAAGGTTAGATGCAAGGAGAAAGTATACTGTTGGTGGCAAGGCCCTTATCGGCATTACATGCAGAAGGATCGTGGGTCCCAAGCCCATACCTTCCTGAAAGTGACAACACAAGTAGAAAGTGTGGTAAAGAAGGCATATGGTAGAAATGTTACAACATTTTGAGATTTTAAAAATCAAGCCTGTAATTTATCCCACCAGATAAAGCATAATAAGAAGGTACACAAAAATGCTGGAGAAACTCAGCGGGTGCAGCATCATCTATGGAGCAAAGAAAATAGGTGACGTTTCGGGCCAAAACCCTTCTTCAGACTGAGAAGCATAATAAGAATTTTAATTTGATACCTAATTCACTTTCTTATCTTCCGTATTAAAAAAGGTATGGCCACTTTCATACTCAGAAATTAGCATCTTGTTCCCTATTGCTTTTCCATTGACTTAACACAAAAGCTGTGATCGAGGACAGTCAAAAGTCCATAACTTTCTTAAAAATTAAGAGAACTGAATAAAATGTTCAGTTATTATGGATTGAAGCATTCTGAAACAAATATAAAACATCTTACTTGGATGACCTGAAATTAAAACATATAATTAGTTAGTTACCTAATTGTAGATAATTACAAAATTGATCGTTGTGACGGAAATAGTAATAAACACCCAGACTGCCTTGAAAATTCAAAAATATGATATTCTCAAGATCAGAACTTTAATATTATTGTATTATATGTTGTAAGTCCATGACAGGTAAATAAATTACAATTTCTAGTAATAGAGAAAGTCTTTATGGAGAAGATCAGTTGCTAGGTGATAGATTGGCATATCATAATCAGTAGCATCATCATACTCCTCAGATTGTAACCAATAAGCAAATCTGTACACGTTTTTCCTCAACTTTTCAATTTTGGCATTGTAAACTACAGGTTTTTGTTCTTCAAACCTCGCATGACATGCCTTTCTGCCCACTACTTTACCAGTAAGAATGTCCTGTAGATCATTACATTTGGTGTAGTCCTAATTTGGATAATCTCTGCGAATGCTGTCTAAATCAGTCTCTTTTGCTGGGAATTTGGATTGACAATTTTGTATTTCTTCTTCGGAGACATCTGTTTAAAATGTAAAGGAAAAAAAAAAACACTGAACAGCATTAACCAAAACAAGTTGTTATTTGCAGTTTTAGAAAAAAGGTAGAAATGATAAAGTTAAACGCTAAAACAAATAGTAAATACCCAACAAAAAATTCATCAGTTTCATCAAATCAATTAAATTCATCTAAATTCAATTACTAGACCTAAACATCTATCCATTTCTTTAGAAAAGGCTAAAACATTTTAATAGCCTAAGTATCCAAATAACAAACTAATCCGATTCACACAAGAATTCACAAAATAACATGATTTTTAAATCTCACTCAGTAATTTATATGCCAAATGGAAGGAATTTAATGTTTAATTCCCATAAATTAATCTAGAAACATCCACTCTCAATATAATCATAATTATTATTTTTTGCACAATACATGTGACTAAAACTGTTGTGGATATTTAGTATTAAAAATATTGATTATGGATAGACAATAACACAAAATATAGACTATTTAGATGCTCTTATGACATGATTGTCCAAAAAAAAATGAGGATTTAAATCATCTTGCGAGTGGGTGTTTCTGCAATGTGATCGATTGGAATGTTGCCGTTGACATAAATTTTAAGCACATATCGGCAGGCAACACACGGCCGATTCGTATGGGGCCTAAATAACTTTTTCGCATCGTAAGATTAGACTAAAGCCACCCCAAGAAGCAAGATTATATGTGAAATACACGAATTACCTTTTGTTTTGTCCTGATATTGCGATCCGTCACGTAGAAGGCGTTGAGGGCGTTAGAAGTCGCATTTTACTTTAATCCAGCGATTAAATTGTCCAGCAATTAAAATAAAGAAATAAATCATGATTAAAAGATTTTTAAAAATGTGAATGGAAGTCCGATCAATTTTTCTTGATCAACTAGCAGCCCGAGGAAATCTCTCTCCGACCTGCATCTTAATCCGCCCCTACCCCCCCCCCCCCCCCCCCCCCCGGAGTCGCACACACAGCCAGTGGCAGATCTGCAGTGCTGCTGAAGATAGGTTTTGTAACTTCGCTACATATGGTGCAGCTTGATTGGAATTTGATTCGCCTCCATTTGGAGTATAGTGTGCAGTTTTTGTCGCCCCAATATACGAAGGGTATGGAGACTCTGGAGAGATGCAGAAGTGGTTCATCAGGATGTTGCCTGGTTTTGAGAGTAAAAACTATAAAAAGGTTGGACAAACTGGAGCAATTAGGTTGAGAGATGATCTGAAAGAAGTACATAAAGTTATGAGAGGCATGGATAAGTATCAAAATATTAAATACAAAATGGCATAACTTTAAGGTGAGGGGGAAAGTTTCAGCAAAATTTGTGAAACACGGTTTTTACACTGAATGTGGTAAGTGTTTAGAACGTACTGCCAGGTTAAATGATGAAAGTTGATACAATAGTAACATTTAATAGACATTTCAACTGGCACATGACATGCTGGGAATGGAGGGATATAAACCATGCACAAGCAGATGTGCATCCTGATCAGCACAGTATTCACAAACTAAAGGCCTTGTTCCTGTGCTTTAATATTCTAATCTTGAGTGAAGCATACTGTGCTGGAGAAACTCAGTGGCATCGGGCAGTTTTTCTGGAGGGAATGGACAGCAACATTTCTGGTGAGGATCCTTCAAACCCGAAAAAAGGCCCTACCCTGAAACGTCACCTGCTCATTCCCTACACAGATGCTGCCTAATGCTCATGTCCCACTTAGGAAACCTGAATGGAAACCTCTGGAGACTTTGCGCCCCACCCATGCTGTTCCCGGAGGTTTTTGTCAGTCTCCCTACCTGCTTCCACTACCTGCAACCACCTGCAACCTCCAGGAACCGCACGGAAACCTTGGGCGGGGCGCAGAGGTTTCCGTTCAGGTTTCCTAAGTGGGACAGGGGCTTAAGCCGCTGAGTTTCTCCAGTATTGTGCTTCGCTCAAGATTCCAATATCTGTAGTTGCCTGTGTCTCGACTGTACTATTCTATTTTCTATGTTTTATGTAAACCATCGATCCATTTGTAAGGTGACCCGGAATTTGATTTTCCCTTTGATCATTTTTGTCTCGTTTTACATGATGTAATAAGTTGCCATCTATGTGTCATCAAGCAAAACAGCGTGTGATAAAGTGTAAGTGTTACACAGCAAAAGACGCTGGAATTATCCTATCACTTGTGGTAAAAACTGGTTAAAGGGATGACCAAAATCAGTACAGCTGCATTTTAAAATGCACAAACTTTTAATTATTTTAGTTTGGATGTTATATCTTTATATTCTGTGTATATGTATATTCCAAAATTGTTATGCATGGGTGTGTTGCTGCACGTGTAAGAATGAATGTGTGTGTGTGTGTGTCCCCTTTTACAATGCTGTAATTACTAACAAAAATGTGTATGTTAAAATCTTTTCACATTTTATACGTGTGCATCTTTGCAAATGTTTATTTATGATCGTATGCATGTTGTATGTTTGTGTGAGTAAATCCTGTTCTACGTGTTCAGGATGCTGCTATTTTCTCTATTTCTCTGCAGAATATTGACTATTGCTCACATGAACTGAAGAAAAAATGAAGCACGCAACAACCTGGATTATCTATCTTTGGATGACAGCTGTGATTCACTTAATCAAAGGGAGGCTTGTTAATGATCAACCAGGTATGATTTACATAATTGGAATGTATTTGTCCTTTTTATTCTGCTGTGTTTCTAACAATAATTATCCTATCCTGATCCTCAACTCAAAATGCAAACAAAAATAGTGATTTTAAAAACTCTTGTATAAAGAAAGAAATAAAGACAAAATCTTGCTTTAGTGTAGAACTTCCAGACTTGTTAATCCTCAAAGCTGAATACCAAATGATGCTCTGTGGTTTTTAGATTCATATTGGTGGCAAGATTATTTGGAGTGCCAAATCATTGTGACTGAGTTTAAACAAGAGATGCAAAATATAGTTCATCTGATAGTTCTTCATTATTGTTTGAAGTTTCAGTTGCAAAGATGTAAGATAACAAATGTTGTTCAAGAAGGAACTGCAGATGCTGGAAAATCGAAGGTACACAAAAATGCTGGAGAAACTCAGCGGGTGCAGCAGCATCTATGGAACGAAGGAGATAGGTAACGTTTTGGGCCGAAACGTTACCTATCTCCTTCGCTCCATAGATGCTGCTGCACCCGCTGAGATAACAAATGTTGTTTGGAACAGGTCATTGATAGTTGAAAAAATATGTGCGGACATGCACATTTTCCAAATTAAGCTCTTCTTGAAGATAAAAATGTTGATCCTTTACACGCGATGTGCATATTTATGTACTGATCAATATACGACAAAGAAATAAGAGTTTCCCTTAAGGAGCTATTGAAAATTAATTAGTAATGGAATTGTCCACTGACAATTTTAACATTTTGTGATCTGCTCAACCCCAAACAGATGGTGAAATTCATTTTGATATTGGTAACGTTTTTTAATGCTGAACAATACTGAGCACTTCTAAGGTCATGGTGAACACTCCGAGGTTACAGCCACAATGCCATCCCCAAGTTTGAACCCCTATGCTGCAGTTGTGAATCCACTTATTAGTATAACAATGTTTGTCAGATCCACCCTTCTTGATCTAGTAATTTGCCACCTTCATCACACTTTAGTCCCCTCTTTTTCCCCCCCTATATAGCCTGTTAGTGTTTAAGAAGGAACTATAGACGCTGGAAAATCGTTGCCTATCTCATTCGCTCCATAGATGCTGCTGCACCCGCTGAGTTTCTCCAGCATTTTTGTGTAGCCTCTGTTAGTGTTGGGGGGTGATTTAAATGAGAATAGTAAGGGAACAGGAAATTGAGTAGGGAAAATGAAGAAGAGAAACCAAGGACAAAAATGAAATACCGGCAACTAAAAGGCACCGTATGAAGACCGAAGTGATTGCAGACACAGGGATCTGGAACAAAAAACAATGCTAGAAGAACACGGCAGGTCAATCAACATCTGTAGAGGCAAAAGGTGTGAATCAATGAAACTCTGCACCAGGACCGAGGAGGAACAAGAAGGATTGCCAAGGGGGGGGGGGGGGGGGCAGGGACTGGTGGGGGATAGGTGGAACCATATGGAATGGAGGTGGCCGGGAATGGGAGAGGTGAACAAAAGGTGAAGAAAAGCAGGTGGACAGGTAAATGTGTGTGGAGGAGGACACCAGGGATGAGGTTTAGCTGAAGTTGGAAAGTTCAGTGATCATGCCATTGGGTTGTCAAAGGTGGAGTTTGAAGATCAGAGTGAGAAGCAAAGACGTGGGACCATAGTTTCAAAAAACTAATGTCAAAGAATGTAAGGGACAAGTCTTGAAGGCATTGTATCTCAGTTACAAATTAATTGTAAATGGATATAATACAGTGGTTGCAGACACATGGCTGCAGGGTGAACAAGTGATGGGACTGAAAATCTAGAGATACACTATCTTCTGGAAGAGAAAGGAGATGGAATAGCATTGTTTGGAAAAAAAAGTTGATACAATAGTGAGGATGTAAGTTCCAAGAACTCTAACGTGGCATTTGTATGGGTGGAGGTAAGGAGCACCCAGGGGAAGAAAATGTTGAATTTGTACATAAACCACCAAACAGCATAGTTTATGTAGGAACGGCAGTAAAGAGGATAACGACAAGTGGACCATGTAGTTATGGGTGACATCAAAGTATATTTAGATTGTGCCAATGAAACTAGCAAGAAAACCATACGAGGAATTTCAGTAGTGGTTTTTTTGAAGCAATATGTTGAGGAACCAACAAGAGAACAGGACACCGGGAACAGAGAACAGTACAATCAGAAATGATGAATAAATCTTGTGGTTTGGGGTTCATGGGGAAGAGTTATAACATGAAATAATTATTCTATTTGAGGGAGATTGAGAGAGTTAATCGTGAGACTAAGGTCCTGACACAAATTGGCTATGAATATGGAACAGTACGGCACATGAATAGGCTTTATGACCCACAATGCCAATTAATCTCCCCAGCCTGCATATGATCCATTCCCTGCATATCCATGTGCCTAAATAAAAGACTCTTCAGCACCACTATTAAATCTGTTCCCACTACAAACCCCAGCAGTCCAGGAACTCAACACTCTGTGTTTAATAAAAAAATAAAAAATAAAAAAAACTTTCTCCACTCATGTTCTTTAAACTTACCTAAAACTGACCCTAAAACTATTCCCTCTAGTCTTTGACTTTTCCATCCTGGTAAGAAAGTTCTGACTGATTACTGTATTTATGCCTCATAATGTTATCAGCTCAACCCTCAACCTCTGACGCTCCAGTGAAAATAATCCAAGTTAAATTGGAAATGTTACTTAACAGGGTTGAATTTGCATGCTAAGCCATGATTGTATTGAATGATTAAACAAACTCGAGAGGCTGAATGGCCTACCCTTGCTTTATTTTGTTGTTGCCTCATAAAGTACAGAAACTCTGACACAAACCATTTCCAGAGCCTGTCTCCAGCCCGGTATAATATTTGAAGATCAGAAGAAAGATGGAAGAGACAATACCTGATTGCAGAGTGAAAATGAGAGTAAAAAGACTAAAAAAAAAATCAGGGAAACATTATAAAACTAAGCGGTAGTCGTACACAGATTAAGAAAGTTTTAAAAAATTATGAAAGATGTAAACATTTGCTCTGAGATGAGTTGCTCTGAGTCGGTTGCCGTCAATGTAATGAGAGGAATTCCTTATGTTGAATAGCCACAGCGAGGTATGTTTTTTAACATAACTTTCTATGAATTACCTAGGTTTATTGCATTTTGGGGCTACTCCATGCATCTGGAGTGAGATCATTGCTTTCTTGATTGGGGTCTGTGTATGAATCAACACTTATCAGCTGATCAAAATGGCTTCTCCATTTGGTCTGCATGGAAATGATTCACTCATAGAAGTGACGACTTTGCTGAGAATGAGCCCACACAGTGACTCCAAGCTTGAAATATATAAATGGAAAGGACAGGGCATATTCATCAATTGGATATTTTTATAGCATGACTACTTGGAGCAGTCACAAGATGCAGTTGGTTTATCAACACACACAGTGACACAAAATATTTTTTGAACAAGTAACGATTTGTGCTTTTGGAAAATTCTGGTGTAAAGAATTTATAATTTTATGTTTCAAGTGAAAGTGAATATTGTACTTAAATAAAACACTTAATTGTTAGAGGCAGCATGTGTAGTGGGTATTCATTTGCATGTGGCTTTATGCCCAGAAGTTTCCACAAAGCAAATATCAGACTACAACCATGAACGTGGGGTGGATAGGTGAGGATGAAAGGGCACTGTGTTCAGGTGTTCAGGCTTTCTTGTGCAGTGAAGAAATGTTCACATCGAATGTTTCACAAAATGTTGCCAATAGCCTGAGAGTGTGCTCCATGTCCAACTTCTGCCAGTAGTCTGTGCAGTTGAAAAATACTGGATGAAAATGTAGACTTTAATGTTCCCCTAATCTTCCAAACAAGCCCAGCTTCATGCTTCCTAATGCCCCACCATTGGTGGGATGTCTTCAGTTGCCAAGGCTGTAATCTCTGCAATTCTCTCCTTAAACCTGTATGAACCTTTATCCCTTAACCTGATTCTTTAACCTTTTTCTGGTACTTCAGTACTAAATGTCAGAAAAACATTCGGACCTCGGAGGGTTTGTGAAGCATAAAGTTGGAGAGGCTCAGTGTTATAAGTGGATCTGTTGAACCAGATAGTAGAATGAGTAGTGTTTTCTGTGTGGAAACCCATGCTCAAGTGGTGCTGTGCTGTAGACACATCAACTTTACATTTAGGGCATTGGTGGCAAGTGATTGTTTTGGTGAGCCACATGTATTTAGTGCAGTAATGCACTAAGTAGAGAGAGTGTTTGGGAGGGCATTGAGAACCTGAAGCCATCTGTAGCCCAGCATAAGCTGTGCATGGAGCCCAACCACCTAGTTGCCCACTCCCCTCAAGAACCATCTACCCAACATGTGACCAAACCTGTGGATCCCTTGTAAGGCATCTCTGAACACCGAAAATGAAAGTGGAGGCAAGTCATCTTGAGGGGACTGGCTGAGATGAAAAAGAAGCCTTACACAACTAATGTGTAGGTTCTGGAAGTAAGTGAGAAACACGAGCTGGTTTTCTGATTGAAAAAATCCAGGAACCTTTATGATGTATATGAATGTCATAGAAGATTGAGGGGGGATCTTATAGAAACTTACAAAATTCTTAAGGGGTTGGACAGGCTAGATGCAGGAAGATTGTTCCCGATGTTGGAGAAGTCCAGAACAAGGGTTCACAGTTTAAGGACCGAGATGAGAAAAAAAGTTTTCACACAGAGTGGTGAATCTGTAGAATTCTCTGCCACAGAAAGTAGTTGAGGCCGGTTCATTGGCTATATTTAAGAGGGAGTTAGATGTGGCCCTTGTGGAAGGCAGGTACAGGATACTGAGTTGGATGATCAGCCATGATCATATTGAATGGCGGTGCAGGCTCGAAGGGCCGAATGGCCTACTCCTGTACCTATTTTCTATGGTTCTATAATGTTGAAGAAATAATTAGTAAGTTTGCAGATGACATACAATTTTGCAGTAACATCAATAGCAAGGAAGGCTGTCTAAAACCACAACAGGATATTGATAACATTGATAACTGGGTGAAATATTTGGAGAGACATGTGAGGTAATGCATTTTGGGAACATAAGTAACAGTAGAACAGATATAGTAAGTAAATGGTAGGAGTATAAGGAATGTTGATGAAGAGATGGACCTTGAGGTACAAGTCCATGCCAAAATACCTTGATAGGATAGTGAATAAATCATTTTGGTTGCAGTTTAGATTTTAGAGAGGACAGCATGGAAACTGCTTTTTGTGTCTAGATTCAGCAGGATGTTGCCTGAATTGGAAAACATTAGTTATAAGGTGAAATTGGATACGCTGTGCCTGTGTTACTTGGAGTGAAGGAAGCTGAGGGATCTTCTGATAGAGGTATGTAAAATTATGAGGCATAAACAGAATCTGTTTCCCCATGACAGGTATTAAAACCAATGTTTATTGTGAGAGGGAGGAGATTTAAAGAGGACTTGAGTGGGAAGTTTTTCATACAAAGTGGTTGATATCAAAATTTGTTCCCAGTGGACCCTGGATACAAGCCTTTCCCTAGTAATGGGCCTGTCCCACTTAAACGACTTTTTAGGCAACTGCAGGAAACTATGCAGTCGCCACATGTTCGCGGGTGGTTGCCGGGGAGTCGCCTTCATGGTCGTGAGGACTTCCCGCATTCTGGGAACTAGTTGCCGTGAATTCTGTTGAAAAATTAGCGCCAACTAGAATGAAACCTCCATGGAGAGTAGCGAGAACTCTCGAGCCGCAGGTGGGTCGCCAGGAGGTCCTAATCGGTTGCCAGGAGGTCGAAGGTTCTCTGAGTTTGAAGCCGGTGCTGACCAGTGAATTTCATTGGCTCATTGGGGGAAAAAAAGATAAGCAGTAGTTTTCAGAATCAAGGATAACCGACCAGTAATGTTAAATGTCCGCTGAGCTTCACAGCCGTGTATCTCTGGTCTTTTAAACGTTGTCTCCACTCCTTCTCACCCCCCCTCTTTTAAAGGACTTACCGTACACTGTAGTTTAGCCGTCTTTTTACAGCGCCAACCTTCCTGTTCATTGCGTTGTATGTCTGTTTCGCCTTGGCTTTGCACCGTGTTAATTTTTTAGACCAGGCATGTGGGGGGGAGCGCTGTCTAAAAAATTTCACACGGGCTGGTGAAGGAAGGTGTGTGTGACCCCATTAGCCCGCAGAATGTCTCTAACAGCAAAAATTCTAAACTTATGCTAAATTCAACATGCCATAAAAAAAAAGTTATAGCATTAAAAATATTAAAGTGAAACCACAAGAAAACACCAAGCACATTTATAAACACTTGAGTTAAAGCAATTCTATCAAAACTGTAGTTCACCTAAAATGTACCCCTCCAGCTTGCAGTCATTCTTCTCCATTGTAAATAAATGGCATTGCAGAGGTGCAGGAGGTAGATACTGCACAAAACAGAGATGCAATGCAGGGCTCCATGAGATATAATGGCAATGCTCAAGGAGTCTGGGACTTTTGTGTTCATGTGGGCTTACATGGGAATCCCAAACTTCCAAACAGTGATGTGGGGATTCAAAGGGCTGTCAGCATTTCTCGGGAAAAGCACGACATGAATTGAACAAGCACTACACTACATTCAGCAATCCTCCCCAATATCTTTATTCTTGCAGTTTTGGCTTCTTATGGAAGACCGATTTTAAATTACTGCACCATGCCTTGGATTGTTAAGGACCACAGTACCTGAATATCTTTTCCACACTAATCTAAAAATATATTTGAACATTTTACTATGTTAAGCGTACTATATATTTTTTTTAAAAGCAACACACTGCTGGTGGAGTTGGGCAGAGTCTGTGGGGGGAAATGGACAATCAGCCTTCCAGAACGGGACCTTTCTTCAGGCTGATCATGGACCGATAGAAAATAACATAGAAAATAGGTGCAGGAGTAGGCCATTTGGCCCTTCGAGCCTGCCCACCATTCAATATGATCATGGCTGATTATCCAACTCATGTTGTTCAAGGTCATGACTCTTCATCAGACTGATGCTCCCCCTGGAGGTGGCTATTTGTTGAAGATTACAGCATTTGCAATTTCCGTTATATGAATACATTGTTCGTTCAAGGTAAATTGGGCATCTGCAAAGATGAACATTTGCAATTAGTTTTTATAGTTTGTTTGCTGTTGAGCTGGATGGAAAGAAAAGCTTTGCAGGAGTAGGCCCTTCGAGCCAGCGCCGCCATTCAATGTGATCATGGCTGATCATCCCCTATCAGTACCCCGTTCCTGCCTTCTCAGCATATCCTCTGACTCCGCTATCTTTAAGAGCCCTCTCTAGCTCTCTCTTGAAAGTATCCACTGCCCTCTGAGGTAGAGAATTCCACAGACTCACAGCTCTCTGTGAGAAAAAGTGTTTCTTCGTCTCCGTTCTAAATGGCTTGCCCCTTATTCTTAAACTGTGGCCCCTAGTTCTGGACTCCCCCAGCATTGGGAACATGTTTCCTGCCTCTAGCATGTCCAAATCCTTAATGATCTTATCTGTTTCAATAAGATACCCTCTCATCCTCCTAAACTCCAGAGTATACAAGCCCAGCTGCTCCATTCTCTCAGCATATGACAGTCCCGCCATCCCGGGAATTAACCATGTGAACCTACGCTGCACTCCCTTAATAGCAAGAATGTCCTTCCTCACATTAGGGGACCAAAACTGCACACAATACTCCAGGTGTGGTCTCACTCAGGCCCAATAGAGAGGATATCGACCTAAATTTAACTGCACGTTGTTGAGGCAAGGGAGTGGAGGCAAGGTGAAATGATTGGAAATTCAATTTTTTAATTTTTTAATATGTACATAGTTAGAAGGTGAATGAAGAAAAGCAGGTTTTTATTTCAATTGTAGACCTTTCTTCAAAATTGCGACAATTGTTTTTAATAGAGGCCTGCACACAAAATGTAAAGGTGGTTGTGACTGCAGAAAAAAACATGGAAGCCAAGGACAGGAGGTGTGAAGGGTAAGGTAGGTCGGATTAAGGAACCCTGAGTGACGAGAAGACTTGAGGCTCTGGTCGGTAAAAAGAACGAGACATTGGTCAAGTGTAGGATCAAGTGTATCCCTGGAGGAATATAGGGGATTGAGGAACATAGTTGCATTTTTTAAAGTCATTTTTAAAAGATTTTAAGATCTAAGACTACAATTCAATGTTCTCTGAAAATGGCAGTACAGATATATAGGTGGTGAAGAAAGCTTTTGGCACACTGGCTTTCATCAGTCAAGGAATTGAGTATAGAAGTTAGGATATTATGTTTTGCAAGACATAGGTGAGGCTGCACTTGTATTTGAGAAACCACAGCAACACCTCTATTTCCTTAGATGGCTTGCAAAGTTTGCCATGTCCCCAGCAACCGTCACCAACGTCTACAGATGCGCCATAGAAAGCATTTTATCGGGATGCATCACAGCATGATTTGGGAACAACTCCATCCAAGACCACAAGAAATCGTAGAGAATTGTGGACTCAAACCAACCTCCCTCCCATTGACTTTAGCCACACTTCATGCTGCCTCAGCAAGGGCACCAGCATAATCAAGGACCAGTCTCACCCCAGCAACTCTTTCTTCTTCCATCAGGAAAGAGGCACAATGTTTGAAAATGCATACCTCCAAATTCAGGGACAGTTTCTATCCAGCTGTCATCAGGCAACTTGACAGTCCTCTCATTAGATAGAATGCAGGCTTGACCTCCCATCTACCACATTGGAGATCTTTGAAATATATTTAATTGGACTTTATCTTGCAGTAAATGTTGTACCCAATATCCTTCATCTGCACACTGTGGATGACTTGATTGTAATCATGTATAGTCTTTGACTGGATAGCACACAAACAAAAGCTTTTCATTGTACCTCGATACACGTGACGATAATAAAACTAAACTCTATATGCAATGTAACTAAAACTAATACTGCTAGAAAAGCAGGTGTCATGGCCTAAGCTTATCCGTAAAACGATTGTAGCTAACATCAGGTTAACCCATCATTTATCTCTGACCTGTTTGAGGGGCTAGCAGTGTATAAATTATCTGTCACAGTCCCAATATAGCAATAGTGACAAGACTTCAACAGTACATTGGTGCGAAATGTTTTGAGCATTCTTACTTTGTGAAATTTGCTTTTTAATTTAGTTGTGTTGCAGAGGATATTTACTGGCACTTGAGTACTGTGTTCAATGACATTAATTGGCAGAGAATGCAGATAAATATCAGCAGAAGCAGAGATGTTAGACTTAATGGGTAAGGTGAACATTGACAGGAGAATGCACTGAAATGGCTGTATGCTTGAAGTAGATAAGTCGCCTGTTCCAGGTGGCTTGTATCCCAGGGAAGAATGTGTGGAGATAAAGGTTGCTTGCAATAGTCTTTTGACATCTTTAAATATGGAGAGATTGGAAAATGATACATACAACTTTGTTGCTCAAGAAAGGATATTCTTCGTTACCATGTGCCAGTCAGTTTAGTATTGGTTATAAAAAGGTTTACAAAACAATAATTTGGGGGAAAAAGTTTCACAGGCACTTGGAGAGGTTTGAGTAAATTAAGGAGTTAGCATTGACTTGGAAGCAACAGATTGTCTTTCAATAACCTAATTGCATTTTCTTCTCTTATTGCAATAAAAAATTAAATGGTGTCAGCTATATGAATCTTTTTAAAAAGCATTGGACTAATTATGTCATAAGATTGATTGACAAAACAAACTTGTAGAGTAGGAGGGATAGTTTGGATGAAATATTTGCAAAGGGACAGCAAACAGTTGGGTAATTGAGTATAAGAGTCAGGAATTCTTGATGCAGCTTTATAACATTTTGGCTAGAGTGCATTTTGAGTTTTGTATGCAGTTCTGCATGCCCTGTTACAGGGAGGATATGAGGGCTTTGGAAAGGGTGCAGAGGTGGTTTACCAGAATGCTGCCTGGATAAAAGGGTATTACCCACAGAGAGAGATTCAACGTACTTGGATTGTTTTCTCTGGAACACCAAAGGTTGTGGGGAGACCCAAGAAGTTTATAAAATTGAGATGCATAGATAGGCTCTGACCGTTTACCCTATTTCCCAGGATGAAAATATCAGATACTAGAGGGCATAACTTTAAGGTGATGCGGCAAACTTTAAAGATGTACGGGGCACATTTACAATAGACAATAGGAGCAGGTGTAGGCCATTCAGCCCTTCGAGCCAGCACCGCCATTCAATGTGATCATGGCTGATCATCCCCAATCAGTGCCCCGTTCCTGCCTTCTCCCCATATACTCTGATTCCGCTATCTTTAACAGCCCTACCTAGCTCTCTCTTTGCCTCCACCGCCCTCCGAGGCAAAATTCCACAGACTCACAACTCTCTGAGATAAAGTGTTTCCTCGTCTCCGTTCTAAATGCCTTACCCCTTATTCTTAAACTGTGGCCCCTGGTTCTGGATTCCCCCAACATCAGGAACATGTTTCCTGCCTCTACCGTGTCCAAATCCTTAACAATCTTATATGTTTCAATAAGATCCCCTCTCATCCCTCTAAACTCCAGAGTGTACAAGCCCAGCCGCTCCATTCTCTCAGCATATGACAGTCCCGCCATCCTGGGAATTAATCTTGTAAACCTACTCTGCGCTCCCTCAATAGCAAGAATGTCCTTCCTCAAATTAGGGGACCAAAACTGCACACAATACTCCAGGTGTGGTCTCACTGAAGCTCTGTACAACTGCAGAAGAACCTCTTTGCTCCTATACTCGACTCCTCTTGTTATAAAGGCCAACATGCCATTTGCTTTCTCCACTGCCTGCTGTATCCTCATGCTTACATTCATAGACTGATGAACAAAGACCCCCAGATCCCATTGTACTTCCATTTACCCAATTTGACGCCATTTAGATAGTAATCTGCCTTCCTGTTTTTGATACCAGTGGATAACCTCACATTTATCCACATTAAACTACATCTGCCATGCATCTGCCCACTCCCCCAACCTGTCCGAGTCACCCTGCATTCTCATAGCATCCTCCTCACAGTTCACACTGCCACCAAGTTTTGTGTCATCTGCAAATTTTCTAATGTTACTTTGAATCCCTTCATCCAAATCATTGATGTATATTGTAAATAGCTGCAGTCCCAGCACCGAACCTTGCGGTACCCCACTAGTCACTGCCTGCCATTCTGAAAGGGACCCGTTAATCCCCACTCTGTTTTCTGTCTGCCAACCAATTTTCTATCCTTGTCAGCACTCTACCCCCAATACCATGTGCCCTAATTCTGCCCACTAATCTCCTATGTGGGACCTTATCAAATGATTTCTGAAAGTCCAGGTCCACTACATCCACTGATTCTCCCTTGTCCATTTTCCTAGTTACGTCCTCAAAAAATTCCAGAAGATTAGTCAAGCATGATTTCCCCTTCGTAAATCCATGCTGACTCGGACCGATCCTGTTACTGCTATCCAAATGTGCGGCTATTTCATCTTTTATAATTGACTCCGGCATCTTCCCCACCATGGATGTCAGGCTAACTAGTCTATAATTCCCTGTTTTCTATCTACCGCCTTTCTTAAAAAGTGGGATAACATTAGCTACCCTCCAATCCACAGGAACTGATCATGAGTCTATAGAACATTAGAAAATTATCACCAATGCATTCACGATTTCTCGAGCCACTTCCTTAAGTACCCTGGGATGCAGACCATCAGGCCCTGGGGATTTATCAGCCTTCAGTCCCATCAGTCTACCCAACACCATTTCCTGCCTAATGTGGATTTCCTTCAGTTTCTCCATCACCCCAGATCCTCTGGCCACTACTATATCAGGAGGATTGTTTGTGTCCTCCTTAGTGAAGACGGATCCAAAGTACCTGTTCAACCTATCTGCCATTTCCTTGTTCCCCATAATAAATTCACCTTTTTGGTCTTCAAGACTCCAACTTTGGTCTTAACTATTTTTTTCCTCTTCACATACCTAAAGAAGCTTTTACTATCCTGCTTTATATTCTTGGCTAGCTAACCTTCGTACCTCATCTTTTCTCCCCGTATTATCTTTTTGGTTATCTTCTGTTGCTCTTTAAACATTACCCAATCCTCTTGCTTCCCGCTCATCTTTGCTACGTTGTACTTCTCTTTTATTTTTATACTGTCCCTGACGTCCCTTGTCAGCCACGGTCGCCCCTTACTCCCCTTGGAATCTTTCTTCCTCGTAGGAATGAACTAATCCTGCACCTTCTGTGTTATTCCTAGAAATACCTGCCATTGTTGTTCCACTGTCATCCCTGCTAGGGTATCTTTCCAGTCAACTTTGGTCAGCTCCTCCTTCATGCCCCATAGTCCCCTTTATTCAACTAATACTGACACCTCCGATCTACCCTTTTCCCTCTCCTGTTGTAGATTAAACCTGACCATATTATGTCACTACCGCCTAATGGCTGATTAACCTCAAGTTCCTTTATCAAATCCGGTTCATTACATAACACTAAATACAGAATTGCCTTCTCCCTGGTAGGCTCCAATACAAGCTGCCCTAAGAATCCATCATAAAGGCACTCTACAAAGTCCCTTCTTGGGGCCCAGTACCAACCTGATTTTCCCCAGTCTACCTGCATGTTGAAATCTCCCATAACAACCACAGCATTACTTTTATTACATGCCAATTTTAACTCCTGATTCAACTTGCACCCTATGTTCAGGCTACTGTTTGGGGGCCTGTAGATAAGTCCCATTAGGGTCTTTTTACCCTTACATTACTCAGTTCTACCCATACTGACTCCACACCTCCTGTTTCTATGTCACCCCTTGCAAGGAACTGAATTTCATTTCTCACCAACAGAGCTACCCCACCCCCTCTGCCCACCTGTCTTTCTTTTCAATAGGAATATTCTTGAATATTCAGTTCCCACCCCTGGCCCTCTTGCAGCCATGTCTCTGCAATTCCCACAACATCATACTTGCCCATTTCTAACTGAGCCTCAAGCTCGTCCACTTTATTTCTTATACTTTGTGCATTCATATACACACTTTGACCTCTGCATTCACGTCCCCCCTCGCACTGCTCGCAATTGGCCCTGGCCTTACTCTTTTATCCCTTCTGGAACTTTCTTTCACATTAATTCGAGAATCTTTTGAAATTTTTCCTGTACTCACTTCCCCAACTCCATCTTTATACTCCCAATTTGTCAATCTCTCCCCCCCCCACTATTTAGTTAAAACCCACACGTGTAGCCCTAGCAAACCTGTCTGCCAGAATGTTGGTCCCCCTCCAGTTAAGGTTTAACCCGTCTGTACAGGTCACCCCTACCCCAGAAGAGATCCCAGTGGTCTATAAATCTAAATCCTTGCACCAGCCCCTCAGCCACACATTCAGATCCCCTATCTCCCTGTTCCTGTCCTCACTAGCATGAGTTACTGGAAGCAATCCAGAGATAACCACCGTAGAAGTTCTGCCTTTCAGTCTTCCTCCCAACTCTCTGAACTCGTGTTGGAGAACCTCCTTCCTCTTCTTCCCAATGTCATTTGTGCCTATGTGCACAACTACTGCTGGCCATTCACCTTCTCTCTCGAGGATGTTCTGAATTCGGCTCATGACATCCTGAACCCTGGCACCAGGGAAGCAACAGACCATCCTCACGTCTCGTCTGCCACCACAGAATCTCCTGTCTGCTCCTTGGACAATGGAGTCACCCATCACTATGGCTCTGCCCAACGTTAGTCTCACCAGTAGAGTCTCATCTCTAGGATAGGAGCCACCGACCTGTCCGCCGCTCAGTCTGGAAGCATCCTCTGCCCCGACAGCTCTCAAAAGGGTGTACCTGTTTCCATTTGGCACAGGGGTCTCCTGTACTCCAGTTACTCCCCTTTCTCAGTCACCCACCTTTGCTCTTCCTGTATCCTCAGTGTGCCAACCTCACTGTAGGTCTGTCCAGGAAACTCTCAATTTCCTGGATGGCCCTGACGTCATCCAGCTGCTTCTCCAGTTCCCTAACACATTCGTTCAGGAGCTGCACCTAGACACAATTTCTGCAGGTGTAGTTTTCAGAAGCACCAGCAGTGTCCCTGTCTTCCCACATCCTGCAGGAAATGCACTACTCCAACATGCCTGCCAGGCTCCCCTACTGGCCACTCCCCTAGAGCTACCTTGCTTATATTGGCTGATTAATTGCCTAATTTGCCAATTTACCAATTTGCAAATTAAATTCCTCAGCCAATCCCTGCATTCCTTCAGCTGTTGCTGACCTTTCAGACTTCCCCTCTGACTTCCAGCCAATCCTTGCTCTCACTGCTTCTGGCTGTTCCTTCTCTCCTGCCTTCACGGTAAGCGCTTAGAGGTTGGTGAGTGCCTGGAACATGCTGCCGGGGTTGATGGTGGTGGAGGCCGGTATGGTAGAGGCATTTAAAAGACTTTTGGATAGGCGCATGGATATGCACTGACTGGAGGGATATGGATTATGTACTGGCAGGTAAGGGTTTATTTTGCCGTTATGTTTGACATAGACATTGTGGGCCAAGGGGGCCGATTGCTGTGCTGTGCTGTACTGCTCTGCGTGCTACGTTCCTTAGCTATAGAAAAATTCAGCAGTCATTTTGTTAGTATTCAATAGTTATAGTTAAATAAAGGGATTAACTCAACGTATCTACAAAACGTTCTCTGAAATAAATGTAAAAAAATTAATGTGTGATGATGGGAGCGATGCAATTAATTATTTTGAGCAGTGGTTATTTCTGGATCTATTCATAGTAGTAATCAATGTGGACAACAGAATTAGAAATAAACAGAAACATAACGAGGCTAAGGAAGATTCCTCTGGGAAACATTTAGACATCATGGGCTCAAATTGAAGTGTTGGAAATAAGTCAGTGTAGGTTACAGCTTTTTTAACCAAAGGAATAGAATAATGGAATGTATTATCAGGAAAAAAAAAGTATTGAAGTGATTGACTTTGAGACAATTAGATGTGTTTTTTGGAGATGAGGAGTAAAGGGGATGTGAGACCAAACTAGCAAAGTAAGACAGATTTGACGGACGAAACCCAGATGGTTGTCATTTTCTTTTAATTATTATTTTCTACTCGTATAACCTCCTGCCAGAGATGAATAATCCATTTAGCAAGCACACCGTTAAGCCGATATCATGAACTACACTTCAAAAATACTTTGTGGCTATAAAATGCTTTTAGCATCCTAACCGTGTGAAATGTTGTATATAAATTAATTAAATTACAGAGGATAGTTTATGACCGGCAGTTAATGGCTACTGAAATGTATGAATCTCACCCTGGTTGCTAATTTGTGTTAAATGATCCTTCTAAACACCCACTTCTACACACCAACAGGGAAAAAGAGCATTCAGGTTATTTCCAACAATATGTGAGGCAATAGACCTTCCAAAATCTGAAATAATTAACTATTAGAAGCCCGTTGATCATCACAGCTGCGCAAGGTTCAGGTGGTAACAGAAGTAGATACCTGCATCATGGGCATGCTCTCAAATTCAATGAGATCATTGCAGATCTACATCCACACCTTGCTCTCAATTTAATTAGTTTTTTATGGTTATTTATGTTAGAGGTTATATATAGTTAAGCCTCAGTTCAAATTTTTAATAACGTGATAATTTTAAGAGGCTGGGAACGTGATTCTTTATCTCGGGGATATGTTATCGACACGATTCGTTCTGATGCAACTCTTTCCTTTGGTTTTGCTCACAGATGCTATATGCCCGCCCATTCAGTCAGACGGACTGCACCCCAGACAGATGCACAAGCGACATGCTGATGCTTTAGGTAAATCGTACCAAATTGTTGATGCTCCTTCCAATAACTGCTTCAACACAGAAAGAAAATACACTTTTTTACATCTCCTTCCATTTGTTGTATAATCATTTCAAGAGGAAATGGTTTGATGTGAAATAGGAAGGGACCAGGGATAGATCCTTGAGAGATTCCAGAGAGAATGATGCAGACTTTAAGGAGAATAAAAATCAGTGATTCATTCATTTTTTGGAGGATAACATGATGTGTGAATCAGTGATAGATAGCCCACTGAGCGTTTACCATAGATTGCCCCATTTCAAACTTGTGTATGTGCCTTCCTAGTAAGAAGAGATTAAGGGAGAGAAAATAAAGAATGCCTCATGTTTTGTGTTTTAATGTTGCACTGCCTTTTTTTTATAGTAGTTAGACGCACAGGGGTCAACTTTAACCTAAGCTGCCCATTAAGAAACTTGGGTTTGAGTACAGTGTTTATTTTACATTAGAGTTGAATTTACTCCTGTTGAGCGAATACACAATGGTGTTGGGTGGATGGTAATGAAACGGCATCCTGTGGGTTTAAAATGAATGCTAATTTTATCTTCCAACCAACCTATTCTTTTTATTCATTGATGAGATTAGGGCATTGTTAGAAGACAAAATTTGACAACCCATCCTAATTGTCTTTCAAGTGTTGGTGAATCTCTTCCTTGAACCAATGCAGTACTTCTGATATACAGTGCATTCAGAAAGTATTCAGATCCCTTCACTTTTTTCACATTTTGTTACGTTACAGCTATATTTTAAAAAGGATTACAAATTTTTTTATCATCAATCTACACACAATACCCCAAAATGATGAAGCGAAAACGGGTATTTAGACATTTTTGCAAAGTAATTAAAAATAAATAACTGAAATATGACATTTACATAAGTATTCAGACCCTTTGCTATGACACTCAAAATTGAGCTTCGATTCATCCTGTTTCCATTGATTATCCTTGAGATGTTTCTACAACATGATTGGAGTCCACCAGTGGTAAATAAAATTGATTGTACATGATTTGGAAAGAGACACACCTGTCTTTATGGGGTCCCACAATTGACAGTGCATGTCAGAGCAAAAATCAAGTCATGAAGACAAAGGAATTGTCCGCAGACCTCCGAGACAGGATTGTGTCGAGACACAGATCTAGGGAAGGGTATAAAACAATTTCTGCAGCATTGCAGATCCCGATGAGCACAGTGGCCTTCATCATTCTTAAATCAAAGAACTTTGGACCCACCAGGACTCTTCATAGAGCTGGCCGCCCGGCCAAACTGGGCAATTGGGGGAGAAGGGCCTTGGTCAGGGATGTGACCAAGAACCCGATGGGCACTCTGACAGAGATCCAGAGTTCCTCTGTGGAGATGGGAGAACCTTCCAGAAGGACAACTATATCTGCAGCACTCCACCAATCAGGCCTTTATGGTAGAGTGGCCAGACGGAAGCCACTCCTCAGTAAAAGACACATGACAGCCCGCTTGAAGTTTGCCAAAAGGCACCTAAAAGACTCTCAGACCATGAGAAACAAGATTCGCTGGTCTGATGAAACCAAGATTGAACTCTTTTGCCTGAATGCCAAGCGTCATGTCTGGAGGAAACCAGGCACTGCTCATCACCTGGCCAATACCATAGCTACGGTGAAGAATGCTGGTGGCAGCATCATGCTGTGGGGATGTTTTGCAGCGGCAGGAACTGGCAGACTAGTCAGGATCGAGGGAAAGATGAACGGAGCAAAGTACCGAGAGACCCTTGATGAAAACCTGCTCCAGAGTGTTCTTGTCCTCAGACTGGGTTGAGGTTCACCTTCCATCAGGACAACGACCCTAAGCACACAGCCAAGACAACGCAGGAGTGGCTTCGTGACAAGTCTGTGAATGTCCTTGAGTGGCCCAGCCAGAGCCCGGACTTGAACCCGTTCAAACATCTCTGGAGGGACCTGAAAATATCCGTGCATCGACGCTCCCCATCCAACCTGACAGAGCTTGAGAGGATCTGCAGAGAACAAAATTGGAGAAATTACCCAAATACAGGCGTGCCAAGTTTGTAGCGTCATACCCAAGAAGACTTTAGGCTGTAATTGCTGCCAAAGGTGCCTCAACATAGTACTGAGTAAAGGGTCTGAATACTTATGTAAATGTGATATTTCAGTTATTTCTTTTTAATTACTTTGCAAAAATTTCTAAACATGTTTTTGCTTTTTTGATTGTAGGGTATTGTGTGTAGATTGATGATATATAAAAAAAGAATTTAATCCATTTTAGAATAAGGCTGTAACGTAATAATTTATTACAGCGAAACATTAGTGAATAACTTGCAGTTTTCAACAAAGTAACTGACGATATTCATAAAGGTCCTGGCAATGTAGGTAAAGAAATACAAGGAAAATGTGAGAGAGTGATTTTAGCTAACAAAGATCTTGAAAAAATAGAAAACATAGCTAAAGTTCTCAAAGGCAGTTGTTATGCACAAGATATCGACATGAATATAGAGTCTGTAGCTTGTTTCAGGTATCCACCAGTGACCTCGGCTGAGGTAGAAAGAAGTTTTTCACAACTGAAGCATATTCTGTCTGACAGACGGCATAGTTTAACACCAAATAATTTGACAAAATGCTAGTAATTATGTGCAACCAGGCAACTTTGGTCATTTAATGTAGTATCCCTTTATATTATCATTTTTAACCATATTTTGGTGGTGGAACTAAATGCCTTTTTATGCCTTTTTTGTCAATAAATGCCTTTTCGTGCCTTTTTTTGTAATTTTATTATGCCTTTTTGCCTGCCTATTTCAGTGGTTTTTAGTGCCTATACATCTTGGCTCTAGTAATAAAATATGGAAAAAGTGAAAGGGTCTGAATACTTTCTGAATGCACTGTAAAATCTCACACGGTGTTGTTGGTTAGGGACTTCCAGATCTAGACTCGGCAACAGTGAGAAAACAGGTTATATTTTCAAGTTTGAATGACATGTTATTTAGAGGGGAACCTGTAGATAGTGGTGTTCTCATTTATTTTCTTCCCTTGTCCTTTTTGGTGTTTAAGATTGAGCTGTTCATAGCCTAGGCAAGTAATTATAGTGCATATCCTAGATGGTACATTCCTACTGCCACAATGTTTAAGTGGTGGAGTGAATGAATGTTTGGGTTGGTGCTTTATAGTGGAATGAAGTGGGCTGCTTTATCCGAGATGGTATTGTACAAAATTAATAGTTTTTACTATAGTTGTAGGGGTTGAGAGTATGACTGGGGTGTTGGAGAGAAGAGATCTATTATTTGTCATTTAACAATGAGGTTGGAGGATATGAAAATTGTTTTAGTTTTGGGAGCAAAGAGTTTTGTCATATGGAATGGTAATAAGTGACAGGAGCAGAATTAGGCCATTCAGCCCATCAAGTCTACTCTGCCATTCAATCGTGGCTGATCTATCTCTCCCTCCTAACCCCTTCTCCCCATAACCATTGACACCCATACTAATCAAGAATCTATCTATCTCTGCCTTAAAAATATCCATTGGCTTCACCTCCACAGCCTTCTGTTGCAAAGAATTCCACAGATTCACCACCCTTTGACTAAAGAAATTCCTCCTCATCTCCTTCCTAGAGGAACGTCCTTTAATTCTGAAGCTATGACCTCTGGTCCTAATCTCTCCCACTGGTGGAGCCATCCACTCCACATCCAAGCTATCCAAGCCTTTCACTATTCGTTAATTTCAATGAGGTCCCTCCTTATCCTTCTAAACTCCAGCGAGTACAGGCCCAGTGCCATCAAAAGCTCAACATATGTTAACCCACTAATTCCTGGCATCATTCCTATAAACCTCCTCTGGACCCTCTCCTTCCTCAGATATGGTGCCCAAATTTGCTCACAATACTCCAAATGCAGCCTGACCAGCGCCTTATAGAGCTTCAGCATTACATCCCTGTTTTTATATTCTAGCCCTCTTGAAATAAATGCTAACATTGCATTGGCTTTCCTTACTACTGATTCAACTTGCAAAATAACTTTTTGGGAATCCTGCACCAGCACTCCCAAGTCCCTTCGCACCTCTGGTTTCTGGATTCTCTCCCCATTTAGAAAATAGTCTACGATTATGGAACAATTGATGTAGTAGCATTTCTAAATGTGCCATTTCATATGTAATTGCACAGTACACTATATTACTTTGTAAGTGTACAATGCCATTTTTCAAGCTCAGACTAAAAGTGGATGTATGTTTTTGTATCTATGTTGTGTAGCTCTGACATGATTGTGAATTTGAAGGCTGAAGTTTGAAAATTGAAGGTTTTTTAGCTGAATGCATGCAGTATTTGTCACAAGGATGGTGAATTTATGGCACAAATAGAATAAAGCATATATAAGGCATACCATTTTGCACATGTGCACTTTTGCTGCATCTTTTTTATGTAACCAGCACCTGAATCAATGTCACCTACTATTTGGTCTAAAGTCCAAGTTAGTCGATTCACCATGGCAATGGTCCCAGCCCAGTTCCAGTGAAGTCTGGTCCAGAGGAGCAGCAGCTGTCCTTTTCTCTTGTATTGATGCCAGTGCCCCATGAATTGAAAGCTATTTCTCTCACACTAATCTGTGAGCTATGCATTCAATCCTGTGATCTTTTTCCCTGTCCCAATTTTCAAGTAGCTCAAGTAGTAATGCAGGTACTATTACCTCATTGGTTCTGCTTTTTAATTTGCAGCCCAACTATTCTTATTCCTTCAGTAGACCCTCCTTTATTCCTCCATTGTTGATTCCCATGTAGACCATACTGGATATTTTCCCTCCCACTCCAAATTCCTTTCCAACCTCCAAGAGGTGTGCTTATGCCTGGTACCAAAGGCAGGCAACAGAATCTTTGGAATTCATTTTCGTAGCTGTAGAATGAAAAACTATATATATCATGGAAACAATATACTATCCCCATTTACAACATTGCTTTTCACTTGCCCAACTTGAATGGCTCCCTGTGCCATAATAGTCGGTTCATGTGACCTGCCTAAAATCACCGCTCTCATCCACATGGGCTGTATGTGCCTGCCAACAACCATTACAGGTGTTGCTCTTGCAAACCTACCTCCGGATTCCCTTGCCTGCTTCATTCATGTCCACTGTTCCACATCTCTTGACTGACAAATTCTACAGTATCAATTCCAAATCCCAGATTCCATCTCGTAACTCTGAGCAAAAGTACCTCTAGGCACATCCACAATTTTCAGTTGCAGTCCTCGTTATGCCAAGAGTTTCCTTCAGCTACCAGATATTACAAGTACATGAGGTCACATGCCCTGCTGAATCTACCTTCAAATATTTTCTTAATTTAATCAATTTATTGAATTCTGCCATTGTCATCTTTATCTCGCCGAAGTCCTTTCCATACATTCTGTGCATTCTGCGCTTTTAGCTGTGACCATAATGTCAAATTTCCAGGTAACAGCACACGTCTCTTGATTTAAAGTAATATAGCTTTAGCTGAACACCCATTTATCTGGGACCTTAAAGGCTACACGATATCACTGTGATGTAAAATTGCAAGATTAATAGAATCAACAATAAAGCCAGACTTTTTGAAGGGAAGAGAATTTTTACAGTGAAAATTTTACTTCAGTCATACAGTGTGGAAAAGGGCCCTTTGACCCAACTTGCCAACACTGACCCACATACCACATCTACACTAGTCCCACCTGTCTGCATTTGGCCCATATCCCTCCAAACCTTTCTCTCCATGTACCTGTCTAATTGTTTCTTAAACATTGCAATAGTCCCTGCCTCAACTACCTCCATGTCAGTAGCTCGTTCCATACATCCACCACTCTTTGTGTGAAAAAGTTGCCCCTCAGATTCTTTCTCCATTCATCTTAAGCCTTTGACTTCTGGTTCTCGATTTCCCGAACTCTGGGCAAGAGACTCTGTGCATCTACCTGATCTATTCCTCTCATGATTTTACACACTAACCTAATTTTAATCATGAGTTATTCAGTCAGCTTCACCTGCAGAAGCCATTCATTGTATAGCAGCAACTTGTGCCACATCATTCTTCCAGAAAGGACAATTTCAAGATTAAACAACCTTCTTGTTAAAGGTTGTAATGGATAGAGATGTCTCTAGTTGGGATTTTTTTTCTCTCCAGTTTTGGACTACTTACTCGGCTGTCCTACCCAACCCTAATTTCCCTTGTGAGTGTGGTAGTGAGCTGCCTTCTTTAAGTCTTGTGGTACTTCTGGTGAAGATACTTCCAAAGGTGCTGTTGGATTCTGGGTACTGAGATTTCGTTCTGGTGACAATGAAGGACTGGCTATATATTTTCAAGACAGGAAGGTGTGTGACTACGAGGGGAAGGTGTCAAGCTTTTAGAAACAATTGCAGCAAGGACTGCAGCTCGAACAACACTCGCATTCCTGATTTGTTCCTCATAAGTGGGGTAAAGACCTTGCGATGTCAGGAGTGAGTCACTAGCTCCTGGATCAATTGACTAGTTTAGTTTAGGTTATTGTCATGTGTACCGAGGTACAGTGAAAATCTTTAGTTGCGTGCTATCCAAGAGTGAACCCCAGGATGTTGTTCTTATTCTTTTGTGTGGATTTGGGAGGTATAGTCTGCGTGAGTAATTGCCATGCATTTTATCGATGGTGTACACTGCAGCTATGGTGCTGACTGGTGGAGGGAATGCATGTTTAAAATGGTGGGTGCGGTCAAGCATATTTGTTGTGGATGGTCTTATGCTTAAGTGCTGTTGCACCTATCCAGGAAACTGGAAAATATTCCATCAGACTGCTGAATTATGCCTAGTAGATATGGGTGTTGGAGGTTAGTCACTCACTGTAGGTTACCCTGCTTCTGACCTCCTCTTATACTCGTATTTATGTTGCGAAACAGGAGAGATGCTATAGGAACTCAGTGGATTCGGGCATCTTAGATGCTAACTTTATCCCCAAAGTTCCTCCAGCAGCTCTCTTTTTTTGTTTTTTTGTTACAGATTCCAGATTAAATGGGGCATCTTGTTCAGCGTGGACATGTTGGGCTGATGGGCCTGTTTCCTTTTCCTTTAATACTTTTCCTGCAGTCTCTTATGCCTCCATTGTGTTTATGTGACTGGTTCAGTTAAATAATTGTCTGGTTCTTGATGGTGGGGACTCACTAATCCTAATACTGTTGAATGCCAAGGATAGGGCATTGTTCGACACTTGCATAACATTAATGTTACTTGTTACTTAAAATTCATGCTTGAATGTATTTCTGGAGTGCAGCTCTTCATTTGTACAGCTGTGTTGTGATCTGTTCCATAATCTTTGCAGTATGTAGCAGCAAACCTTGTCCCCGCAGGGACTGTGTTGTGGTCCCCTCTACTGCTGCTTTCACAGATAACTGTAACTGCCACAGGTAGATATGTTTGTAATGACAAGGTCAAACAGGTTTATTCCACAGTTTAGTTCATTCACTATCTAACATAGATCCAATCTGGCCGATCAGTCCTTCTAAGCTCAGCCAGCACTGTCAATTGTGGTGCTATGATGCTATTGTTGTTGATAGACATTGAAGTCCACCATTCATAATATTATGCGCCCTTGCCGTTTCAATGTTTTTTTTAAAGTGTTGTTCAATATGGACGAGCTCTGATTTACTCATCCTGAAATGTTCACAGTTCAGGTTGCAAGACCATAGGATATGCCAATAATATTCCACATTATGTTGCCTTAGGATATGTTCATAAGTTCTAGGAGCAGAATTGGGCCATTCAATCATGGCCAATCTATCTCTCCCTGTCAACCCCAATCTCGTGTCTTTGCCCCACAACCCCTGACACCTTTTTAATTAGGAGCATTTAGGATAAGGGGTAAGAGGTTAAGAGGGGATCTGAGGAAGAATTTATTTCATCCAGAGGATAGTTGAAATTGCAATGCATTGCATTAGACGATGGAGAAAGCAATTACCTTCTAAAACTTTGAAGTATCCAGGCAAGCACTGATGCATGGAAGGCTAGAGATCAAGTGCTAGCATATGGATCAAGTGCTACTATCTAATGGTCACCAAGGACATGATGGACTGAAGGGCTTGTTTTGTACTGTATGACTATGCCTTTATGAATCAACTGGGGGAGTCCAGAACCAGGGGCCACAGTTTAAGAATAAGGGGTAAGCCATTTAGAACGGAGACGAGGAAACACTTTTTCTCACAGGGAGTGGTGAGTCTGTGGAATTCTCTGCCTCAGAGAGTGGTGGAGGCCGGTTCTCTGGATACTTTCAAGAGAGAGCTAGATAGGGCTCTTAAAGATAGTGGAGTCAGGGGATACGGGGAGAAGGCAGGAACGAGGTACTGATTGGGGATGATCAGCCAGGATCACATTGAATGGCGGTGCTGGCTCGAAGGGCCGAATGGCCTACTCCTGCACCTATTGTCTATTGTAACATTTTTGAGATAAATGAGTAACACTGTGTTTATCTCATCCACCCAATTAATTGATTGGAAATTAATAATGGTTTATATTGCAGGGTTCGATCTGGTGCAGAGATTTTCATTGACACGCTCATCGGAAAGAAGCAAAAACACACAAGGTTTACAACTTATCAGAATGGGAAGGAAATTGCCAATCAGACAAACACAGTAGGCACTACATTTATTTAAGTCTTTTAATTTTGTACTTGTTTGAAATAATTGGCTAGATTCTTTTCAGTGGTGCATGGATGGTATTGTTTATTCATGACACCTACATTTCAGGCATTTTATATTGCATTTTAACTGAAAATTGTCTGTTTAGAAATTAATTTTGGTGCAGTCTGTTCCACAGAATATCTGGGACATGTGTGAACAAGGTATATAATGGACCATTTCTTAAGTTTATCAGATTGAGCAATGGCACGAAGGCATGAAGTCTGAACCAGGAAGAGTAAGAACTGAATTTGGTGTCAAATCAGATAAATAAAATAAGGGTTCGAAAAAAGATTAGAGTAGAACAGATAAAGACAGATTAAAAACAAGGATAATCATTCTTTTAGATGCAACAACAAGTGGCATCTGGTGCAAACGGGGGGAGTGGGTGATGGTAAATGTGGACTCGGAGGTTTAAAGTTCCTGTTTCTGTGCCATATATCTCTGGCCAATAATTGTGAAGGATTCCGTGCCAGTGAGGATATCTTTGGGGGAAAAAAAGACACAAAATGCTAGAACAACAGCAGGTTAGGCATCATCTATGAAGAGAGAAACAAAGTTAACATTTTGATGTTCTTAACCCAAAACGTCACCTATCCATGTTCTCCAGAGATGCTGGCTGACCTGCTGAGTTACTCCAGCACTTTGTGTACTTTTTGTCTATTAATCAGCTTTGCAGTTTCTTGTTTCTAACTTTTCAGGTTGATGCCCTTTCATCAGAAATGTAGAAAGTGAGAAATTAAGTATGTTTCTTTTGTGTTTCTGAGAATGGTGGGAAATGTATGTGAAATACATTCTGATGACAAACTAATGACATTAGTGTTGAGAGTGTAAAGGCTAGTTGGCCATAGATGATCTGGTGAAATTATTAATAGAACAGGAGATGAATGAGTTAAAAAGAATAAAATGAAATGCTCAGATTTCCTGCAATTGAATATGTTCTCGCATATTACTTTTTTTCTCTCTCCTCTAAATCTTTCTTGCTCTCCATATCTGCTTCCTGATCTGCTGAATATTTCTAGCATTTATTGTTTTTATTTCAGATTCCGAACATTTTTTTTGCTTCATGATATGTTTAGAGGTTATTCTGTCGTAGTACCATTTAAAAATTCAGGTTTGTTTGACAGAACAAGTTCAAGTATTTTCTGAGCTATTCAGTGGGAATCCAGTGCATCAGTACTTTTGCTTCACTGTATATTTCCCCAGTGAGTTATTAATATCAATAATAACTGGAGACGCAGAACAGCCCAGGCAGTGGCTTCTGGTATCTGTGTGCGTCCTTTCTGGAATTTGCTGTCCAATTTTATCATTTGTAATTGAGCTAGTGTTTTGTATCCTTTAAAATCCCAGGTTTTTTAGACATGGGTGAGAATAATATGTTATGTTGTGATAAGACTTTGCTGAACTTTGGATCGTTTTGTGGATAGGGAATCCTGAGAATTGGACTTGGCGTACACATTGAAGTTGCCATGTTGGCTATCTTTTTTCCCATCAAGGTGATTCTGGAGATTGAACGGACAGTCCACAACTCCCTACAGGTTTTATGCAAACATTGAGCACTGCAAGAATGAGGAATGGTCATGTTATTTACAATTTAGCGAACTTCCTTTGTTTTATTGTATAATTCTGTGTTAGTTGTGCCCCTGAAAAAAGGCTTTATTTGGCTTTTTATTTGTTTTTGATCCTGGGACCCTGTCCATCTCACTTTTGTGATTTTATGAGAAATAAGGCCAGATCAGTTCTACAAATTACATGGTTGAACTAATTTGTCTCGGCATGCAAACAAGACCTATGCAAAGTGACATTAAAAAAACAGCAATATCAGTGAAGTAACAAGAGTCCTCACAAATGGTGGTCCCTTTGTGAGAACAGAGTGTGTGAAAGGACCTTGTAGAATGCAAGCTGATCATATCTTTGGACAGTCTGACTAAGTGTCCAGACCACAAAGCACAAGTGTTTGTGCAATAGAATAACTCCTACACATGGAAATATCTATGAAGACTGTCCCCGGGCAACTGCTCCTCATTGCACAGAGTGGAGATTTTGAACCAAGTATGCTGGCCAGTAGATTGTAGTTGGAAGTGAGCGGGAGAGATGAGTGGGGAAGGATATTGCTGGGGAGAGGTCATTAATGGGAGTTGGAGAAGGTTCTGAGGGGTTGATCATTTTAGGTGGGGTGTGGAAATAGCTTGAAGAAATGTTGAAGTGAGAGAATTTTTAGACCCAAGTATTTTTTTTAAAAGTGTTTATAGAACATAGAACAGTACAGCACAGGAATGGGCCCTTTGGTCCACAATGTTTGTACTGAACAGGATGCCTAGCTGCACTGATCTCATCTCCCTGCATATGATCGCTATCCCTCTATTCCTTGCTCTTCCATGTGCATTTCAAAAAACCTCAAACACTACTTTTGTACCTGCCTCCACCACCAAACCTGACAAGGAGTTCCAGGCCCATACCACTCGCTGTGTTTATAAAAAAAAAAAAAAGAAAAAAAGCTTGCCCTGAATATCTCCAACCATCTTTCCCTCTCTCACCTTGTAGGTATATCCCTTTAGCTGCTTTATTTATTTTTAATAGCAGTTAGATTCATCTATTCATATGCACTGTCATATGATTATGTGAGGTGTTGCATTTTGGGACATCTAACAAGGGCAGGACCTACACAGTGAACGGTAGGCCTCTGGGGAGTGATGTAGAGCAGAGGGATCTAGGAGTGCAGGTGCATGGTTCCTTGAAGGTCAAGTCACAGGTAGATAAGGTGGTCAAAAGGGCTTCTTGGCACATTGGCCTTCATCAGTCAGAGTATTGAGTATAGAGGTTGGGAGGTCATGTTGCAGTTGTATAAGACATTGGTGAGACCGCATAGATATTGTTAAGCTTGAAAGGGTTCAGAGAAGATTTACGAGGATGTTGCCAGAAGTGAGCTGTAGGGAGAGGTTGAGTAGGCTGGGTCTCTATTCCTTGGAGCGCAGGATGATGAGGGGTGATCTTATAGAGGTGTATAAAATCATGAGAGGAATAGATCGGGTAGATGCACAGTCTCTTGCCCAGCTTAGGGGAATCGAGGACCAGAGGACATAGGTTGAAGGTGAAGGGGAAAAGATTTAATATGAATCTGAGGGGTAGCTTTTTTACACAAAGGGTGGTGGAACAAGCTGCCAGAGGAGGTAGTTGAGGCAAGGACTATCCCAACGTTTAAGAAACAGTTAGACAGGTACATGGATAGGACAGGTTTGGAGGGATATGGACCAAACGAAGGCAGGTGGGACTAGTGTAGATGTGACATGTGGGCAAGTTGGGCCGAAGGGCCTGTTTCCGCACTGTATCACTCTATTATCATCATTCTTTTAGTGGTGATCATGCTTTCTACTGTCTGGGTCATACGCTCGAGAATCTGCCCTGAGCTTCTCCAACTTGCTCTTCCAATAAGAGGCTCCTCAAAACCCAGTAGTTTGACCAAGCCATGGACAATGGCTTGATAGATCTGTGTGTAGATCAGTGTCCCTTTGGTAACATCCCAGAGGTCATATTTGGAGGAGGGCAGAAACCTCCGGGAGCTACAGAGGTACATCAG
This sequence comes from Amblyraja radiata, assembly GCF_010909765.2. Taxonomy (NCBI): domain Eukaryota; kingdom Metazoa; phylum Chordata; class Chondrichthyes; order Rajiformes; family Rajidae; genus Amblyraja; species Amblyraja radiata. The sequence goes on from NC_045960.1 coordinate 101,759,793, forward strand.
GCTCCCAGGTTGGGGAAAGTGACCAGCAACCATGTGATGCAGAAACTAATACTACTACTACTACTACTACTACTACTAGCCCATAACTCATACTTCCGGCAAAAACAGTGCTTCAGTCCAAAACGTAGTGAGAAGTTATTTTCATCTTAGTCTGTATTTAATGAGTTAGGAGGAAGTAAATTCTGATGAGAATTTTTGTTCCAACTTTCCTTCATCTTTATTGAAGGAGTGTGCTTTAACATTAGATCAGTATATGGGTAGGTTTCCTTTCAGTGCTGATATGTGAGTGTGTAAACATTAAGTGCTGAATGCTCTCCTGCCATCCTGGTTTACACACTTAACACATGATCCCTTACTAAGGAAGCATATTTTTGACTGTTTCTTGTAAAGCCAGTTTATAGCATCTAACCCACAAGCAGCTGCCAGGCCTGACAGATGACACCATATGTCAGCTGGAAAGGAAACCGTGTCTAGGAACTCAGCATGTGCTTCACCTTAATCTCAGGAAATGAAAGGGGATCATCTTTCTTCGTCTGGGCGGTATTCAACTAGCTGTGAATCCGCTGGTGCATATTAAATTAGACACTTACATTGAGGGCGAGTAATGGCAGCTTCTTCCTTCATTTAAACCCGGAAACTTAGGAGATCATTTTTTGATTCAGAAGCACAATCTTCTTCTGGGATTTTATCTCCAGAGTTTTCCTCAGAATAGAAAGATTCCACCTCCTACTGCACGTGAAAACTATCAACTGTCATTGATCTTACTTTTTTTTAAAACATGCCATTAAGGAGATTCGGGGGTTTTTGCAAGAGGCAATGAGCAACTGGGCCAAGAAGGCCTGGGGAATCAAGCACATCCTCATGTACCATGGGAAAGTAGTCTAATTACCATCAATCTCTTTAGAAGTGCGCACAAAACAACTTTCTTCCATACATTCCATCGCTACAGTTAGGAGTTCTTATCAGCAAATACCCTCTTGAAGTGCACTTACAATTGTATTGGGGGAGAAATGTTCTTTTATGTTTTCGGCAGTGCAGCAACTGAGAGGTTGTTGTGTTGAATAATTATGTCTTTGTCTGTGGCATGTACGCTTCTCCCAGTCTCCTACAGAACTCTGGCTGAGGTCACCGAGGGTCCAGTTCAACAGTTGGAGATCCACAGAAATTCAGGGGTGTAATTATGGACAAACTTGTCATTTCATTGATTGGTTATAATGCTGATAATGGAGGCGGCAGATATTTGAATCTTTGTGTGGGAAAAAAGCAGAAAAGGCTGTAGTTATAGAATTATGCAAGAGAGAACAAGACCATTTGACCCGTTATGCTGGCCCCATTTTATTTTTTGGATAGCAAAATAATTCCCAGAGGTGAATCCAACTGCCTTAACTCTGCTTGAAACACTGCAGATACGGCAGTTACATGATGCATCCTGGAATTACGCTGACAGTGCAGCAGCCAGTTGGGTGGAGGAATGACTTCAGGTTCAGTGCAAGGATCAATAAGGATCAACGCAAGAGGACTGAGAAATACTGAGTAATTTTACTGTGTGACTGGCAGCCGAGGTCCACAGGGCCTTTAGCACTCGGGTTGCCAGTAAATGCTGCTACTGCACATTTGTATCGCTAACTTCTCTTTTAATTCATACCATCTTGGTTAGGGACTCTCTAAGATTTTGTCAGACCTACAAATAGGTAACCAGCCCACACTTGTGTTTAGTAAATTTTTATGTGTCCCCACTGTCACATCTTCAGGCAGAAAATTTGTAATTTTTGATGAGGTCTTCTTGGACTTTTGAGCTGCTTCCATTGCATATGATTACAGTATATTAAATGTGCAGCAGTGAATTAGACCATTTAGTCAAACACGTTCATGCAATCTCATTTCTAAAGTCAAAATTGCAGGCAATAACATGATTATGGTGCCTCTCATGCAGCATGGAGATGCATGGAGAGGTAACAGAGTTTGGTTTTGGAGAGAATCTTAAAGCAAGAAAGATGTAAAGGTCAGGAAAGAATTTCAGAATTTGGATTTTGGCGGATGAGGTCATGGAAGTTGCGTTGGATAGAACAGCCAACCACCATTTGTGGTAATGGTGTTCCATATCTAGTCACTGTATTAGTGTCCATATTAGTCATTTCCTTATATATGACAGATCTATTTATACATCCCATAAGATGCTATCACACATTCTTTCACTGTACAATGATTAGAGGAAGATCGTTTTTCCATCAACCTTTAATTTAGAGATACATTTGCTGTTTTATCTTTGAGCTACGATTTATTTTATTTGTATTTATTTTTTTGGTTGGATGTGATAACTTCAGCAAGAGATCCATCAGTGAACTAATTATGTTGCTGGATTAGAAATCCAGAGACCTGGAGCAAAGATTTATAGAATGTGACTTCAAATCACAGGTAGTTTGAGAATTTCAGTTCCGTGCCAAGCAGTACACATAGCGTTCCCACCATTGCTGACTACAGCGGATCATTGCATTGTAAGCTGTTTAAGGCCTTGGCCACCTAATTTAATGAATACATTTTTTTTTACTTTAAAATAATATATATATATTTTTATTAGAAACAATTGTACAAAGATAAAACATTTGGCATCTAAAATTATACAATTATTGTACAGCTTCATTTTTAACCTTATAACCTGAAAATGAAAGAAAAGAAGAGAGTGAGAACAAGAGAGGGAAAAAGTGAGGTAAAAAGATAGCTCGAAAAAGCACATAGAAAAGACCCCTAGACTACCAAAGTAATGAATACATTTTTTTAAAAACTTTAGTTACCTTTTCATAATATAAAAAATTGTAAATATTTGAAAAACTTAGATGTGCCGGTATACTGTACCAGTGTGTACTGTCATAAAAACTGCTCACAAGTAATATAACTGTACAATAAAAGTGATTATATACATTATATGTGAATATAAATCTGCCAGATTACTATAAAAATCCAACTGCTTCACTCATTTAGGGATAGAACTGTCCCAATACCCAGCGATCTACCCACCTTGGTCTGACTTAAACTGTAGCCACACACCAACATGTTTACTTCTCACTAATCTTTGTTTGGAAGCTTCACAGTTGCATTGTCAGTTCAAGAAGAATAGCTCAGTCCACCACCTTCTTAAAATAATTAAGCCTTATTATAATGCAGCAGTAGGCTATTCGGCCCATCGGATTCATGCCAGCTCCAGCAAAGCAATCCCATTCCTCCTCTCTTCATTTTCCTGTGATTTATTCTCTCTTAACATGCCACCACTTCTCAATTTTTGTTCTTTTACCGCATACATACACTGCAACTAATGTTCAGTGGCTACTTAATCCAGTGGCACATCTTTGGAATGAGGAAACCAGAGCACTCGGAGACCCATGGAGAACACACAAGCTCCACCAAACAGTGAAGGTCAGCTCAGAACCAGGTCCCTGGAATTGTGAAGTAGCACTAATTGCTGCAGCACACTGCATTTCGTTGTCTCTGTACTGTACACTGACAATGACAATTAAAGTTGAATCTGAATCTGACAATGCCACCCTAAACACTGCCAATAAATAAATAAATACATACAAGTAAATAAAATGCTTTGCTAGTGATGTCCACCTCCTGAAAATGCATAGCTAGCTCCACCCCTCTCATCTATTCTCAATGGTAATAGTGGCAGCAACCAACCCATTATATCTGTTTCCCTGAGGATATGAAAATAAACATTGAAGTGATAGTGGGAGAGTGAAATAGCACATCCAGAACTTGAACCCAGTAATTTATGTTTTATTTTGCGATGCATGTAAAGAGTAGCTTTAATTGTTATTGAGTTTTATCTGAACTCTCCATATAAACAGATATGATGTTTAAAGCTAGCCACTCTTATAATGTTTCTTGTCAGAAGCATTATAGATTTCCTGACAAGGCAAGATTCTACAATTCCATCTACTTTATTTCCAGTAGGAACTTTCACTGTTAATTATTATCAGTTTAAATCCCTTTATGTCCTCACTCTTCCATATCTCTACAGCCTCCTTCAGCCTACAAGCCTACGCATTAGTTCTCTGATTCTTACTCTTATTTTCCCCAACTCTTTGTCCCATCATTGGTGTCATGCTTTCTGCTTCAACCCAAAGTCAGGTCACATTTGCAAAATGGTCTGTTAGTTTATTTTAATATCCAAAATTAAGAATATTCAAAGTAAATGTTCATGTTTTCCATCTCTGGTTTGGTATTCTGAAGGCCGTAAAAAAATCTCCTCTTTTGCCCCTATTTGCACATGTTTCTGCTGGTTTAGTTTCAAGCCATCATTTGAGGTAGAGAATTGTTGTGAGGATATCTCTGATTGGGGCAGGGCATTGGGGAAGTGCCGAACAGGATCAGCTTCTTGCTCATGTTTGGAATTGTGAAGAGGTTGGAGGGAGGTGGTTGAGGTGTAATTATGAAGTGGGGTGGGGGTGCTTGAAGAGAAGCCACATTGAGGTTCAGTTGGTTCCCAGTTCCGGATGCTCAAACTTCACAAATTGGGCCCTGCTTAGTTAAGTCCCCGCTAAATACCCCATTCACAGGCCACACTTGCATGAGTACATTTTGCAGGAATGATGTTCAAACATTCATTATAATGTTCCTGTCTGAACACCTCTGAGAATTCATGCATGAAGCACCCAACTGAAAACACGATGGGCGCAGTGAGTCAGATGACCAGTTTAGGAAGAAATCTGATCACATCAGGATCATGTGCAGTAAGATGAATAGCATTAACATTTCAGGTCTAAGATCTTTTCGCAAAGCTGAGAAGGAGAGAAAATAAGCTGAGCAGCAGGGAGGATGTGGGATGAAGATGTCTCTATTCCTTTATCTGTGTGTTATGACGAGCTTCATTGGCTCGTCTCCAGCTTGTTCAAAATGCTGCCGCTCGCCTTTTGACTGGAACTGGAACTCGAAAGAGGGAGCACATTACGCCAATTTTGGCCTCCCTACACTGGCTCCCAGTGCACTTTCGAGTTCATTTCAAAATTCTTTTATTTGTTTTTAAATCATTGAATGGGCTCGCCCCGCCTTACCTCTCTGAGCTGCTCCACCTATATGCTCCTGCCCAGTGCCTCAGGTCAGCTGATCAGCTGCTCCTTGAGGTACCAAGGTCTAAGCGGAAGCTCAGAGGGGATAGAGCCTTTTCTGTTGCTGCTCCGGCACTCTGGAACACCTTGCCGTTGCACATCAGACAGGCCCCCTCACTGTCCATCTTCAAATCCTCCCTAAAAACATATTTTTATTCTTTGGCTTTCGACACTGGTTGAGGCATTGGTCCTGTTTTTAGTGCTTTTAATGTCTTTTAATTTTTAGTGTGTTTTTTATAGTCCTTCGTTGTACGGTTTTTAATGGTTTTTAATTGTTTGTAATAGCTTTTTGTTCATGATTTCTCATGTACAGCACTTTGTGGCAACTGTAGTTGTTTAAATTGCTTTATAAATAAAGTTATTATTATTATGATTATGTTCTCAGTCTCTAACTATTCACATTCACACATTGACCAGATAACCTTGTTTACAGCCTATACCATGGTCACCCTGGGTTTAAGCTATCAGATGTTCACCCATCAAATCAGTGCCATTTAAAATAGATTTCCTGATTATCTAATTTCAATTAATTGATGCGATTATTATAAATTGGCTATTATGTTTCAATTTGTATCAATAAAGGGTTCTTTGCCTAAGGGAACCTTAAAGCAATTTACAACTGACAATTCAGAAAATATACTACATAAATAACTTTGTTCGTTTTTATTCCTTTGAGTACTTGCCAGTGTATAGGATTGCCAATAGAATAGTCAGGTTCTGTCTGCATCTTGTGTCTAGTTAGTTTACAGCAATATAGCCTCATTATAGTAGTATGAAATTAACTACTTCTAATCCCTAACCAGTTGCCTCCTGCTACAAATACCACAAACATGTTCATAGATTTAGGTTAGCTTGTGTCACACAGTAGAATTTGACACCTGCTATTGAGGTTCACGGACTACTCTCCTGAGGTGCCGTGGAATTGTAGAACGGCATAAACTACCATGCTCAGTAGAGGGGAAGAGCATTAAGAAGCAATAAAAAATATGCAACTAAAATAGTAATTACTTTTTACACATATTCCATGAATTGACATCGGCAATTTTAACAAGCATATACATTTCTCCTGAAAGTAGGCAGTCAGAAAAATATTTTAGTATTGATGTTTAAAAATAGTTTTTATAGAATAGTTAGGGAGAACTGTTACCATTTCCTTTTGTAACAGGTGTCAGCTAAATGTCTGTTATGAGGGGGTCTGCAGTACAACACCTAAATCAAATCTCTAATTGCATTTGAGGCATTTACAGTTGAATGCAATTGGGTAGGGATCAGGTGGACTCCTATAAATTTAATCTTGCTATAATGTTTTCTGTAAATAACACCACAAAGTTGGACCTTCCCATTGGCAAACTTGTACACTTGAAAGCGCAACCACTCTAGCTTTCAAAAGGGCAGTACAGTGGCACAGCAGAAGAGTTGGTGCCTTGTCTGAAGAAGGATCTCGACCAGAAATGTCACCCATTCCTTCTCTCCAGACATGCTGCCTGGCCCGTTGAGTTACTCCAGCATTTTGTGTTGATTTAAACCAGCATCTGCAGTTCTTTTCTACACAGAGTTGTTGCCTTACCGCACCAGAGACCTGGGTTCAATCCTGACTACAGGTGCTCTCTGTACGGAGTTTGTATGTTCTCCCTGTGACCATGTGGGTTTTTTCTGGGTGTTTTCTGGGTTAATTGGCTTTGGTAGAATTGTAAAAACTCTCCCTAATGTGTAGGATAGTGCTCGTGTACGGGATGACAGATGGTTGGTAAGGACTCGGTGGGCCAAAGGGGCTGCCGCCATGCTGTATCTCCAGAGTCTAAAGAAAAGTCTAAAGTGCATGTCATCTCTTATACATCAGAAATATGGAATAGAATTTTCAGATCCTGGAAAACTGATATAAAAGCAGAAAATTCTGAAAACACTTGACAGGCATCTGTGAAGAAAGAAATAAAAGTTAACAGTATCAATTGAAGGTAGACAAAGCTGGGGAAACTCAGCAGGTGAGGCAGCATCTATGGAGCGAAGGATAGGCAACGTTTGGGTCAAGACCCTTCTTCAGACTAAATTGAAACTCTGTTTCTCTGCCCATACTGTTTGACCTATTATGTATTTCCAGCATTTTTTGTTTTCATTCTTGGAAAATCACAATGCCACTTGTAGACCCCCCCACTGTAACAAGTACATACAGAGTGCTGCAGCTACCACCTTCATTCACTCACTTCAGCCCCATCCACTTCCCAGTCGCAAGCAATATTGCTGTTGGTAGGACCTCTACTCGGGTATGACAACAGAATCAGAATCTGAACGCACTTGTAAACTGAACGGAGCATTGACTAAAACAGATGTTATGGTACTCGAGAGAATCAAGTCATCCTTGCTCTGCCAACAGGTGTACGTGAAAGCTTTGGGAGTTTAGCCTAATTAATTTTAATTAATCATGAACTGACCCACTGTGGTCAACAAATGTGACCCCGTGGTCAACTAAAGAAGCTGTGAAAGCAACAAATCTTTGCAACAGAAGGTTGTAGTCAGCCTCAATGCCTGCTTGCACTGTCCATTCATTGTAGAACGTAAAACTGTCATTAAATCCACATTATCACTATCTTGAAGCTCTACACTCTATATGAAAATAAAGTATATAAATCATGAACTTGTTGAGAAACTATTTCATTGTGAATTGGAAAACTGTACTAAGTGCATTGCTATTTCAAATGGAGGCTTTCAATTAATCACAGTTAATTCAAAGGCACAAGAGCTCTAGAGATAGCAAAATAACGTTTTGAGGCAGAAAATCTAAAGGATGGAGGGAGCCGCACAAGTCTAAGAAGGGTAGAGCTTAAAATATTTTTCAGCAGGATTAAGTCATCACCTTCCCTGTAGCTGTCAAATTAAAAAATAAAATGATGATGTTCATTCCAATGTGTGTAACCCCCCAATGTTCATACTAATTTACCCGATTTATTATCAACCTTTATCCTGGAAGACAATCTGTCCCAAGCTAACAGCACATGGAATAATGACAGAATGGAAGATAGACTTAAGAAGGCATAAACATGACTAGGACATCAGCCTGACCTTCATAATTCTATGCCTGCCAACTGTGAAGACTGATCTGTGCCTAAGCCATAAACAACAAGAGCATAATCTACCATTTGTATAGGTGTTTAACATGAAAATATCATCAAGAAGTGTTTAACAGGAAATTTATTAATACAAATCTGAGGAATCTAAGTGAGTAATATGTGTAGGAAAGAATGGCAGATGCTGGTTTAAATCAAAAGTGGCTGTGAAAGCAGTCTGAAGAAGGGTCTCAACCCGAAACGTCACCCATTCCTTCTCTCTAGAGATGCTGCCTGACCCACTGAGTTACTCCAGCATTTTGTGTCTACCTAAGTGAATAATATAATTGATAACCAAAAGGATGGCCAAAGAGGTGGATTTAAAAAGGGGGAGAGGACTGGAGGCTTAGAAAGGGAAATCCTGTGCATGTTGCCTCGGTTACCGGGGCCCAGAGTAGTGCAGCATATCAGGGTTGATCAAGGGTCTAGAATGGAAGAATGCATGAAGCCTGCAGGGTTTTATGAAAGGAGAAGATCACACTAATAGGGAGGTAAAAAACCATTCAGTACTCTCAAAATAAGGATGATGAATTGAAATCAAAGCATTGCTTAGCTGGAGCCAGTGCAGGTTAGCAAGCAAAGGAATGATGGGTGAATGGGATCGGATGAATGTTGGACCATGGGCAGCTGAGTTTTAGGTTGCCTTGTTTATAGAAAATAGAACTAAGCAAGCAGACTTATGGATGGATGTTTCATTAAACAAACTAAGGAGTAGATGGGTCCAATCAGCCAATGAAGGCATCACAATCAGCATAGACAAGGTGGGCTGAAAGAACCAGTCCTGTGCTATGTACTTTATGATTCTTTATTTGAGACGTCATGATTGTGTGCTGGAAAAATCAACCGGTTTGGATATGTCATCAAGGTTGCAAACCATCTGCTTCAGTTTTAGATGGTTGTCAATATTTATTTGGATGAAATTTCTGCCTGTTCAATGCTGGATATTGGGTAAGCATTCTGAGAATTTAGAGAGAGGGCAAAAGTTAAGTGAAGTGGTGGGGACAGGTGGGTAAAACTGATGTTTACAGCATGAATGGGGAAACAGCTGTGTTGTCAGATGAAGTGGAAAATGAAGAGGATTTGAATGAGAAAGTGACGGGCTTTGAACTGATCACTGGCCAACACCAGAGGTATAGGTACAATGGGAGAAGAGCAAACCTACACTGTTTGAGGAAATTATCAATTTAAAAACTTTTGTTTGGTTTGGATTTAATTGATTGCGGGTCACTGCATATACTTAGTCTTATCCTCCCGATTTTGAAAGTTATTTCTGAGCACCGGGAAGGAGAGATGTGATGCTTATTGATACAGTGCAATGAAGATTCACTAGTTTAATTATTGGGATAAAGGGATTGACATATGAAGACAGTTTGAACAGCTAGGACACACATTGGGGTTTAGAAAACGAGGAGTGTTCTTATTGAAATTTATGAAATTCTGAAAGGGGTACACTCCAGCTTGATGCTAAGAGAATGTTACCTTTAGTGGGTTTATCTAGCATTGTTTCAGAATATGGAAAGTTCTCTCACTTGGAGTTGAGGAGGAATGTCTTTTCACAGATGCTTTGGAATGCTCAATCCTTCAGAGCTGTGGAATCAGCTATTAAATACATACAAAGCATCGCATGAAACATATTTAAACTGCAGGGCAAAAGTCAAGGGCAGTGATGGGGGCAGGTGGGTAAAGTTGATGTTGTCAACATGCATGTGGAAGCAGCTGTACTTTCAGATAAAGCTGAGAATCAAGAGCATTTGAATAAGAAAGTGACTGAACTTTTGTATCGACCACAGCCATTAGAGGGGTTATGTTCCGAGAAAATCGTCCATATTGTAATTTTCTGTAATGCAAACCCTTGACAGAAATCAATAAACAATTGTTTTTTTCACTTCTTATACTTTGCAGCAGTTGGGTTTTTTTTCTCTCATACATCCTGTAAGAATGTTTTTAAGAAGGAGCTGCAGATGCTGGAAAATGGAAGGTAGGCAAAAGATAGGCAACGTTTCGGCCTGAAACGTTGCCTATTTCCTTCGCTTCATAGATGCTGCTGCACCCGCTGAGCACTTTTGCCACCCCAAACCTTTTGGTAGTGATTTGCGAGTACCGCAAGGGCAAATTCCGTAACCAAAAGTGCTGTAGTGCAAGGTGCAGTGTTCAAGAAAGTGAGAGCAGAAATGTGGTATTGAAACCAAAATTGGAGAGGCCATGATTCATCTATCAAGCTTGAGTAACCCATTGGACACCTTCTGCAACTGGTTCTTATGTTGTTATCCTGTTGACGTGTGAAAGGCAAGTTTAAAGAAAAAAAAGCTTATTATTTACAGTGGAGCAAGCATATTAACCGTTCCTTATCCTTTTTCTAACTTTGATTCTGTAAATTTTGGCCACAAAGTTTACATTGAAAATAGGTGCAGGAGGAGGCCATTCGGCCCTTCGAGCCAGCACCTCTCTTAAATCCATCCAATTCCAGTCAAGACACGTCACTTTTATTTCTTTTGCACATTTAAAAAACAATTCTTGTTGACCAAAGTGCTTTACATTGGTGGAGGTACTAACGTTATACAGCAGTGGTTCATAGATTAAGTACACACATAAATACATACATATAGCCCTCGGAGGATATCATGAAAGGCTTGAGAGTAAAGATGAGTTTTAAGTATCGACTTAAACGAGTCGATGGAGAGGGCAGTTCTGGTGGTGATTTGGCCTCCACTGCCCACAAATTCACAACTCTCTGGGTGAAAAAGTTTTTTTCTCACCTCCGTCTTAAATGGCCTCCACTTTATTCTAAGACTGTGGCCCCTGGTTCTGGACTCACTCAACATTGGGAACATTTTTCCTGCATCTAGCTTGTCCAGTCCTTTTATAATTGATATGTTTCTATAAGATATCCCCTCATCCTTCTAAACTCCAGTGAATACAACCCTAGTCTTTTCAATCTTTCCTCGTATGATAGTCTCGCCATCCCAGGGATCAATCTCGTGAACCTACGCTGCACTGCCTCAATTACAAGGATGTCCTTCCTCAAATTAGACCAAAACTGTACACAATACTAAAGATCAGAGCCCTATACAACTGCCAGAAGAACATCTTTACTCCTATACTGAAATCCTCTTGTTATGAAGTCCAACATTCCATTAGCTCTCTTCACTGCCTGCTGTAACTGCACACCAACTTTCAGTGACTTGTGTACAAGGACACACAGGTCTCTCTGTATCTCCCCCTTACCTAATTTAACCCCATTGAGATAATAATCTGCCCCCTTGTTTTTGCTGCCAAAGTGGATAACCTCACATTTATCTATATTGTACTGCATCTGCCGACTCCCTCAACGTGTCCAGGTCACCCTGCAACCTCCTAACATCCTCTTCACAGTTCACACTGCCACCCTGCTTTGTGTCATCTGCAAACTTGCTAGTGTTGCTCCTAATTCCCTCTTCCAAATCATTAATATACATGGTAAACAGTTGCGGCCCCAACACCGAGCCTTGAGGCACTCCACTTGCCACTGCATTCTGAAAATGGCCCGTTCACTCCTAGTCTTTGCTTCCTGTTTGCCAACCAATTTTCTATCCACGTCAACACTCTACCCCCAATACTATGAGCTCTGAAAGTCTAGAAACACTACATCCACTGCTCCCCTTCATCCATTTTACTTGTCACATCCTCCAAAAATTCCAGAAGATTAGTCAAGCATGATTTCCCTTTCATAAATCCATGCTGACTTGGACTAATCCTTTTACTGCTATCCAAGTGCCCCATTATTACCTCTTTAATAATTGAATCTAGCATCTTTCCCACCACCAAAGTCAGGCTAACTGGTCTGTAATTCCCCGTTTTCTCTCTCGCTCCTTTCTTGAAAAGTTTTAGTATTTTGAGAAACCTTTGAATATATTGGCCACTGAATACAAATTGGTTTTAATTCACATGTGTAGTTGTGATACGTGTTCAGCCAAAATATTGGTGTGGTCATATGCATGTGAACGGTCTTCCAAAGTGCACGGAGTAGACATATCTCATGGCAGGTTAATATGCGGACTGATTTGTTGCCAACATTGCCAGTTAGGTGCTTACTATCCACCTAACACCCTGTCTTAACTTTCGCACGTTCAGTGGCAGAAAGTATTCCCCACCAGCATCAACATGCAGGTTGTTGCTGATTGAAGATTTCTGGCAATGGATACTGAAGATCAAACGCTTGGAACTTTCTAAAGTCATTTAAAGTTGCTAAAGTCTACAGGGACCAGTGTGGCAGGTGCTGGAGGACTTTGTTCAGACTTCAAGGCTTCCGCACAAACCAGTTGTTCCCAGATATCGCTGCTAGAGAATGCATTTCCTTGAAGTGTAGAATAAGCAGCGGCCAGAGAGGGCAGAGTCAACGACTGGCAAAGGAAGATGTAGGATCATCAGCAGAACTTGTTGCAGGAAGTCATGTCTACCCAGCATGTTCAAGGAATAATATGTTTCACTGAAACTCATCAAGGACAATGCATATATTTCAATGACACCATCCCTCAATGATATATATTTCCTGCTCCAGCACCTAAGGTATACGTAGCAAGCTCCAGTTCCTCTGAGCCCATTCCTCCCTTCTAGTCCCACCTGGCTTTGGTGATGTCATCAGCATTTGAGCAGCTAATGCTCTCTACTTTCTCTTCAGACCTTTCCTTCGCTCATTTAGAGTGATCATTAATTAGCAGAGATTTAATCCTTACTAGACCAAGTGCAGACCCGTTGGGTCTGTTTCCCCAACGGCGTTTTGCAGGGGGGGGGAGGGGGGGCTGCGGCATCAAACTCATATTAACCAACCCCCAAACACACAGGTGGGGGGAGGGGGGGGGGGGGATGTGAAGAGGGGAGGGAGGGGAGAGGAGGTGGAGGAAATGGGACAGATTTGGGAGGGAAAGGAGAGCGGGGTAGGGGGTGAGAGAGGGGGATGGGAAGAGATATGTGGGGGAGGGGGAGGATGTGGAGGTAGGGGAGGAGGGAGGGAGGGGGAGAGGGGTGGGGGAGAGAGGGGAAAGAGTGGGGAGGGAGAGTGGAGGGGGAAGGGGGAGAGGTGGAAGAGTGGGGAGGGAGGTGGAGAGGGGTAGGGGGAGTGATGGAAGAGGGACAGAGGGGTAGGAGGAAGGGGGTGGCGTAGAGAGGGAAGGGGGGTGGGGGAGAGAGGGATGGGTGGGAGAGGGGTGCGGAGAGGGAAACATAGAACCATTGAAATTAAGTGCAGGAGTAGGCCATTCGGCCCTTCGAGCCTGCACCACCATTCAATATGATCGTGGCTGATCATCCAACTCAGTATCCTGTACCTGCCTTCTCTCCATACCCCCTGATCCCTTTAGTCACAAGGACCACATCTAACTCCCTCTTAAATACAGCCAATGAACAGGCCTCAACTACCTTCTGTGCCAGTGAATTCCAGAGATTCACCACTCTCTGTGTGAAAAATGTTTTTCTCATCTCGGGCCTAAAAGATTTACCCCTTATCCTTAAACTGTGACCCCTTGTTCTGGACTTCCCCAACATCTGGAACAATCTTCCTGCATCTAGCCTGTTGAACCCCTTAAGAATTTTGTAAGTTTCTATAAGATACCCCCTCAATCTTCTAAATTCTTGCATGTACAAGCCGAGTCTATCCAGTCTTTCGTCATATGAAAGTCCTGACATCCCAGAAATCAGTCTGGTGAACCTTCTCTGTACTCCCTCTATGGCAACAATGTATTTGAACATTGGGCATTGTGACATCACACAATGGAACGTTCACCAAGTGCTTGTGCTCCTGCAAAGGCATATGTAAATGAATCCATTCCGATTGGACATCTGTGAGCATCGGGCATTGTGACATCACACGATGGAACGTTCACCAGGGGCTGGGGCTGGTGATGCTTCTATGGGTGAGAAGCCAGTTTATTATTGAAATATTGGGGGGGGGGGTGAAGGATTTGATTAAAAACGTGTACTTAAACACGACGACCAATGGCAAACCCGTTGGGTCTGATCCCCCAACGCAGCCGTACCCTACCCGTAGCCCCCACTGGGGGGGGGGGGGGCGGCATCACACACACTAACCACCCCCACACACAGATTTATAATGAACAGTTAAATTAGTAAATTCAAATTGATAAAAATAAAGAAAATTACAATGAAATGCAATAAAATGTTATTCTTTAAAAAATAAGCTTGTAAATTAAATGGAATTTTTAAGATTTATATAATGAGCAGGTTGATGTGATACAAATAAATTCAATCCAATAAAAATAAAGCTGATTTTTATCGTCAGACAAATGCAATCCACGACTCCTGTCTTCACAAGCAAAGTAAGAATGACGGTTAGTGAAGAATTCAAACAATCGCTGAGCGTTCAAGATGATGTGTGCGCGCCTCCTGCACCAAAGGGGGGGGGGGGGGGGTGGTGCGTTTGTCGTCACACACAAAGATGAGGAGGGAGAGGGGGAAAAGTGTGGAGGGAGGGGTGGTGTGGGATCGGAGGTGGAGAGGGGTGAGGGGGAGGGAGCGGTGTTGAAATTATTAGTCTTTAAAAGTAATGTTAAGTGAGAAATAAATCAATTCAATGAAATACAAATATTGAATTTAACAATAAAATGTTAATGTTAAAAATGAAATGCACTCCTGAAGATTTATAATGAACAGTTAAATTAGTAAATTCAAATTGATAAAAATAAAGAAAATAACAATGAAATGCAATAAAATCTTTTTTTTTTAAAAATAAGCTTGTAAATTAAATTGACTTTTTAAGATTTATATAATGATCAGGTTGATGTGAAACAAATAAATTCTATCCAATAAAAATAAAGCTGATTATTATTGTCAGACAAATGCAATCCACGACTCCTGTCTTCACAAGCAAAGTCAGAATGACGGTTAGTGAAGAATCCAAACATTTGCTGAGCGTTCAAGATGCTGTGCGCGCGCCTCCTGCACCAAAGGGGGGGGGGGGGGGGTGGTGCGTTTGTCGTCACACACAAAGATGAGGAGGGAGAGGGGGAAGAGTGTGGAGGGAGGGGGGGTGTGGGATCGGAGGTGGAGAGGGGTGTGGGGGTCTAAGCTATTGCAGTAAAGTAAACAGTGTCACTAATGCCAGCGTGTTGTAGAGTAATTAGTTGTTAAGAAATAAGCTCGGTGCTTCCTGTGAAAACCTACCGGTACTCGCGGTAAAGTGAAGAAGCGGTCTCAATTAATAAGCGGCCGATTGGCGATCGTGGAGGCGAGGATCATATCTGTGGCCGGGCAGGGGGGGGGGGGGGGGGGGGGGTGGTCGTCAGTATTGTTAGTTTGCTCGTTTTCGGACCATGATAACGGGAGAAAAAGGGAGTGAAATTGATTGCTACTTGCCGCGAGTTCGTAAGTTACGCGATCGGAGCATTTTGTCCCTGCATGTTTTCGCATGAAGCTCCGAGATTATCTGTTATAGACTAATAACTGTACAACAGGCTGGCATTAGTGACAATGTTCAATTCACCGCGTTATAGTTCAGGCCCTCAATTTCATGAATGAATGTCTGAGTAAGTGAGTGAGTGAGTGAATGAATAAGGAATGAATGAATGAATGAATGAATCTATTAACGTTATAAAGGGTGCAATTAGATTAATTAAAGTCCATACAGTTAGATGTTCATAAATTCCGGCCTTTAGTCTTTCCTTTCAGGTAGGTGATTCATGGGTTCATTTGTGTTCCAGCACATCAGCATGGACCTTGTTCTCTTGCATTTTTATCCACTTCGCAGCACTTTCTTCTGTCGTTTTTTTATGTTTTTTGCACTAAATACAATGAAGCTGCTGCAAGTTTCCATGACATTTATTCCACAGAACAACACATTTGAATCTCCAGTAAAACAGGCATCTGTGAAGCCCTCTCAGCCATTTTGTGTGCTGGCCTGAAACAAAGCGCGTGATTGGCCAACTGGCAGACAACTCAATGTCAAACGTGCATTGATTGGAATATTAAAATCTCGACATATTGTTCGTTCTTCTCTAATTTAATTAAGTTGTGCATGTGTTGTTCATATCGAGTTTCAGGGGTTTGAAACACGTTAATATTTTTACACAATATGTGAACATCTCATGTTGTTTTGAAAGCTCCTCGGCTCACAGGCTATTCTCTGTACGGTAACTATGGCAACGATGTCTTTGAGCATCGGGGCTTGTGTGGGTGATAAGCCAGTTTAGTTTTGAAGTATTGGGGGGGGGGGGGGGGTATGTTATCCATTAAAAACGTGCGCTTAAAAACGACGGAATGAAATGAGAAGCGCATACTTAGAAAGAAAAGCGAAATCTCTGACGAAGTGGAAAAGACGTGGGCGGTCCTGCGGCCCCCAATAGCCCCCAATGGGGGGGGGGGGGCCTTACACACACTAACCACCCCCACACACAGAGTTGGAAAAGTGCATAAAGACCGTTCCCTACCTGTAGCCCCCAGGGGAGATTTGGTCGTCGAAGTCTGGTCCCTGCCGTCTTAAAATAGCGTATCTTGAAGTCGTCGAAGTCGGGTCCGTCTCGGCAACGCGTGGGGGGGGTGGTGGGGGGGTTTGCGGTGCGGCATCACACACACGAAGCTTCGACACACACAGAGCCTTAAAAGTGTAAATGCCCGACCTCTTTTCCGTTTTTCTCTAATTTAATTAAGATGTGCAGGTGGTGTTCTTATCGTGGTTCAGGGGTGAATGACGTAAATATTTTCACACAATATGGGAACATCTCATGTTGTCTTGAAGGCTCCTCGGCCCTCATCTGACTCTCTGTACTGTCACTATGGCAACGATGTCTATGAGCACTGGGCATTGTGACATCACACGATGGAACGTTCACCATTGGCTGGGGCTCCTGCATAGGCATATGTAAATGGGTCCATTCCGATTGGTCATCTGTGAGCATTGGGCATTGTGACATCACACGATGGAATGTTCAGCAGGGGCTGGTGCTGGTGAGGCTTGTGTGGGTGAGAAGCCAGTTTAGTTTTGAGATTTTTGGGGGGGGGGGGGGGGGGGGGGGGTAAGGTTTTGATTTAAAACGTGCGCTTAAACACGACGGAATGGAATGAGAAGCGCATACTTAGAAAGAAAAGCGAAATCTCTGACGAAGTGGAAAAGACGTGGGCGGTCCTGCGGCCCCCAATAGCCCCCAATGGGGGGGGGGGGGCCTTACACACACTAACCACCCCCACACACAGAGTTGGAAAAGTGCATAAAGACCGTTCCCTACCTGTAGCCCCCAGGGGAGATTTGGTCGTCGAAGTCTGGTCCCTGCCGTCTTAAAATAGCGTATCTTGAAGTCGTCGAAGTCGGGTCCGTCTCGGCAACGCGTGGGGGGGGTGGTGGGGGGGTTTGCGGTGCGGCATCACACACACGAAGCTTCGACACACACAGAGCCTTAAAAGTGTAAATGCCCGACCTCTTTTCCGTTTTTCTCTAATTTAATTAAGATGTGCAGGTGGTGTTCTTATCGTGGTTCAGGGGTGAATGACGTAAATATTTTCACACAATATGGGAACATCTCATGTTGTCTTGAAGGCTCCTCGGCCCTCATCTGACTCTCTGTACTGTCACTATGGCAACGATGTCTATGAGCACTGGGCATTGTGACATCACACGATGGAACGTTCACCATTGGCTGGGGCTCCTGCATAGGCATATGTAAATGGGTCCATTCCGATTGGTCATCTGTGAGCATTGGGCATTGTGACATCACACGATGGAATGTTCAGCAGGGGCTGGTGCTGGTGAGGCTTGTGTGGGTGAGAAGCCAGTTTAGTCTTGAGATTTTTGGGGGGGGGGGGGGGGGGGGGGTGGGTAAGGTTTTGATTTAAAACGTGCGCTTAAACACGACGGAATGGAATGAGAAGCGCATACTTAGAAAGAAAAGCGAAATCTCTTCCGAAGTCGAAAAGACGCGGGCGGTCCTGCGTCCGGTTTCGGAGTTGCGGAGAATCACAGGGAGCGCGCCAGCAAAGGGAGTGGGCCAGGGTGCCGGACGGACGGAGTTCCGTTTTGGAATCTGGGGCGAGAGTTTTATATAATACTAGACCAAGTGCAGACCCGTTGGGTCTGTTTCCCCAACGGCGTTTTGCAGGGGGGGGGAGGGGGGGCTGCGGCATCAAACTCATATTAACCAACCCCCAAACACACAGGTGGGGGGAGGGGGGGGGGGGGATGTGAAGAGGGGAGGGAGGGGAGAGGAGGTGGAGGAAATGGGACAGATTTGGGAGGGAAAGGAGAGCGGGGTAGGGGGTGAGAGAGGGGGATGGGAAGAGATATGTGGGGGAGGGGGAGGATGTGGAGGTAGGGGAGGAGGGAGGGAGGGGGAGAGGGGTGGGGGAGAGAGGGGAAAGAGTGGGGAGGGAGAGTGGAGGGGAAGGGGGAGAGGTGGAAGAGTGGGGAGGGAGGTGGAGAGGGGTAGGGGGAGTGATGGAAGAGGGACAGAGGGGTAGGAGGAAGGGGGTGGCGTAGAGAGGGAAGGGGGGTGGGGGAGAGAGGGATGGGTGGGAGAGGGGTGCGGAGAGGGAAACATAGAACCATTGAAATTAAGTGCAGGAGTAGGCCATTCGGCCCTTCGAGCCTGCACCACCATTCAATATGATCGTGGCTGATCATCCAACTCAGTATCCTGTACCTGCCTTCTCTCCATACCCCCTGATCCCTTTAGTCACAAGGACCACATCTAACTCCCTCTTAAATACAGCCAATGAACAGGCCTCAACTACCTTCTGTGCCAGTGAATTCCAGAGATTCACCACTCTCTGTGTGAAAAATGTTTTTCTCATCTCGGGCCTAAAAGATTTACCCCTTATCCTTAAACTGTGACCCCTTGTTCTGGACTTCCCCAACATCTGGAACAATCTTCCTGCATCTAGCCTGTTGAACCCCTTAAGAATTTTGTAAGTTTCTATAAGATACCCCCTCAATCTTTTAAATTCTAGCATGTACAAGCCGAGTCTATCCAGTCTTTCGTCATATGAAAGTCCTGACATCCCAGGAATCAGTCTGGTGAACCTTCTCTGTACTCCCTCTATGGCAACGATGTATTTGAACATTGGGCATTGTGACATCACACGATGGAACGTTCACCAGGGGCTGGGGCTGGTGCTGCTTCTATGGGTGAGAAGCCAGTTTAGTTGTGAAATATTGGGGGGGGGGGGGGTGGGTTAGGATTTGATTAAAAACGTGCACTTAAACACGACGACCAATGGCAAACCCGTTGGGTCTGATCCCCCAACGCAGCCGTTCCCTACCCGTAGCCCCCACTGGGGGGGGGGGGGTGGGGGGCGGGCGCCTCACACACACTAACCACCCCCACACACAGAGTTGGAAAAGTGCATAAAGACCGTTCCCTACCTGTAGCCCCCAGGGGAGATTTGGTCGTCGAAGTCGGGTCCCTGCCGTCTTAAAATATCGTATCTTGAAGTCGTCGAAGTCGGGTCCGTCTCGGCAACGCGTGGGGGGGGTGGTGGGGGGGTTAGCGGTGCGGCATCACACACACGAAGCTTCGACACACACAGAGCCTTAAAAGTGTAAATGCCCGACCTCTTTTCCGTTTTTCTCTAATTTAATTAAGATGTGCAGGTGGTGTTCTTATCGAGGTTCAGGGGTGAATGACGTAAATATTTTCACACAATATGGGAACATCTCATGTTGTCTTGAAGGCTCCTCGGCCCACATCTGACTCTCTGTACTGTCACTATGGCAACGATGTCTATGAGCACTGGGCATTGTGACATCACACGATGGAATGTTCACCATTGGCTGGGGCTCCTGCATAGGCATATGTAAATGAATCCATTCCGATTGGACATATGTGAAGATTGGGCATTGTGACATCACACGATGGAACGTTCAGCAGGGGCTGGGGCTGGTGAAGGTTCTGTGGGTGTGAAGCCAGTTTAGTCTTGAAATATTGGGGGGGGGGGGGGTTAGGATTTGATTAAAAACGTACACTTAAACACGTCGAAATGTAATGAGGAACGGATACTTAGAAAGAAAAGAGAAATCTCTACCAAAATGGAAAAGATGTCGGCGATTCAGCGTTCCCCCTTATCCTTAAACTTTGACCCCTTGTTCTGGTCTTCCCCAACATCCGGAACAATCTTCCTGCATCTAGCCTGTCCAACCCCTTAAGAATTTTAAACGTCTCTATAAGATACCCCCTCAATCTTCTAAAATCTAGCGATTACAAGGCGAGTCTATCCAGCCTTTCTTCATATGAAAGTTCTGACATAACAGGAATCAGCCTGGTGAACCTTCTCTGTACTCCCTCTATGGCAACAATGTATTTGAACATTGGGCATTGTGACATCACACAATGGAACGTTCACCAAGTGCTTGTGCTCCTGCAAAGGCATATGTAAATGGATCCATTCCGATTGGACATCTGTGAGCATAGGGCATTGTGACATCACACGATGGAACGTTCACCAGGGGCTGGGGCTGGTGAAGCCTCTATGGGTGAGAAGCCAGTTTATTTTTGAAATATTGGGGGGGGGGTGAAGGATTTGATTAAAAACGTGTACTTAAACACGACGACCAATGGCAAACCCGTTGGGTCTGATCCCCCAACGCAGCCGTACCCTACCCGTAGCCCCCACTGGGGGTGGGGGGGCGGCATCACCCCCACTAACCACCCCCACACACAGAGTTGGAAAAGTGTATAAAGACCGTTCCCTACCTGTAGCCCCCAGCGGAGACGTGGTCGTCGAAGTCGGGTTCTTGCCGTCTTAAAATAGCGTATATTGAAGTCGTTGAAGTCGGGTCCGTCTCGGCAACGGGGGGGGGGGGGGGGGGGGGGGGGGGGAGGGGGTGGCGGGGCGGCATCACACACACGAAGCATCCCCACACACAGAGTCTTAAAAGTGTAATGACCCAACGCAGCCGTTGCCTATCCGCAGCCCCCATGGGAGACGTGGTCCTCGAAGTAGAGCCGTTCCCGAAAGGCCGTTTTTAAATGGCGTCGCGTGAGGTTGTGCTGCGGGCACCAGCAGCCGTTATGGTCGCTGGCCAGCTGGAGGCGACAAAATGAGTGAGGGGGGGGGGGGAGGAGAATGTTTTAAAGAAAAAAATGGACATAAACATAACGAAATGTAATGAGGAGTGGATAGCTGGAAGGGAAAGTGAAATGTCTACCGAAATGGATGCTTGTATGGGTGAGTAGCCAAAAACTGGGGGGGGGGGGGAGGCATTACACTTTTGCGTTGGGGCATTACACTTTTAAGTGGTGAAAGTTCTGACATAACAGGAATCAGCCTGGTGAACCTTCTCTGTAATCCCTCTCTATGGCAACGATGTCTTTGAGCACTGGGCATTGTGACATCACACGATGGAACCTTCACCATTGGCTGGGGCTCCTGCATAGGCATATGTAAATGGATCCATTCCGATTGGACATATGTGAAGATTGGGCATTGTGACATCACACGATGGAACGTTCAGCAGGGGCTTGGGCTGGTGAAGGTTCTGTTGGTGTGAAGCCAGTTTAGGTTTGAAATATTGGGGGGGGGGGGGGGGGGGGGTTAGGATTTGATTTAAAACGTACACTTAAACACGTCGAAATGTAATGAGGAACGGATACTTAGAAAGAAAAGTGAAATATTTACCAAAATGGAAAAGATGTCGGCGATTCAGCGTTCCCCCTTATCCTTAAACTTTGACCCCTTGTTCTGGTCTTCCCCAACATCCGGAACAATCTTCCTGCATCTAGCCTGTCCAACCCCTTAAGAATTTTAAACGTCTCTATAAGATACCCCCTCAATCTTCTAAAATCTAGCGATTACAAGGCGAGTCTATCCAGTCTTTCTTCATATGAAAGTTCTGACATAACAGGAATCAGCCTGGTGAACCTTCTCTGTACTCCCTCTCTATGGCAACGATGTCTTTGAGCATTGGGCATTGTGACATCACACGATGGAACGTTCACCATTGGCTGGGGCTCCTGCATAGGCATATGTAAATGGATCCATTCCGATTGGACATATGTGAAGATTGGGCATTGTGACATCACACGATGGAACGTTCAGCAGGGGCTGGGGCTGGTGAAGGTTCTGTGGGTGTGAAGCCAGTTTAGTTTTGAAATATTGGGGGGGGGGGGGGGCAAGGATTTGATTAAAAACGTGCACTTAAACACGACGGAATGGAATGAGAAGCGCATACTTAGAAAGAAAAGCGAAATCTCTTCCGAAGTCGAAAAGACGCGGGCGGTCCTGCGTCCGGTTTCGGAGTTGCGGAGAATCACAGGGAGCGCGCCAGCAAAGGGAGTGGGCCAGGGTGCCGGACGGACGGAGTTCCGTTTTGGAATTTTGGGCGAGAGTTTTATATATTACTAGACCAAGTGCAGACCCGTTGGGTCTGTTTCCCCAACGGCGTTTTGCAGGGGGGGGGGGGAGGGGTGAGAAACTTCTATAAACATTGTACTACCGTGTACCGATCTGGCTGTATTTTGGCAACTTCCTCTCGTCTCTTGTGCTGTTCTGCTCATTACTGCTTCTCAACGTTGCTTTGTGTTGTTCCTTGAACATCCAGCAACTCGATTGCTCCCATCTCTTTGCATGATGAAAAAAAAAGAGAAAGATATTTATCACGATGTAGATATTCATAAATTTGTAAAGGTAATTTCATCTATTGTAGACATTTATAAACTTCTTAAGACAATTATGTATATAAATGCATTTACCTATAATTTAAAAAAAAAACATTACACAATTATGTACCATTTTGTATTTAATTTGGAAGCTTATTGTTGTGTCTCTTGTTCCATGCAAACTTCCAATAATTTTTGAAGCTCCTCAAGAGGTTCAGTCCTTTCTTGTTCTGTCTCTTGTTCACTTCTGCTCCATGCTGCTTCTCAACATCTCTTTACAGTGTCCATTCACCATCATGCAACTTGTTTGCTCCTGCTTCTGGGCATGAATTTAAAAAAAGGAGATATTTATTTCAATGTAGATATTTATAAAATTCTATCTGTCAATCCATCAACATACAAATAAAGAAGAGTTTTTGTATCATATACCAATTTCGGTGTTTTCTATCAATTTCTTGTTGTGTTGCTTGTTCCCTACTGTCCTTCATTTATTTCTCGCAGATCCCAAAGACGTTCAGTCTAAATATCTCGGATCCAGAAATGAGGCGACAGTGACAGCTCTAGACAAAAAGGCAGCATTTGAATGGTATTAGGGCATTCTGATAAAACTGAAGTAAATTTGTATCATGGATAAAAAAAAACAATGCACGGGTCTGAAATAATCTCAAATACTGACCTTTCATCCATCTTAAGATCTGAAGTTGATTTTCACTGATGGTTACAGAATTTTCAATTCCACTGCAACTCCTGGGAAAATGCAGTCAATCCTTACAAACAAAATAACTCGACAATAGACCAAAGTGGAAAGTAACACTCATGTCAAACAACAGAAAAGGTAACGATAATTTCCTACAAGGCAGAAATTAACCACATAACCTTGATACGCAATGCCATTACCAACACCAAATCCTCAAACATCAATATCTCGTCAATCATCATTTACTCAATAATTGACTCAACAATTGAACTGTACCTGATACATATACCCTAGATGTGCAAGCCTGTAGTTTTATATCCTGCAGCAAATAATCCATCTGCAAGCTTTATCGTGAAGCATGAGAACAGCTCCAGCAACTTTCGATCCAAAAATCAAATACAACTGTTAAGATTTTACATGTCACTTAATGTGTCCTTGAAGCTTTTTCTGAGGCAGCATTTTAAACTTTTGTGTGCAGAAATGCGATTCCTGTGTTAAACATCCCTTGTTGAACTGAGGAGCAATAATCAAAAGTGTCGAAACTCTGGACATTCAGTTCCTTCCTGCATCGCTTTTTGCCTTCAGTTTTGCCTACTTTCATTGACTTTAGGAAAATTTGAGCACTTAATGCAGCAGTCATTTCTCAACAAAGCATTTGTTTAATCACAACATTCCTGGTTGATGTCCCATCTTTCAGGAACACTTTTACTTGTTCCTTCACCTTTCCTCTGCTAAGAGCTACATATAGTTGGCCATGTTGAAATACTGGTTTCTCAAGGTATATCAAGACCTTCTCCATGGTTTGTCCTTGTGCCTTATGAATTGTCATTGCAAAACTCGACAGAATAGGGAATTGGCTCCGCCTAATGGGAATGTTTTCATCTTCTGTCAAATTGATCTTCATCCTAGGAATTAGAACAATATCTTCTTTGTAGGCCCCCATGTTGATTCTAGCAACTATGAGATTATTGTGTAGCTGTTCTACAATCAACCTCGTTCCATTGCATAGCTTTGGGGGTTGCAAGTTTCTGATTAAAACAATTGGAGATCCTTTCTTCAACTCCAATTTGTGTGGTGGTAAACCACAAATCTCGACTGAATCGAGGAATTCCGTTGGGAAGTGAGTTGAATTTGTTCCGTCAGTGACAGAATTGAAAGAATAGTACTCCCTCATGGTTCCAGGGAAGCGTCTGACACACGCAGAATTGATTCTTCTCATCGTATCATTGTGAGGAACCAAGATACAATTGTTAGAGAATAATGTTGCAGGGTGGTCAAATGTTGGATAGATATAATCAATGCAGTCATCCAGTGTTCTTGCTGAGAGAACCATGTCTTCTGGAATGTTAATTTCATTGTCTTCATTCTTTGCAATCTTGTCCTCTCCTACATCCAACAAAAATTTAGAATACTCGCCCTTTCCTTCGCTCAATCGCATATTTCTCTTCAATTCAAACTTTGTGAAAGTCCGCCACAAGTACGATGTCTTGATGCAGGCGTTTTGAACATCAATATCACTTCCCATCTTCACTACAGGAAGGAGTTGTCTAAAATCACCACAACAAATGGTAAGAATTCCGCCAAAATGATCCTTTTTGCGGCATACATCTTGAAGAGTTCTGTCCACCGCTTCAAAGCACTCCCTCCTAATCATTGGACACTCATCCCAAACAATGAGCTTCACTCTCCTGAAGAAATCTCCCGTTTTAGAGTTGCTGTTGATGTTGCATGTTGAATCCTCCGTCACATGGATAGGTATCTTGAATCGTGAATGTGCAGTTCTTCCACCAGGCATTAATGTGGCTGCAATACCAGACGATGCTACAGCAATGGCAATTTGACCTTGAGCTCTAACCGTGGAGAGGATCAAATTTATGATAAATGTTTTTCCTGTTCCTCCTGGTGAGTCAATGAAAATCATTGAAGATAGATCCCTCTGCAAGTAGTCGCACACATGGTCATAAACTTCTCTCTGCTCAGCATTCAGCAGAGGCTCATTCTCATCAACAAATCGCTGTTGTTCTGATCTATTGTAATTCAATTCATTAAGTAAATCAACATTTTCACCATCAATGTCCATCCTTTCATTTCTTGGTCGGGGCAAGGTAAAATTTTCCAGTGTGGTGTTGCAATTCTCAAGCTTGTCCTGAATATAAAAGAGAGCCTGATCATGATGTCTGTCATCAATTGTGATATTCTGACCACTTTTTCTTCTTCGCTCGCTTTCAAGGTAATCCTCAGACATGCAATTCTTGAAGCGATCCCATAATTGTAGAGGATCATTGATGTCAGTATTTGTCAGCAGAACAACAAACAAATCCCTGATTGCCCTGGGGAGTCTTGTCATTTCAGCATCTTCCATTGTTTGTTGCCAATGGTCGTCAGCTTCCAACAAACCTCTTTCTCTGCAGACGTCTTTGAAGGAAGGAAGAATTACTCCATTATGTGTCTTCAAGGACTCGAAAGACACTGGTCCTTTCACGTGATGCAGAAGCAGTCTCATGTAGAAGAGGTCACCTAGTTTTGGAGAAATGACATGTATTCGTCCAAGAACGTTGACTTCAAAAATACCTGGGAAGTTATCCACACTCTTTCCAACCTTCCTTCTTTGCCATCTCTTGCTGCTCCATGTATAAAATCGAGGTACATCAACGTACAATAGTGTTCTTGCAAACGGATCTTCAGAACTCAATCGAACAAATTCAGTCAAAGTGGTTCTCGCAATTCCATCATTCATCCCTTGCTGAGCAGCATCAAAAAATACTTGTTGTTGGTCTGGTAGATGTATATCAAGTCGAATGACAGGGGGGTGTCTCTCATGAGTAAGAAATCCAAGGACTGATGCCCCTGCCTCTGAAGGACCAATGTATCTTCCATTCAGGTACTGTTTAATCTCGTCATTTACGTTAATTCCAAAAGCTGCCTGATCACATCCCTTCAAGGTGTACTTGATGACGTATTTGATTGACTGTACAGAGCAGCATATTTCGACGTTGAGGTGACATTTGAAAGCCTTCAATAGTTCTGCATTATAGGGCACAACCCAATTAGAAGTAATAGTCTTTAACGAACGTCCTTCTTGATGTCCCTGAAATCCTCCCATTGCGGGAGATCTTCTCCTGTACAGAGGATACGAATCATCTCCATACATTGTGCTTTCGACAAATGGCTTTGGGAATCTCTTGGTGCATCTTCCTTCCTTCCAACATCGAGATGTGGCCTTGCAGAACGGTCCATGGATCATGTGCTTGAGTACCAATTTATGCAGCTCAGGATCTGCTTGTGGGTCTGGAATTTCAGCTTGCACAAATCTTTCATATTGTTGAGGTCTTGGCTTACTCGCTTCATCAAGCCAAAGCAGACAATGGAAATGAGGCAGGCCTCTCTTCTGATATTCCATAGTCAAGATGAAAGCAATACAGTTTCCAAAGAAGCCATCTGGTCCAGTGACGGTCTTCATGAATATTTTTCTTTTCAGCTCGAATACTCTTGCTATTAATTCCGGTCTATCAGACGGCTGCTGATTTGGAAAGAGGCACTGTCGGATCTCGCTCCAATTTGGATTGCAGGTCATTGTAATGAAGAATGCAGCAGTACCATACTTCCGAACATACATCATGGCGTCCTGGCATCGTCCCATCATATATCTGGGACCACCGACAAATGTTGAAGAGAGGATGATGCGCCTTCCAATGTTTTCCAAGTTATCATCATCATGTAATGCATCCGTCAGTCCTTTGTACGTCGTTGACCTCAACGATACCTGATTCATGCGAATATAATTCAGTCTATCACCTTCAATTTTAGCCGCCATATCTACAAGATATTGTTGGAAGAGTCGTCCTCCTCTCAAAAGCTGGTTGAATTCATTGTCACGATTCATGATCCTATATGCATAATATCGCATTAGTGTCAATTTTCTGCCGGTACTCATTTGGAGTTGTGAATGCCATCCGTCATCACCAAGTGGAAAGAAAAGGATGTATTGAAAACTGTCATAAGACCTATGGGACTCTGAAATGATTTGCAGACCTCCTTCTGCTCCTCCTCTTCCTCTACTTCTCAAGACAATGTGGCGTGATGTTGCCACAGGCTCATTACTGTTTGCTATGAGGACGGCAACTTCATTTGCAGTTTGCGTGTTAAACCTCCGTTCATGTTGGAAAGGTGGCCGATAATTGGGATCAATAACGATTGATGCCTCCGGTAAATCTCTAATTCTCTCCATCGCCATCACAAGTGAATGAATGTAAGGGTTGTTTAGTCTTATCATGTTTTCAAGCGTTTCAACAGTGTCCCTTTGAATACCAGCATCTTGGAGTATACTCATTCGCAACCCAATGCTATCTTGCGGGTCCATGAAATAGATTTGTAAGAATTTATTTTGTTGATCTTGGTCAGGCATCAAAGAACCAATGAAATGATGAATCTGGCCTTGAATGATCACTGAAGGATTCCATCCATGTGACATCACTTCCTTGGCACCAAATGACGTGAATTGAAAGAGACAATTGTATTGTCTAATATTCTTTTGGAACTCATGTGCTTGTGGCGTGTCACCTGTATACAAATTAATGAGTGCATTCGGGAGTGTTTTCAGAGGTGCAATCTTGACCTTACCCTTCATGCAGCAAAAGTTGGTCGTTTCTGCTGAGAAGTGTTGAGCTCGACAATGAAGGCAAACATGGGTCATTTGACCAACATCAGCATTAATATTTCTCCTTTTTAGTCGTGCATTTCGTTGTTCATCCAGCCTTCCAGTTCTTTCATTTCCCATCTCTGAATCCCTTCTCATTTGTATTATTTCTTGATGTTCCTCAAGATGTTGAGATGTTTCTTGATGCATTTCTTGAGTTCTTCTCTCCTGCTCCCTCTCTCGTTTATTTCTGAGACGCTGACTTGTTTCTGGCTCTGTCTCTTGAGTTATTCTCTCCAGGTCCCTCTCTTGTTTATTTCTGAGACGTTGACTTTTTTCTTGCTCTGTCTCTGGAGTTCTTCTCTCCTGCTCCCTCTCTCGTTTATTTCTGAGACGTTGACCTCTTTTTGGCTCTGTCTCTCGAGTCCTTATCTCCTGCTCCCTCTCTCGTTTATTTCTGAGACGTTGACTTCTTTTTGGCTCTGTCTCTCGAGTCCTTCTCTCCTGCTCCCTCTCTCGTTTATTTCTGAGACGTTGACATCTTTTTGGCTCTGTCTCTTGAGTCCTTATCTCCTGCTCCCTCTCTCGTTTATTTCTGAGACGTTGACTTCTTTTTGGCTCTGTCTCTCGAGTCCTTCTCTCCTGCTCCCTCTCTCGTTTATTTCTGAGACGTTGACATCTTTTTGGCTCTGTCTCTCGAGTCCTTATCTCCTGCTCCAACTCTTGTTTATTGATGAGACGTTGACTTCTT
Source organism: Amblyraja radiata (assembly GCF_010909765.2). Lineage (NCBI taxonomy): Eukaryota > Metazoa > Chordata > Chondrichthyes > Rajiformes > Rajidae > Amblyraja > Amblyraja radiata. The sequence continues at coordinate 101,788,656 of NC_045960.1, forward strand.
TTTGGCTCTGTCTCTCGAGTCCTTCTCTCCTGCTCATTCTCTCGTTTATTTCTGAGACGTTGACTTATTTCTGGCTCTGTCTCTCGAGTTGTTCTCTCCTGCTCCCTCTCTCGTTTATTTCTGAGATGTTGAGTTGTTTTTTGCTGCATCTCATGTACACTTCTCTCCCGCTGTCTCCCCTGTCTATCTTCTAGACACTGAGATGTTTCAGGCTGTGTCTCTTGTGCCCTTCTCTCCTGGTTCGTCTCATGTGCACTTCTCTCCCGCTTTGTACCCTGACTATCTTGGAGACAGTGAGATGTTTCTGGCTGTGTCTGTTGTGCCCTTCTCTCCTTGTTTATTTCTGGATTATCTCGGAGATTTTGTGTTGTTTCTTGCTGAGTCAGTTGTTCCCTTCTCCTCCTCATTACTTCTCGATGTTTCTTTTTCTCATCACACGACCGCCCTGTATGTTTATTCTTTCCTCTTGGCATGATTTGAAAACAGAATCTCTGTTGGCAATGAAGACTGTAATAAGTTATACAAAATGGAATTTTTCCGAATTTTAAAAAGCCGAAACACACTCTCAGATGAATTTATTCAAAATGGTAGATATGAGATCAAATGAAATAAATCGCAAAGAAATTTTGTTGAAATCTCAGTTGTCAAAGAAAACAGATCAATTTTTTGAAAATTGTTCCTTTCCTCTAGAATGAAATCAATCACAATGAAACCTGTTGCCAATTACAATGAAATGTCTTTTTAAATATGTTATCAATTTAAACGTCAAATAAAAACCAATAAAATGTTTTCAATGAAAGACAATCGTTAATCTCAAAATTGTAAAGATGTAACAAATGGGGTAATTTTAATGTTAGAAAACAGTCTTTATGAATTAAAGACAATAGTCAAGAAGTCTGTATTCTCAAAATGATAAAGATTTTTCAAATTGGGTAAATTTAACGTATAAAAAGTTTATGTCAAAATATTTTGTGTAAAAAATTTAAAAAATAGTCAACGATGACAGTGAAAAAACAATGAATTTGAATCTAAGTTGTCAATGAAAAGTCAGCAATTATTTTTTTGTTAAACAGTTTTTGAAATTAAAAGTATGTGTTAAAATGCAGTAATATTAAGTGAGAAGTAAATCAATTCAATGAAAAACAAACAATGAATTTTACAATGAAATGCAATCAAATGGTAATGTTATAAAATTATTCGTTTAAATGAAATGCACTCTTCTCTATGCTTGCGCCTCCACAAACAGATCAGAGCGTCTTCACACTATGCACCCGACCTCACAACTTATCTTCTTTTAAAAAAGTCAACGATGACAAAGTGAAATTTCAATGATTATAGTTTTCAAAGGCAAGCGTTTAGAATCTAGAAATTTCAAAATGGTAAAGATGAAACAAACGGGGAATATTTAACGTTAGTAAAACGTTTTTTTCAGAGGCAGGGGAGGAAGAGGGGGAGGGGAGGGGGGAGAGAGGGAGGGAGGGGTGTTGAAATTATCAGTTTTTAAAAGTAATGTTAAGTGAGAAATAAATCAAAGCAATGAAATAAAAATATAGAATTAACAATAAAATGTTAATGTTAAAAATGAAATGCACTCTTGAAGATTTATAATGAACAGTTAAATGAGAAAAATCAAATTGATAAAAATAAAGAAAATTACAATGAAATGCAATAAAATGTTATTCTTTAAAAAATAAGCTTGTAATTAAATGGAATTTTTAAGATTTATATAATGAGCAGGTTGATGTGATACAAATAAATTCAATCCAATAAAAATAAAGCTGATTTTATCGTCAGACAAATGCAATCCACGACTCCTGTCTTCACAAGCAAAGTAAGAATGACGGTTAGTGAAGAATTCAAACAATCGCTGAGCGTTCAAGATGATGTGTGAGCGCCTCCTGCACCAAAGGGGGGGGGGGGGGGGGGGTGGTGCGTTTGTCGTCACACACAAAGATGAGGAGGGAGAGGGGAGGGGTGGTGCCGTTTGTCGTCACACACAAAGATGAGGAGGGAGAGGGGAAGAGTGTGGAGGGAGGGGGGTGTTGGATCGGAGGTGGAGAGGGGTGTGGGGGTCTAAGCTATTGCAGTAAAGTAAACAGTGTCACTAATGCCAG